>NW_027526422.1:190195067-190425067 GCF_048455015.1 Haemaphysalis longicornis
ATTTAATTTAAAACTACCGCCCTATAACAATTTTATCGTGTATCAATATGCTGTTTGAGAAGCTAATAGCAAAGCGGGTAATGGAATTCATTGAAAAATACAATATCTTAACAACGAAACAACACGGCTTCCGAAAAAATTACTCATCCACAACGGCAGTTAGTGAAGTTACAGAAGTAATTAACCAAGCCCTAAGTAATAATCGTGTTGCAATAGGCATATTTCTTGATATTAGAAAGGCTTTTGATTCCGTTGACCACAACCTTCTTTTGCAAAAACTCGACCGGTATGGGTTTCGAGGGCCAGCATTACACTTTTTTCGCAGCTACATGACGAACCGGAAACAGTTCGTGCAGATAGCTGACAGCAAATCTGACTTAAAAGCTGTCAAAGCTGGTGTACCCCAGGGGTCTGTACTCGGTCCCATATTATTTTCTCTATTTATCAATGACTTTCCAGATTCGCTAAGACACGCCGAAACCACTATCTACGCCGATGATACAGCTTTACTCATCTCTGATTGCAATTTAAAAGAAGCCGAAACTTTAGCCAACCTAGAATTACGTAATATATTGAAGTGGTTTACCTGTAATCAGTTAGCTCTCAACATTACAAAAACAAATTTTATAGTCTTCTGCTCTAATCGAAAAAACGTAACAGTAGATTGCAAATTATTCTTGGGAAATACCGCACTTCGAAAGGTTGAGCAACATAAATATTTAGGAGTAATAATTGACAAGTCGCTAAACTGGGCACCCCATATAGACGCACTTAGCAAAAAGTTGTCGTTTGGTTGCTACACATTAATTCAAGCACGGAAACACTTTGACAGTAAAACACTACGATTATTGTACCATAGTATTTTCCACTCTCACCTTACGTACTGTATAGAATCTTGGGGATTCACATATGCGTCATATAGTGACATTATTGCGAAACTCCAAAAGAGAGCGATTAGAATATTGACGTACGCACCTACCACTGCACCATCACCCCCGATCTTTTCAAAACTTAAAATCATGCCATTTATTGTAGCAAGAGACTTCAAGACAACATTACTGGCCCAAAAAATGCTGAACACACCTAACCGGTCATTCAATTTCATACAACCCAAATTAGATACCAGACACGCCCACCAATGCAACTTAAATTTAACAAAAATACACAATGTATATGGTCACCGTACCATTTCCTTCTTGGGAGCCAAACTATTAAATAATATACCCGTCGAATTAAAACGAAACAGACATAGTACTCGTTCGTTAAAAAAATACTTTATGTCTGAGCTTTATGCTTCACCGTGTTAAATTTGCCCAATATATTTTTCTCGTGCACATTGTATTTTATCTTTGTAATATTGTGTTGGATTGTGTTTTTTGTGTATATTATGTTATGGATCCATTACTAGCCATGTCGGCTATGAATCCAGATGACTTCTCACCTATTTTTTGTATCTGATTTTCTTCATGAAATAAAGATTTTCTGATTTCTGATTTCTGAAATTTTCAGATCAGTGCAATTTTGACGTATTGTCCTAGTTCCTTGCAGTAGCAGATTTTAGCCTTACAGATTTAGTGTACAGCTAAATAGAAATTGTATGATCGTAAGAGAAATGATGTGCAAATAACTCGCGTGATAAATGCAATACGCGTCAAAGTTAAACCAAACTCCGCGCATAGGAGCTATTCTGCGATCATAATCGCTCTTGGCCCTAACTTAGATAATGCCGCACTGTTGATTGCCAATAAAAACTGTTATATGAAGCTGTTACACAAATTCTATAACAAACTGGTGATTGTGGTGTTCAACACGCCAAGGGTACTCCTGGGCTATGAGGTGTGGTTTAGGGGAAAGCCCCCGAGTAATTTTACCACCGCGAGATCATTAGCGGGCGCCTACTTGCAGACACAGGCGTTTTCACTTTTCGCGGCGACAAGCAAAGCGTTAACGTGTCCAGGATCGAACTTGCGTCCTTGGGTTTAGCATATATAAGAAACTTCTGGCGGTAACCAGATAGTTGTGAAAATGAGTAAACACACACTCAATAAATATTCCTTATGCACGTCGGCTTACAATTAAGGTAAATTCACATATAGATCTATTGAGATACTCTCTTTTGTGAGTTTTTGCTTGCTGAAACTTTAAATGTGCTCATCCGTGCAGTTTTTTTGGTGGGTAGCGATTATTACGAAGAATACAAAGCGATTGATAACTCTGCTTGTAAAACCTATTCACTAATCTTGATTTACTCTCTAATCTCATAAACAAAGTGTAGTATTGTTGTGATAAACTTACTGGACGGTCATTGTACCCATCTTCTTAGGTAAAAACTGCCTGATGTCTGCCTTTACACCCATTTGTGTGGCGAAAACTAGGCTGACATACCAGAGCACACGCGGTGTTCTGTAGGATTTAGAACGGACGAAGAATTGGTTTTGTTATTTATTTAAACCGATAGAATCGTACATGATCCGGTGGAAATTTTGAGCACTTTTAACTCCTCCTTTCACTCTCTTTTACAATCGACAATCTTGTTGTTCCTTCGTTTTCCACCCCGAATCCAACGTCTCCAATCCGCGATGTAGTGATCACTGAATGGGGCGTGTTGAATCTTATACTTAATTATGACACTAAAAAATTTAATAGGACCCGATGGTATTCCTAACATGTTTTTTGTTCGCTACTCTCTTTGAACCTCTCAATACTTTACAATAATTTTCAATAAATCCTTAAAATCTGGTACCGTTCCAGATCTTGGAAAAATGGCAAAATAGTACTTTTACATAAATCTAGAGACAAGCAAGTCTTCAGCAATTACAGGCCCATCTCTCTTACCCCTCATTCCTGCAAGCGGCTGGAACATATTATTTACAAACATGTTCCTGCATTTCTCGAATCTAACAATCTTTTGTCTAACTTCCAACATGGATTCAGACGAAGTAATAGTACTGCTCCGCAGTTAGCTGAATTCGTGCACGACATTAATAGTATCATGGACATTGGTAGTCAGGTTGACGCACTATTTATTGACGTTTTGAAAGCGTTCGACACTGTACTTCCCTCTAAATTACTATGCAAAAAAATACCATATTAAACAACCCCCCAACTTGTTACTTCGGTTTCTAATTTTCTTTCTGAGCGCTCGCAATACGTTTGTTATAACTCGACTGACGTCGATATTGTTAGTGTTAGTTCAGGCGTTCTACAATGTTCCGTACGGGGCCTGTAACTGTTGTTTCTGCTGTATATTAACTATTTGCCTATTAACGTCACCTCTAACATTCGTCTGTATGCGAATGATAGTGCTTTGTGTGAACCCATTGACTCCCCGGAAGCTCATCATCGTGTAAATGATTCATTTACTAAATTTTGTGAATGGTCTGCAACCTGGCAAATGAGTATCAATGGCCCATGCGGCAACATTTGAATTCACACGCATGGCTCTACAAAGAATGAAACCAGAGATTCTAACAGCTGTTACCTGAGATTCTCGGGTCGGCATTCCTAACGCAGCAGTGTCGGCCACGGCCGGGCTAGAGCGGCGGTCAACGCCGCCGCTGTAGCCAGGCCGTGCATCGGCAGAAGACAAAGGGGAGGGACCGTTTTTCGAAGAGTGATACAGCGGAACCTTACTATCCTGGTGTACTAGTTCGGGCTACACTACCGCGCGGCACAAGCGCAGACCCAAAAACAATTGGGCATGTGAGTTCAATGATTCCCATTTATGCCGATTTTGACTAGCTAGTTTAGTAAGTTTGAGAAGTGCGAGAAAGCTCGGGGAACGTTTATAGTAGCTGTTTACCAGGACCCGTTGCTCGTTTCGCGTTTTGTAATACCCCTTAAAGCACAACGGAATTGACATTGGCCAATTTATAAAACGTAGTCTCTTTCGTTGCAAGCATTGCGCAAAAGGTAGCATTTCTCTAGCGGCCAGATGTCTGTATGTGGTCTCTACATTTTGTTCTCCCGCCCTGCAAACCAATCCTTAACGTATCTTTGCCGTGGGACCACCTAATTCCGTAGGGTCTTGGTGATGCAGGTGGTGCTGTTAAACAAGTTAAGAAAGCCGTGCAAAGGAAACGTGCAATTGCGAAGCTGAGCCAAAACAGGTCCAAAACAACCTTCGCTAAAGCGCAGGACAAATGTCCGTCCGAGCAATCAGGTTTCTGACGCGGCGCGTCAAAATAACTACGAGATTGGATGCACGCGGGAGCGACCGACGCAGCGGGTCGTCCGGTAGCCAAACCGGTTCTCGGAGAGCATACGCGTGTGGGGGCGCGTGTTTTAAAGGGGCCCTAAATAGGCTTTCGAAGGTTGCCATTTCAATCGCGAAATCGCTAGAGTACCCCTTCATGACAATGTATACCAAATATTACACCTCTGCGTAAAGCAAGGGCCGCACAAACACAAAAAAAAATTTCACTTTCTCTCCTGGCTCAACAACCATACCTTGCCACCACACTGCCGCGCTCTGACGCAGTTCTTTCCGGCTCTGACGCGCTCTATGACGCACGAGACATTTCCCAGTACGGCGGAGCGAACGCGAACCACAGCGACAGCACTCACCGTGCAACCGGAATCTGGTGGGCGGAGCATGCGCGTCGAGTGCTAAAAAAAGCGCGCGCAGGGCTTAGCGCAGCCAATGACTGCACGTACATCAAGGAGGGTGAGGGATTGCCCTGTTTCTCTCGGTGGTCTTGCGCCGGGTCGATGACGTCATGGCTTCCACAGTGCTTCGGAGGAGCTACTAGAGGAGGAGAGCCCCAGGCCTTATGGGTGGCCCCTTTTAATGAGTGATAACTGGGGTAATACTTAACGCATTTAAACTATTTTTGCTGGATGACGTTCCTTGGATAGTACTCCAGTGACTGCGCATGCAAAATCGTAACATTCGGCAGCCTATTTAGGGCCCCTTTAAAGCAGACATCAAAACAGCCCGCCGAGGCCCTCACCCGTGTGAGCAGGCACCTGCGCGCGGGGAACGGTGCGTAACCATTCGCCGCGCCATCTACACTGTGGTCCATGAGTAAAAACCGCCTACCTCCTTCCCAGCCGCTTTGGGAGTTTCTTGTCGCGCACACCACGAGGGAACGGTTGGCTGGTAGAGGTAGAAAGCTTTGCGTTACAAACTTGGTCCGTAGCGCTCATCGCGGCTGCGATTTCTCGGTTCCGGCTTCCGGTGTATCAGAGGCGCTGGAGCAACGTAATCTGATCCAACTTCCTGCCCTTTCGGCGGGCTGCCAGAACGTCCGCTAACCGAACAAGCCCAGTGTTAACAATAAAGATTTACCAAGCGTGTTTGTCAGTGCAGCAGACAGAATAAAAATATGCGGACGGAAAGAATAATGACCATGGTGTTGATGACTTAATCACCTCCTTTAACACGTAGCGAAGTCTCGGCCATGTACTGCAATTAAATCGGAATCGTCAAGTGCAGTTGCATCTGTGCGACCTGGTGGCAGAAGAAAGCACCCGGCATAAAAAGGTGTAAGCGAAAGCAAAATGTCGCATGGTGAGGAGCGGTGCACTCACTCGATGCAAATAAAAGCAGCCCTAGCCAATATCACTACTATCGGTATGATGGCAGGATTACATTCCAGCTAATGTCCTTGTTTTGACGATGACCTTGTCGCAGTGTTAAATAAGTTATACACGGTAGACCAACCATGAAGCATAAAGGACTCGATTACTTAGAAGAAAAGACATTGGAATGCTTGGGCATTCAAACACGATAACAGACATAAGTGTGTCTGTCAGTTTTGATTATTCCCATACTGCTTTGTGAAGCCGGTAGTTTCTCTGTGGGGCTGCTACTGAAGGAATAAACGCGCACATTACTTCGTTACGAGTGCTTGTCATCGATACGTTCACGCATATCGATGACAATTACAGCTCGCGTTAGGGCAAATTGTCCATTCCTTTTGAGTGTTAACACATTTGTATTACAAGTTGAACTTCATGAGCTCAGGGAACAGAAATCACAAAGGACTGTGAATGCAATAAATAGAGAGGGCCTTGCTTTCAGAAAGTGCAAAGGGCAAGGTTGGGTTCAAATGGTTCTCCTTTCAACAACCAGCGGTAGCTGATGAACTGTGGCATGCGATCTTATTATCTTTACAGCGAAACTGCGTTTCGCAAAGCCATGTATATTTTGTTTGTGCTGCTTTGCAAGGTGTACGGCGCTTGGAGTAGCAGGCGTCAACGTTTTAGTAGTGGCATTGGAAAAACGCGCAAACGAGGGTGTTTTGCGATATTTCAGCTCTATTTAAACACGATTTGTTTGAATATGTCTGCTCTTTGACATCTTACTGCAGAGCACTAAGCAGTCAATTTTTACTTCGTAGACAACAAGTAGAATGCATAAAATAGCCTAAAAATATATTACAGGAATTCAAACATCGTAAAATTTCGGTGTATATATTCGCGAAACAACCGAGATTATGGTTTAGACGTTTGGAATTTGTGCGCGATATTAGAAATGAACCGTTTGCTAGCACACACTCTACATTCCGAAAATAAAAAGAAAAACACATACTTAATACGCAGGCGAGTAGCAACAGCATTCGCAGTACCCATGTATGCTGCATAGCGGAACGTTGCTCCCTACACACCAAGTTCAATACAATCCCGGTACTCTTTCTCAGCGCAAGGCTGTATTGACACAAAAAATAGGAAAGGGAATTTTGTGAGCTACTGAAGGACGAGTGTATTGTAATCGCGATTCGTTTGGACATTTTCTGAAAGACAGGTGGCTGCTAGTTTCATAGAACGCACACGTGTACAAGCGTCTAGCGGAAACTTGGCGGTTCTCACTGCATGCAGGCGATGTCTCCATTGTTTTAGAGCACTGCTTTGTAGACGAAGTACAGCTGATAGAAATTATCTTCTAAAATGTTTAGCCACCTGATGGTCTTTGCAACCTATAAAGTAATTTTGCAGGATGCAGAGCGGGTAACGTTTACGCTTTCAATTTGGGGTGGCAACAGTTCCTTTACTCGTTGCATCCCTTTCGTAGTCGTTCGTGTTGTTATGATTTTTTTTTTCAGCTTAGTATTTTTGCGGTGTGGCATAGTTGTAGATTTTTTGTGTCAGTTTATTATAAGCTAGCACTCTACAGGCTTTCGAATACATACAGAGCATTATTGAACGCTCTAGAATAGGGAAATACAGTTATATTTGCACCACATCTTTATCTATACTAAAGCCAGTGCTATCTCAAAAACACCAGAAAACATCTTTGGGCCTTTCTACTAACTTGAAACCTGGGGAGGCGCAAATCATGCGACTTATAAATGTAATCTTGGCATTATGGCTTTTTTGTTCACGGAGATGAAACCCTTGCAGGGTAGAGATATACAGCTTTCCTGTAAAAGTCTCGTATCTTTCAATGACCAAGCCGTCTAGCGAGAGGCTTTGGAAAACGAGTCCGCCAGTGTACGCATTCTTAGTACGCGTTCTTGCCCAGGAAGATGAAACTTTCTAGCGCGACGGATTGGAAAACAAGTGTCGCCGTGTTTTCTTTTACTATGCGTTAAATTAGTTCCCTAAGAGTTGGAAAATGAGTGCTCCGTTTCTAGTACCGTGCCTACGTGATACACTGATGACGACGGAAGCCAACATCCCAAGCTCCTAGTGCTTGGCCCCTAACATAAGTGTTACAGTGCCCTAATAGTTGAATAATGTGCCCAGGAACAGCTTCATAGCGGTTGTGTTTTCAGGAGGTGCAATGGGGTAACAATAAAAATAAATAAATAAATAAAAAAATAAATAAATAAATAAATAAATAAATAAATAAATAAATAAATAAATAAATAAATAAACAAATAAATAAATGTGTAACACAATGCTGCGGAACAGCCGAAGTCTATTCTGGTGAGCTCAAAAAACAATAATAATTGTAATAACAAAAACATCGTAATCATCATCAGCAGCAGCAGCCTACTTTTGTCCACTGGAGGACGAAAGACTCTCCCATTGATCTCCAACGCCTCCTGTCCTGTGCTGCTCGAGTCCAAAGTTTACCCCGGAATTTCTTTATTTTATCCCTCCGTCGGGTTAATGGCCTTCCCCTTCTTCTAGACAAATCTCTTGGTATCCACGCTATTACTGTAATTGTCCACCGTTTGTCGATTCGTCTTACTACATTGCCAGCCCAAGTTCATTTCTTTTTCTTTATTGGAGCTATGACATCCTCTCTTAGTTTGTTCTCTAACCAATGTAGCTCCCTTCGTGCCCCTGATTGTTGCTCATAACATTATTCGTTCCATCGCCCGTTGAGACGACCTAAGTTTGCTTTTTAGTTGTTTAGTAAGGCGAGCTTCCGCTCCGTATGTCATAACGAGCAGTATGCACTGGTTGTAAAGTTTGTTCTTATGAGTGACAAAGGTAGCTTACTTTTTATTATTGGCCGTGCTTGGCGAGTGCTCCCTTACTCCTACCTATCCTGTGCCGGATTCCTCTCTTTTGGTTGCGTTCAGCACTAACCATCTCTTGCAAGGTAGTTATATAGTTTTACTCTTTGTAACGTATCGTTTCCTAAGATGAGGACGAAGGTTTTTGCCATGCCTATTCCTCATTACTTTATATTTCTTCAGGTATATTTTTAGCCTGACGGCCGTGCTTTTTTATTGCAGTTCTTCAAGCATGGTTTGCAGGTGTTCAGCAGCATCACGCTGCAAGACTATGTCATCCGGAAACCTCAGACGCCTCGAGTATTCACCATTTGCCCTTTATCCTATGTTTTTCTCAGTCTAGCTTTCTAAGTACCCCCCGCCCTCCCACAGACATTATGTCAACAGTTTAGGCGATATGTTATTACCCTGTGTTACTCCCTTTCCTATCCGGAATTTAGAGTTATGCTTGTGGAGGGTTCTCCGGTCCGTGCATTCTTTTTAGATGTCTTTTACAAGCCTAATGGAGGCCTCCTCTATTCTCTGGTCTTTTAACCTTTTAGCAAGGCTGTGGTGAGTATGGAATGAAGTGCTTTCTTTTATTTTATATTTGCCATGTAAAAGTATTGAGTACCATTTCCTAACCCAAACCTGCTCTCTGGGTTGTTTGGAGTACAGGCTGCCACATATGCGACTAACTATAACTTTGGTAAATATCTTGTAAACAACTCAAACTAGGGTGGTCGGTGTGTAATTCAAGAGGTCCTTATGATCTCCCTTCTTATGAATCAAAATAACGTTTGGGTTTTTCTAGGGTATGGGTACGTTTTCAGGCGTCAACCATTTCGAAAACAGTACAGCAAGCATTCCTAGTAGAATATCTCCTCCCTATTTCAAGAGGTTCACGGTTATGCTGTCGTCACCTCCAGCTTTTGCTATTTTTATGCCTTTGAGAGCTCCTCCAACTTCCTGGTGCGTTACTAGAGGGACATCGTAAGTTGAGCTTGTATTCTCAGTTTTTTCCCCTGGCCCAAGGTTGCTGGCATACAGCCTGCTGTAGAATCGTTCTGCTATCTTAATCAACTCGCCCAAATTTTACATAAAGCTTCCTTCCTCTCCTCTGAGTTCTTAAATCTTGTATTTGCAATATCTAGCTTCCTCTTAGTTGCTTTCAAGCTTCCGCTGATTTGTAGCGTTTCCTCCATCACTTCCGTGTTATGTGCAGGAATGTCATTTGTTTTAATTCTGTTAAGCAGTTTTGCAAGCTTGGCTAATTCAATTCCATCTGCCGTACTTCATACCTTCGTGTTGGCAATGAGTTCCTTCATACATACATTTGCCAAATAGTTCCTTCGTTTTCTGTTTTCCAGTTAGGTCCCCATGTGTTGCTTCTCCAACAGCTCCTGCTGATTGAGTGCGTATTTATGTTAGGTTGTCATTTAGCCTGTCTACACCGAGAGCATTCTACTCTTTCAGAAGCGCGAATTAGTTTTCAAAAGTTATTTTAAACTCATGCGATCTGCCCCTCACAGCGTCCATGCAGGATATCTTAGTTTTCGCTAGTTTCCGTCTTTCTTTTTTGAAATTCAGCCTCACCCAGGCGGCACAGAAAGTGTGCCCCAAGACCGGCCCGTCTATGGCCGCTTTCTGGCATGTCCGGCCAGCATCCAGGTTCTGGCAGCCACTGATCATGCGTTGAACGGCCAACATTTGGCAACCAGCGCTTCGGCATTTTTCCGTGCGCCCGTGTCCGGACGCACAACGGCAGCTAACCGGCTGCCAGATATTCAGTTCTCTTACGGCTGCCGATGTTGAGAAAGAGAACGGCCGAAGTACGGCCTTAGGGCATCCGTTTTTTCTTCGAGAAGCGGTAATCGGCCGAAGCACGGCAAGCGACCGGCCACAGAATATGCGTATTCTTGCGGCAGTTGGTGTTCGAAAGGAGAGCGGCCGGAGCGCGGCTGCTGTGCATTCGTTGTTTCAACGGTGAACCGCGCGTCCGGCGGTAGAATATTCGTTTTCTTCGGGCAACCAGTGTTATGCAGGATACGGGCCGACGTACGGCCCCAGAATATACGTTTTTCATTCGGTTAGCTGTCCTCGGCCGAATTGCGGCAAGCGAATGGCCACAGAATATTTGGCAACCGGTGTTCAAGAGGAGACCGGCTTACGTAAGGTATCTGTTTATACGTCATTTTTTCGGCAAACGGCATACAGCCGACAACGGCTCGCGCCTGGACGCCGAGAATTCATGCACAGACGTGTTTGGAAGGAGACCGACCGGTTTTTTTCCTGGGGGGAGAAAAAGCCGTTAGGGAGCCGAACGACGGGGACGCGTTTTTCACCCGCTCCGTGTTTCTACGTTTTAAATGAACGAACATCGTTTGTCAAACAGTAATGAGTGTTCTCGGTGAACGGGCAAGGTGCAACGACTCACTGGATATTAGCAGGAAACATTTTAGGCCATCAAATTGTCATTTATTGCCACAAGAAGACTCTGCCACACCGACGGGTGAGCTAAGCCTCGCCAGTCATCGCCGCTACCACGCCTCTGCCGCCGGCTTCGTCGACGCATCAGCTCGAGGCTGTTCGTCCCCTCAAGAAATGGAGAGCATTGGAGTCATCGACCCGGCAGAGATGTCCGATCCGAGACGGAGATGGTTCACCAAAATAACTGGCCTTCAAGGGCGTCGAGCAAGCGGCCACCACGCAGGAGCAAAACGGCCACCATGTCAAGGACTCCCCACCAAAGAAAGGCAAGTGCGAGCAAAAGCGCAAGTTATTCTGCTTACAATTAAACTGCGACAAGCAATGTTGCACTATGTTGTTGGTGATAAACGTAGAAGAGACTCGCTCGTGCATTGGTAGAATCAACTTCATGCCCTGCACTATGTTACTTCATGGGATTTTACGACTGCCTATTTAGAAAAAAAAATTATTTTAAATTTGCGATAACCACAGAACCTTGTCACTGACGAAGCCTAGCTGTTAATTTAGTTCCGATGTTTGAAGGTGAGCTTAGCTACTCTTGGGATATGACTCATTTGGTTAAACATAACCGCCAGCATCCTAGCAAACACGGATTTTGTCAGGATTTTCTTGCTGAACGCAGATTGTTGAGTTCACGCACGATTTGGATCTTGCAATAAATAAGCTTAAAGTGGTTGACTATATATTCTTGGACGGCAAAAAAACAAATGATAGTGTTCCATATCACCTTCTGGGTGTTACATTTCATCCTATGAACTGAATGAATCGGTTTACGCATTGTTATTACTATTGGCCCTATAGCTTTGTTCAAAAGTACTGTGTAGTTTACCGGACTATAGCGAATGAACGTGATTCCGTATACCTGCAGCTTTATTCGAATTTAATAACATCCTGGTGTGCTGATTCAGAAAAGTTTTTGGATGTTAAACAGTGTGTTAACGGCACCTTTACAAGAAAACCTTCATTCCAATTGAATACGTATACCGTAAATTATGCTGCTGTGACAACGGCCGAGGAATATAAATACCTAGGAGTTTATTTAGGGAGTGGTTAGAGGTTAAATAGGCAGGTTCACACCATAAAAGTTACGGCTGCATATGTTTTTGGCTTTCTGAGACAAAATTTCAGTGAACCTCATCTAACTGAAAAGAACAACCGTATTTCACTCATGTGCGCTCAATCTTAGAGTACGCATGTGTTTTCGTGGATCCCTACACCAAAGAGCTGGTTGATCCGCTCGAAAACATACAGAATATGTCAGTGCGATTCGTATTAGGTAATTGGCACGCTCAACTTAGCATGAGAGAAAGTAAAAGTAAACTGAAATGGCAGGACGTGAAAGATCACACACGGAACCACAGGTTGAACTTTTTTCGTGATATCTATCATTCGAAAACTGGAGTAGAAGGGGAGAAGTATGTCCAAGCGCCATTCTGCATATCGCAAAGGGGGACCGCTAGCCTAAAGCAAATTATTAAATTTCCTTTAAAGGTGACGCCTTGCGCTATTCATTTTATTTTACATCAATACTGCAGTGTAATTATCTTTCACGTATGGTTGCATTAACTGTTAATATTGACGATTTTCAGCGTGCTTTGTAGAATTATTTTGTTATTTTGTCTCATATTTAATGCTTAGTGTTATGTATCTCCCTTCTGTAATGCTTGCAAAGGCAAGCAGGCATCAAATAAATAAATAAAATAAAACAATGAATAAATAAATGAAAAAAAATAAATAAAGAAACAAATAAATAAATAAACTTCCAGAGGCGCAAGTTTGCCTTCGACGGGTTGAGAACCCTACGCCTTCAACCTTGACCAATAAAATATTTATTGCCCTATTCGTTGCAGTATGCAAGGTTTCCTGCATGCATGCTACCATTGCTATGTTATTGGTTTGAAACAAATTATGTAACTCTAATTTTACGCCTTTCCTTGCGTGAACACAGAGGGATACAACTGCAGCCACCTGAAGCAGGGCGTCATTCGCAACGCGTCTAGAATTTTTTGTACGTAGTATGACATTACAAGAAAATTAAGTTCTTTTGGACTATTAAGTGGTGTGGACGTATACTCATGAAAACAACATTAAAATAGATTGAAAATGAAAGTACCTGGTCGCTCTTCTTAGGATCAGCCCTGCGCAAGATCATCAGAAAAGTTGATCGAGTAGAAGATGTCTTTGCTAGAAAAATGGGCAAAAACTGGACATACTTTTTTGTGAAGGAGTTATATTAAATGCTCCTGAGTGTTTTGTTGAGAACCAAAACGCTTCGTAAAGACATTCACGCCGGTTTTATATAAATCTAAATTGGTCAAGCAACTGTTATGAAAATAGTTTATGTAGTCATAGCATGAAAGTGTTCCGGAATATTGCCCTAAAAGAAATTGGCTAAAAGCGGCGCAATCTATCCCTCTGAAATTCCACCCACTAACGTATGCGCCCTCCGCCGCCCGTCCCCCTTCCTCTTTCCCCGTTTATTACAGGTAAGCCGCCCCACAGAGGATATCAGGACCTGGACAATACATCTATTCAAGCTCTACAAAGAACTGAATATTTTCTGTGTTTGGCAGTAAAGAGGCACAGCAATTAAAGGAACGACAATTTGTGAGCACTGTTTAATAAATGAATTTTGCTGTCAACTGAGGCTGGTAATTAAGCAAGGCTTCGCTGAAAGCTTGACGGCTGGTGGTTGCGCGCGAGCTCACTTTGATGTGGCTGCAGTGGAACCAAAATGCTGGGTTTGTGCTGCTTCTGCACTGCGCGAATGAGTCATCTGCTTGCGCGACATGCAGTGACCGGCCTCAGTACAGTTAACGTAGTGTGGCTGAACTCCAATGCCCGTAGCACGGCCGTATTTCCGGTAGCTGTAGTCCGGCTGGAGTCCGACGGCCGCATATCGGCTGTCCTCCGGCGGCCGTACTTCGGCCGTACACGGGTAACTTTGGAATGGCCGGAACCCTACCGCTGGAATCTGGCCGTATGACCGTAAGCCGGTCGACTGGCCGACGGACACTGGCTGTTGGACAGCCATGGGAGTACGGTCGTATACGGCCAAAAGGCCCACATTTGGACACGGGCCGAACATGGCTGCCGGAAAACGGCCGGACAGAAAATGACCGGCCAAAGTACACCGGCCTGTTTTAGACCGAACAGTCCTGTGCTGCCTGGGCAGCTTCCATCTAACGATCGTACGATCGCTGCTCCGAACCTTAGTTCGTACCCCTACGTCTTGGACGATACGTGGGTTGTCGAATAAAATAAAGTCAACTTGTTTTTTTGTTGTGCTATCGGGACTTTTCCATATACGTTTCCTATTCGTTTGTTTGTAGAATGATGCATTCATAAACCTAAGGTTATTTCTCTATGCAAGTTCAACCAGTGTATCTCTTCGACGTTTGCGATTGTCTATACTAAACTTTCCCAATGACCTTTCCCCCATTTGTATCTTACCAACAGTTAGATTTCGCCTCTCCATCTTCTTGGGCAATGATGAAGACGAAATAATGAAGTTTTTTGATACTCGAGCCGAGAGGACGATCTCGACTCGCTGTGATGACCGACGTCCGATGCTTGAAGCAGGTGAGGGATGAGGACTGCCTTTCGTGTTGGATATTAGGTTTATTTACACTATTTACATCACTCCAAGTATTTCAGAACAGAATGACGGTTACATCGTCACTCTGCCTGCAGCATCCTGTTCGGCCAAGATCTATACTGCACCAATTCTCTCTCGACCGACCTCCGGATAAAACCCAACACTGGTTTTGATCCCAAAAACCACACCTCCAGAGGGGGTGTTCAAGAAAAAGCGAAAACCCTTTTCAACATGATTATTATGGAGCACAGATTGTCCACATGAAACAACCAATCTTAACCATGTACCCACCTGCGGTCACATGACCCAACACTCTCGAATGCAACTCCTAGTACTTTTCTCGTGTACGTTATTGCAACTGATAAGCAAATACAAGACATCTACCACCTAAAGTCACAGACCGCGTGGAGTGGCTGCACCATTACGTTAATCCGGTGGGCGCCTGCTCAAAGCCAAACCAGAACGCTTAGAGCGGTCTTCGCGTGGATTACATCTTACAGCGTCCTCGCCTTCCCTCCTCGCACTTGTTCGCGCGCAGATAACACAAGGATAACGCGGATAGCCCAAGAAGAAGCACAAAGCATGCACTCAGTGGCCCCCTACTTCGCGTCCCTGTGGCTGCATGAAAGGAGCTCAGCATCGCAGCTACAAGCGGAGGAAACACCCATACATGACCCTCCGCGGCTTTCTATAAATAAATGAGGAGCCCGAACTTAACACCGACCCTTGCGTTAAAGTCTCCCGTCAACTTCGAGATGTGTGTGGTTGCCATCTTCATTTCTGAATCTACGTCCTCCTAGAAGATGTCTATGCCTTCATCATCATAGCTGGTTTTTTGGCACATACGCCTGTACTACGTTTAAGCTGTATCACTTGCTTAGCTTGATCACAGCTGCGATGATTCTTTGGCTAAATATGGAAACCTCCAGCACGTTTCCCACAATTTCTATTTGGATTGAAAAACACAATCTATGTTCATTCTTCCGTTGAGTTTCCCTGTAGCACAGAATACGCCTGCAGGTGAGCTCCATGAAGTCTTCTCCCGTCTTTCTAACTTCAGTTACTCTATAATATCCCACTTAATGTCGGAGAGCTGCTCCAGTTTTTCAGCTAAGGTTCCCTGCCTAGACATTGTGCGTGCGTTGAACGTTGCCAGCGTGAAATTCCCTAGGTGGCCTGTCCGGACACACAGATTCTGAGCACGCTCTGTTCTATCGCTGTTGTGACCACCGCCGTGGACAGGTTTTCTGCAGCTGCTGGGGGATGAAGGCCGAGAGTTGAGTTGGTCAGTCATAAGAGGAGGCGGCCAACTACTACGCAAGGGTGACCGAAAACGCCTACGGTGAGGAAGTGATGTTTCTTTTCCTGAGAGCCTTCCTAGCATGGTTGAACTTTTAAATGTAGCCTCTCAGGTGTCGGGGTATGATACTTACTTCTGGAGCAGGCAGCACTTAATACGTGCATGATTTGTGCACAAAGAGCCGGGCAAAACGAAAGTGAGCGAGATTAGTTTCCCGCGGACAACGTTGCCGTGCACGCCTGCAGTCAGATATAGCCATCAAGTGTCGGTTTCGCTTTCCAGACGCGCGGTTAAGAAGGAATAAGCTGAGATGATGGCTAACTGATGAAAGATCCATTGATGTTTGGCTGTTGGATGTGTAAGCCATTGGTAATAACAAGTTTGTAGCTACGAAAAAATGACTAGTTTGAAGCTCAGCTGGTCCGAAAAGCCACTGCGTTTGTACTAGCGTCCTACTTTTCCTTTTTATACGTTTTTAGCATTAGAAGTTATAACACTGATACCAAACAGCAGAAGAGAAAACGGGGCGCCAACTATCAAGAAGGGCCCGTGAATGAGAAAAACTCCAATGAGTGCTGTGATAACGAAGCGATTTTTTGTTAGCCACCAAAAAGGGGATAGTATGATAAGAATGATAATCCGAATTACTTTTACGGTGGCAAAAGTATTTTCTACAGTGGTGCGTTGTACATTTGGTCTCATAGTCTGCCACTGCATTTGAAACTTCTTTGCTTACATATGTAAAGAACAGTACGAAACCGTCAATATTTGAACAGTCAAAAACAACTAATGTAGAAAACCCTACAAACAAAAATAATAACAGCCGTAATAGTTGTAAAGAAACACTTTATACACAG
Organism: Haemaphysalis longicornis; assembly: GCF_048455015.1. Classification (NCBI taxonomy): domain Eukaryota; kingdom Metazoa; phylum Arthropoda; class Arachnida; order Ixodida; family Ixodidae; genus Haemaphysalis; species Haemaphysalis longicornis. Next base: position 190,211,703 of record NW_027526422.1, read on the forward strand.
CACACGGACACCAACTAATACAATGTAACGCATTTTATCTAAGTCTAGTCAAAATCACCCAAATGTGAATAAAGCAATAAAGTGAGAACAGTCATAAAACAGTCAATTCAGTAATTACGACCTCATACAAGCATATATGTTGTGACTGAATGTTCTGACAAATTAATAAAACTAAACTGTTCAATGCAGTAATTAAGAAATAACTTGAAACAGGGATTGTAATAGCTTCATGGAAACATGAGAAATTAATTGATTGCTTGCTTTGTTGCTTTCTTGCTTGCTTGATTGATTAGGGTTTAACGCTCCCACGCAACGCTGAGGATGAGGCGCGGCGTAGCGAAGGGCTCCGGATTAATTTTACCACATGAGGATCTTCAACGAGCTTCGAAATCTCGTACACACGGGCGTGTTGGTTTTTCCACTCTATAAAAACATGAAACAGATTACATGCACCTGTGCCTGTTGCCGATTCTTTTTTTGGGAGAGCTTCAAACTCTGTTAAGACGAATAAACCACATTGATACCTTCAAGTTCGTCATAACGGAAGTTCGCTGTACACAGATGTTGCACTCTCTGAGCAAGATAATGCCTGCAAAGCACTGAAGAACGTTGGAAAGAGGTGGTTCAAAATGGTTGTTTGTTTACGAAAAACATATTGTGCAAGCAGCTTCTGCCACGAAATGTAATATGCAGCAATTACAACAAAAATGATGTCTTAGTTGGTTCTCCGACAGCATAAAGGGGCACGTATAGGCAATCTGCTCAATGTCGAAGGGAACCCGCTTGCTCAGGAGAAAAACTGCTCGTAAATTGAGGTAAAATTTGTTCTGTGCATGTTTTGTACACTGATAGATTAACGGGTAGGTTTCAGGGTAACAAAGATATGTGAGGCATTTTTTTCGTAATGAGTGAGATCAAGAAACCAAAACTGAGTCAGAGAAAATTTTAATGACAAGAAAAATCAGCAACTTTCCCATAAAAAAGACGCGGGAAGAAAGTAATTCAGACAACCCCCTACACATGTATACGAAGATCGTTGTTCGTATCAAAAATGAGCAAGATGCTGCTGTTTCACGGATAAAAATGAGCCAAATTCATTTCTGCAATGGGAGTTCGCTTTTGGCTTCGCTGTTCGGACGGTTTTGTGGGTGTTTTCAGAAGTTTTTTTTCGTTGCGTAGCTGGCTTATCATGACTTCGGACAGCAGTTAGTAGATTGGCGAAAGGTCTGGTGCCAGACTTGGACGACAAAATTAACAGAAAAAAGTACTGTGAACGAAATATAGCGGAGAGATGTGAAGCAATCATTTCATCTCGTCCCTGCGGCGTAACTCAGTTATAGTTATTTGTTCGCAAATATTTACCTTTTTAGTACTTAACTAAATAACCGCCGCTTGCCGCCGCCGCTTAACTAAGTAGCCGCCGCTCCCCCAGCTGAGGGCACGAACCACTTCGCTAAGGCGAGGAAGATATGAACAGCCTTCTAGTAAAGGGTTTTGGAAATTCATGGCAAGGCAATGAAGAGCTTGCTTTCGTCGTGAGTGCCGTCAGGTGTGCTGGAGAAAGTTACAGTACGGAATCCTTCGAAAAGAGCTGCTAATGATGTTAAGAGGATTCCCCTCTTCGTGCATAGGTCTGCTGCTTTTGAAGCCTTGTTGCACACACTTATTGGTCTTCTGCCCAAATTCTGTTTCACCATTCTTGAAAGTCAATTTAGGTAACGCTATCGCAAAAATGCCGCACCAACTTTATTGTTTCAATTCAACACTGAGGCCCAATAATTGTGAAAGTCACCTCATAATTTTTAATTACTTGCGGCCACAAACGTTTCCCGGCTGACATGTAAAACATGTCCTATAATAGCTTTGGCCGCGTTGCATTGAGGTGCGGTAACAACAAACTTACCTTTTTTCTCAAACTCGCTTTAGGTGTACATGGGTTATTTCAAAAATTGAGGACACGTATATATATATATATATATATATATATATATATATATATATATATATATATATATATATATATATATAGAAATAAGGGTTGGCAGTCGAGAAACCCTCGGAAAGCAAAGGGGAGGATGTGGTAGATCATTGAAACAGATTAAGAATTTGGAAAGAAAGAAAGAAAGTGAAGAAAAAATGCCCGCCAGGTGGGATCCGAACCCACGACCTCCAGAATACCGGTCTGGTGCGATTAGTCCGATTAGTCCGATTCACTCCGATTAGTCCGAATGGTGCTGGCTACCACCCCCAAGCACAGGAAACAAACATACCTAACATAAATACCCAAGAAAGTGAATGGGAAAATCGCCCCGCCGGTAGCGTAGTGGTTATCGCACCAGACCGGTATTCTGGAGGTCGTGGGTTCGGATCCCACCTGGCGGGCATTTTTTCTTCACTTTCTTTCTTTCTTTCCAAATTCTTAATCTGTTTCAATGATCTACCACATCCTCCCCTTTGCTTTCCGAGGTTTTCTCGACTGCCAACCCTTATTTCTGTGTTATTTTCAACGAGCCCCTCATTTCCTATATATATATATATATATATATATATATATATATATATATATATATATATATATATATATATATATATATATATATGTATATGTAGCGAATCAGAATAGGAAATGAGGGGCTCGTGAAAATAAGACAGAAATAAGAATTGGCAGTCAAGAAGACCTCGGAAAGCAAATGGGAGGATGTAGTAGGTGAAGTTAAAGAATTTGGAAAATAAGAAAGTGGAGAAAAAATGCCCGCCAGGTGGGATCCGAACCCACGACCTCCAGAATACCGGTCCGGTGCGATAACCACTACGCTACCGGCGGGGCTACTTTAGCTTCCACTTTCTGGGGTATTTATGTTCAGGTGTTTTTGTTTCCTGCGCTTGGGGGTGGTAGCCAGCGCCACTCGGACTACTCGGGGTGAAGGGGACCTTCTATTTAAACCCCGGGCCGTGACTCGAGCGTCTACGACATGTCAAGAGTGGTCGACCAGCGTTGAACCCTCTTAAGCTCCCTATCGAGGGCCTCTGTTCTGGCAGTCTTGGTGCCATAGGGAGCTTAAGAGGGTTCAACGCTGGTCGACCACTCTTGACATGTCGTAGACGCTCGAGTCACGGCCCGGGGTTTAAAAAGAAGGTCCCCTTCACCCCGAGTAGTCCGAGTGGCGCTGGCTACCACCCCCAAGCGCAGGAAACAAAAACACCTGAACATAAATACCCCAGAAAGCGGAGGCTAAACTAGCCCCGCTGGTAGCGTAGTGGTTATCGCACCAGACCGGTATTCTGGAGGTCGTGGGTTCGGATCCCACCTGGCGGGCATTTTTTCTCCACTTTCTTATTTTCCAAATTCTTTATCTTCACCTACTACATCCTCCCATTTGCTCTCCGAGGTCTTCTTGACTGCCAATTCTTATTTCTGTCTTATCTATATATATATATATATTGAGGGAGACGTCAAGGGCAGCCGTCACCCAGAAGACACGTCGCAGAGGCAGTGGAACAGCGCGTTTATTCTGAGCGGCAACCCAGAACTCCAGCCCCAGGAATGATGATGAGGATGGGTATGAAGAATAGATGAGGTACGGCATCATGATGATAATTGTCCTGGGAAGCAGACGAAGTATACGATGAATTGGCCACGACAGTACAAGGGCCCTTATCCATGTATCCTTGAAGTGGGCAATAGCGCAACGGACAGATTGGTTCTCACACTTTCCCCCTCGTCGCGGAAGCGACCGCCTGGCAGCAGTTTATGGGTTGCGAGGTGTGAACGGTTTCAGCCGGGACACATGCACGATCTCTGTGCCCCTGTAGCGGCGGTCTGAAGGAGGAGAACAAGGCGCGATGCGATAATTGACGGGGGAGGTTTCTTCCAGGCTGGTGTAGGGACCAAGAAATCGCTGAAGGAATTTCTCACATAATCCTGGCTTGCGAATTGGCGTCCAAAGGAGTACTTTGTCACCAGGGCGGAACTGGACAGCACGATGCGTTGCGTCATATCGAAGTTTCCGGTCGTTTTGGCAGGCTTCCGTGTGCAGGCGAGCAAGGCGACGGCAATGGGCAAGGCGTGAGACAAACTGCTCGGATAAGGGGCTTGATGTAGACACGGGAGTAGTAAAGAAGGTGGTATCCAGAACAAAAGACGGGTGTCGGCCAAAAACGAGGAAAAATGGCGAATAACCAGTGGTCTTTTGAACAGCGCTGTTGTATGCGAATGTAACATATGGGAGAATCGTGTCCTAATTTGAATGGTCGGGTCGAATGTACATCGAAATCATATCAGACAAGGTACGGTGGAAGCGCTCAGTTAGCCCATTTGTCTGCGGGTGGTACGCGGACGTTGTTTTGTGCGCAGTATGAGAGGCTCGGAGAACTTCCTCGAGAAGGTTGGAGAAAAAAGTCCTGCCGCGATCGCTCAAGAGTACCCGAGGAGCGCCATGACGCAAGAGGATCGAGCGTAAAAAGAAATCGGCGACCTCGGTAGCACAGCCAGAACGAACTGGAGCTGTCTCCGCATACCTTGTGAGGTGGTCTACGGCTGTTACGACCCACGATATCCGGCCGTCGTTGGAGGTAGTGGACCGTAGAGGTCAATTCCCACGGTGTCGAACGGTACCGACGGGCAAGGAAGGGGTTGTAGGAGTCCTGAAGGCGCGGAAGTCGAGCATTTGCGCTGCTGGCATGAGCCGCACGATGCAATGTAGCGGGCAACACAGGTGGCAAGGCCAGGCCAAAAAAAAGCGGCTCCGGACGCGATCATACGTCTTGTGAAAGCCTAGATGTCCAGCTGTGGCATCATCATGTAGGGCTTGCAGTATCGTAGGGCGGAGGGAGCGCGGTGCAACGGGAACCCATCTGTAGCCCGAGGGGTGGTGGTTGGAATGGTGAAGGACTCCATCTAAAAGCCGAAATTGTTGAAGTTGACGACGGCAGCGGCTGTTCACAGGACGTTTGGTTCCAGTAAGGTAGTCAATTATTCCACGGCAGTAGGGGTCGGATTGTTGAAGTGCTGCCAAATCAGACACGTTGTCAGGCGCTATGTGGCTGACAGGGGCGATGGTAAGTGTCGTGCCACGGGACGTGGTCGCATCTGGAGCTTCGGATGACTGCAGCGGACATCGTGAGAGAGCATCTGCATCAAGGTGCTTCTTTCCGGATTTGTAAACGACTGTAAAGTCATATTCTTGCAGTCGAATATTCCAGCGTCCGAGGCGTCCAGTTAGGTTTTTCTGCGACTGCAACCAGCAGAGAGCATGGTGGTCTGTCACCACTGCAAATGAACGGCCGTATAGATATGGGCGGAATTTCTGAACCGCCCAAACAACAGCGAGGCACTCCTGCTCGGTAATTGTGTAATTCTTCTCAGTGGGACTGAGAGAGCGGCTGGCGTAAGAAACAACCCTTTCCATGTGTTGGTCATCAGCCTGTAAAAGCACAGCACCAATGCCATGTCCACTGGCGTCAGTATGCAGAACAACCGGTCGGGACTCGTCAAAATGACAGAGTACTGGACCGGAAGTAAGTGCTTGTTTCAACTCTTGGAAGGCCTGTTCACATGCATCAGACCACTCAAAGGGTGTTCCGGAGTGCATCAGCTTGTTGAGGGGAGAAGCAATAGCAGAAAAAGTCCGGACGAAGCGACGGAAGTACGAGGCCAGACCTAAGAAGCTGCGCAGATTCTTCTGTTGTAACGGGCGTGGAAAGTTGATTACAGCAGCAATTTTTTCAGGATCAGGCCTAATACCATCCTTGCTTACGACGTGTCCCAAAACTTTAATGCTTCGACTAGCGAAGCGGCACTTCTTAGTGTTGAGCTGAAGCCCCGCATTGGAAAGACAGGTGAGAACTTCATCCAGTCGCTTTAGGTGCTCGGCGAAACCTGAAGAAAAGATAACGATGTCGTCGAGATAGCAGAAGCACGTTTTCCACTTGAGACCGCGGAGAACAGTGTCGATCATTCGTTCAAATGTTGCAGGGGCATTGCAAAGCCCAAATGGCAGGACGTTAAATTCATAGAGTCCGTCGGGGGTGGCGAACGCGGTCTTCTCTTTATCGTCGTCATGCATGGGGATCTGCCAGTACCCCGAGCGCAGATCAAGGCTTGAGAAATATTCGGCGCCTTGTAAGCAATCTAGGGCGTCATCAATCCGTGGCATCGGGTAAACGTCCTTCCGGGTAATTTTGTTCACTGCGCGATAATCGACGCAAAATCGCACCGATCCGTCTTTTTTCTGCACTAGCACTACCGGGGAAGACCACGGACTAGTTGAAGGCCGAATAATGTTCCGCTGAAGCATTTCGGTGACATTGTCACTGATAACTTTCCTTTCTGCTGAAGACACATGGTAAGGACGGCGGTGAATAATGCGAGACCCGTCGGTTTCGATACGATGCGCTGCCACCGATGTCTTACCCAGTACGGTAGAATTAGAGTCGAATATAGATTTATGTTTGTTCAGAAGCCGCAGTAACGACTCAGTTTCAGCCGGGGAAAGGTCAGAGCTCATTGTGGCGGTTAGAGCGGGATCAGGAGAGTCGGAATTGAGATTAGTAGTAGATGAGACCGCACAGAGAGGGAAAATACAGGCGGGAGTAGAGGCAGCAACAGTAGCAATTGTGGTGCGCCGAGGTAGGACCATTGGCTCATGATTGGTGTTAATCACGATAAGAGCAGCAGTTCCCTTTAAAAAGCGCACGAGACTCGGAGCGATCACTAGCCCTTTGGGAAGGAAGCGAGGAGAGGGAGTGATGAGAACGTCACCATCGCAAAAGTGATTGGAACTAACCGAGATGATTTCCTCACTGCCAGGATCAAGGACGTAATGCGCGCTGGCTACTATGCGCTGCTGCGGCGCGTCATCAATAGTTGAATCATCCGTTTCCGTCAGTTCCATGTCTTGGCGGTCACAGGATATAATAGCGGATGCCGACGAGAGGACGTCCCACCCTAAAATGAGCTGATGGGCGCAATGCGGCAGTACCGCGCACAGTATGTGGTGCCGAATTCCATCGATGAAAACACGCACTGTACAATATCCAGTAGGTTCGATGACACCTTGGTTCGCGTTACATAAAGAGGGCCCAGTGTACGGAGTTTTCACTTTTCTCAGTTGCAAACATAACTTTTCATCAACCACTGAAATACTGGCTCCTGTGTTCACTAGCGCATCAACAATAACGCCTTCTACATCGGCTCTTACAGTGTTCGAGGGTTTGTCTGGAGGAATTGTCGATTTTCCCACTAGTGCAGTTTTCCCTCCAAAAACTGCAGGAGCTAGTTTTCCTGGTGGGTGTTAGTAGCGTGGGTGGCCGGACGGAGGGGGGACAAAGAACGACGGTAGGGTGAAGGGGAGCGCCGGCGTGCAGAACGATGACTGGAAGGCTCGAGTGGCCCTGGAGGCGACGAAGGGCGGCGCGGAGGGGAAACGTGTTCGGTACGCCGATAACCGTAGGGAAACCGGGAATAGTCACGTTCGAACGGGGCGTAGCCTCTTCGCTCGTCTTGCTGACGCCGACGGCAGAAACAAGAAATGTGGCCCCTGATCCCACAATAGTAGCACACTGGGCCATCTCCAGGAAACCGTTGACGGCCCGGTCGCACGGTGGTGTAATAATGCGGGGAAGCAGGGGCTGCGGCAATCGCTGTCACATGGGCTTGCGGCGACAGTGGCGGAACCTGCAAGGGTGGTTTGACCGCAATCGCAGAGTAGGACGGCGCGTAGACGGTGGTCAAGGGAGGGGTCGTGGGCGAGTAGGCCTGAGAGCAGACGGTGGCAAGAGGAGAACGTGCAGGTGAATATCCCGTCATGGATTTTAGCTCCTCCCTGACAATATCTCGAAGCTCCGGCGCGTGAGTGTGACAATGGTCACGCGACGAGCAGGGCGAGTCCTGTTGCTGCAGTTCTTCGGGGATAATCGCGCGAATGAGGCTGCGCAGATCCGAGTCCCCGTATTGGTGAGAGGTGCAAGCCTCCTGGCGAAGGCGAATAGACTGCAGTTGGTCCAGCCGTTGACAAGTCTTACGGACATCACTGACGCTTGCAGGATTTTCCACAGCCAGAGCGTTAAAGGCAAACGGAGGGATACCCTTCAATACATGACGCACCTTGTCAGCCTCCGGCATGGTTTCATCCACACGGCGACAAAGAGCGACGACGTCCTCAATGTAGGAGGCGAATGTCTCATCAGGGCGCTGAATGCGAGCGGCAAGCGTTTGTCTGGCTACATCGGCGCGAATGGACGGCGTGCCGAAATTTTTTCGTAGCTCCTGAGTAAACTTGGTCCAGTCGGTGATCGTGTGTTCGTTGTTACGGAAACACGTCTTGGCCGCCTCGTGTAGGGAGAAGGAGACAATTCGAAGCTTGAATGTGTCATCCCACCGATTGAAGCTGCTGACCCGATTATAGCTATCCAGCCAGTCGTCGACATCCTCACCTCGACGGCCAAAAAAACTTGGCGGATCGCGTTGGTGGCTGGTGATTGTAAACGCAGCAGGCACAGCAGCTGACGATCCGGGGGGGGCTGTTCCCGCTCTCGTGCTGCATCGTCAGAGGCAAGCGCCTACCGGAACGGAGCTCCAGGTGTGCGACTGGGAAAGACCGAGGACGGGACCGAGGTGCACCTCCACCACTTAAGGGAGACGTCAAGGGCAGCCGTCACCCAGAAGACACGTCGCAGATGCAGTGGAACAGAGCGTTTATTCTGAGCGGCAACCCAGAACTCAAGCCCCAGGAATGATGATGAGGATGGGTATGAAGAATAGATGAGGTACGGCATGATGATGATAATTGTCCTGGGAAGCAGACGAAGTATACGATGAATTGGCCACGACAGTACAAGGGCCCTTATCCATGTCTCTTTGAAGTGGGCAATAGCGCAACGGACAGATTGGTTCTCACAATATATATATATATATATATATATATATATATATATATATATATATATTGCCGCGAACCATACATTGGGTTTGTTTATTTGTGTTTTGCTTTTACCGCCCGGCTGCGCCGGTCTGTGTTATCTCTGCGTCAAGGGAAGCGCGTGCTCCATTCTTTCTTTCTGTGCCGCATGTGTTATCTGTTGTGATAGGGAGAGCATTCCCATCTAACGTGAACAGCCCAGAATAATCTTCTTGCATCTACTATGTTCTCGATGCGAATCGACGTTTCGAGAACCACGTGCGCCAAAAGATAAAAAGCCTGCAGTGCGGACGCCGGGGCATTCGAATCGACGACACTCGCCTGTTCACGTTGACCGCTGCTTCGCCGCCTCTGTATTCTTTTGAGTTGTTAGGGGAGCACAAGTTCGCTCCAATAAACGTGTTTGTCATTCAAGACAACTGCATCGTCCTTGTCTTCGTGGCAATATATATATATATATATATATATATATATATATATATATATATATATATATATATATATATATATATAGATGGATACATATATACATTTAAAATTGATTCAAGTACTAAACGCGTTTTATACGGTTCAGAAAGAAATCGCAAATTGCGATACAAACCACCATACACAAGAGAAAGAGCGAAGCGCCCTACGAGCAAGTTGCCGTACATTAGTTAAGAAATTTTGGCCCTGAAAAATGTCGCCGCAGTCCCTTATAATAGCTTCAACTGAAGACAGAGCATATCCACCAATAGTGGCTCGCCCCACTACAGGACGGCGCAGCCGCTAGTAGCTGCAAAAATTTAGGTATGGTTAATTAAATTCTAATGCAGACTGCTGCCTAAGCCGCACGTAAAAACCACGTTTTGCATTGGTGGAGTTACCGTACCAGAATTTATTGCGATGTCAATGTAGAAGAACCGATTAAGAATATAACTCGAAAACAATGGAACCAGGGGTGTGTGAGTGCCAAACTGTAAACGCTTCTATGTCAATGCGTCAAGAAAAAATCAGTTGCTTTGCTGAGGTAGCAGGAAACGACATCGAGATCGCCACAGGCTGAAACTTCTCTGAAAGCCAGTACTATGAAGATGGTGAGATTTGTAAACAGAGCCATCAATTTTTCTCACTTGCCATGTGCGGCGCCGGGAACGCATATCGTGTCAGCATATACGACTCATCGGAAAGGTTTGAAGATAGAATTTTTAGGCAAGAAGAAATAATCTACTAAACTATAGAAAATGTCTCCATGATTGTTACACAAAAGGAGCCCCAAAAATTGCACTTCGCATTGCGGTCCTGCCACGGCACAGGTAAGACGTGCACTGACGGTAAGTGCCCTGTCAATTGCGTTGAGGCCCTTCAGAGCTATAGAGGCAAGGCTGAAATGTGTGTCAGGAGCTTAGATCGCAGGATAACCAATGTTTAAAATGTGGAGATGCACCTGCACTAACGTACATGACTCTCTATCTTTGTGAGCATCAGTTATTTGCAAAGCTCCTTCCTGGATATGGAGCACGTGGCAAGAAACATTATTTTGAACTTGCCGAGGTTGTATCAGCTGGTGGAGCACTGAACGAGGGGAAGCATAGTCAATGAATTTTCGCGAAGGCGGAGGAGAACGTCGGAACAGGATCTCACCACACGAAGTTGATCTTCGGCGTGACTTTCAACTTTAGTGTGCAATAGGGAAAGGAGTTCCAGGCAACAACGCAAGCAACAGGGTCACTGGTTGCGCAAGCTCCTCTCGGAGACAGCGAACCCATGCCCGTAGCAAAAAAACTCTTTACAGAGAATAGAAAAGTTAAAGGGAAGACGCATGTGGCGTCTGAACTGGGCAAAACTGCCTGCCATCGCAGTCTACGAATAGGTTAGCAGAAGAGAGCGACGATGCGTGTGCTCACTCGGCTGATCAGCCTGAATGCTCTGCGGCTCGTCTTATTCCCACCTCGAGAGAATTCATGCTGCTTGTACCGCCACTGCTCGGCAGAGGCCTTTTAGATTTTTGTGCACGCTAATGTTTGTTCGCGTATTGAAGAAAATATGAACTTGGGTGCGGTGTGATCTTTGCTTGAAAGTATGGAACCAATTCACTCAGAGGTCAGCACCGACCAACTACATAGGTAGTTCAAACGGTCGGCGACCAGTTTAAAAATGCAGCCGACATTATGCTTTGCTCAAGGCTATTCACGAAAAAGAAAGAACTGCATGCGGGCGCTGCCTGCATTGCTTTCACTGTATAAATAGAGGCTCAGCCGATTGAACACGACCTCTTCGAGGACGGGATAGCTTTATTACGCAGGTGTGACGAACTAGTTCAAATAATCTGAGAAGGTGTTGCTCGGTTTGCGAAAGCCTTGCAAAAAAACTGGCTCTGTGATTGAGTGGACACCTACGGGCGCTCACATTATTATAACTGAGAGGGCATGAAAAAAGGGTTAAAGAACATCTAGGAAGGGAGTTTTATGCTGAAACTGGGCATATACAGAAAGACCCAGGGAGGAGATGAGCAGGAAGAAAACAATAGCTATCGTAAGTTAACCGCAGCGCTAATGCTGGAAACCTGATTCAGCCGGTGAAGGATGATGGGACACTTCTCCCAACGAGTCCGTGCCTCGGCGCATGGACGAATGATTAATGTGATTGGAAACTTCACACATTAATACTCTTTGATTCTTGGCCTAAAAAACCGAAATTTACAGAACAAATATTTTACAAATCTGCTATGTCAGCGCCCTGGCTTCTGCTCACCGTACATTCACAAACCGCCACCCAGTTTGTGCGTTTCAAGCAGGGAAACGCTTCCTGTGAAGGGTAATTGTTTTTTTATTTCCATTCGACCGCACTGCAGGTGTAGTTTAAAAGTAAACTGCACCATGCAGTCTTCTGAGTCGTATTCTAACACGACACAACGGGTGCTTCTTCATCTCTGGCATCTTCGTACAGTTTTTCTTCCCAGTTATTACCACTGAGCGCTTCGATCTTGCCTTAAGATACCTTTATATATAAAACGGCGGTATTCCTTTGTTGTTGTCGTTGTTCAGCTTTATTGTAAGCCTCATCTTTCTTCTCCCTTGCCTCCAAGCCAAACTCCCAAATGAAGTAGATTGGCCCTGCCGACGACGGAAGTTGTGAAACGTTGACGTCCTGTTCGATATGAAACGGTAAAACATTTATTCAAGAGGTTTGCGCTTGAAAGCGGGAGAAGCACTCAGTCCAGGGCCACGGCGGCGGCTGCGGTACTGCGTGCCCAGTCAACCATCTGTCGCTGGTCGTCAGGGTCCGAGCTGCACAGCACAGCCTCTCACTGCTCGAGGTTCTCATGAATATAACAAACTAATGCTTGTGCCAAAGACAGAAAAACAATGTAGAAGTTATCTATGTACGTCTTGCATGCGTACCACTACAATATCTATAAGATGTACCACTTAGGTATCTTCCCTTAAACAGCATAAAAAAGTACCATGAAAGGTCTATTCTACGTTATCCTTTGTGTGATTTGGATGGGTGTTTTGCAGCTGTAGTAACGTTGAAGATATGCAATTTCGACCCCAACTGTACGTCTCCTTGACAACTCTAATGTCGATTGCTGACTTCTCCAGGTTATCTGCACTACGTAAAGTGGTTTGCTGGGATCGGATAGTTTAGCTGCCATGGGAAGGGAATGTCATATACAGAACTCCCAATGTAAGTGAAACATTATTATGTAACTCCCAATTCTCAGATACCAAGCACAGAAAATTAGTCAGCAATGATGTCACACACATGAAGAGGCTGTTGGAACATTTAGAGATTCAAATTACCAGCGACGTCGTCAAACCCACCCCAATTCAAGCTTTCGTAATCTAACGAAAAACCATGCTCACGCAATTCAACATTACAAAAGGAAGCTTCCGGCCCATGTTAACTTTTTAACTGCCCGCAGGTTCTCCTTTCTATAAAAAAGACAGCCCGTACTACTAAACCAACCAAACAATTGGTCTCTTTTTTGCCTGCCCAAAGCAGCTCTGAGCAGCTCCAAGCAGCTCCGTATTTTATTTACCCATAGAACATCTATGGCGGGAGCAGTTTTGGGCTGCCTGGAACCGCTCAGACCTGCTCTGAGCAGGCAAAAAAAAGAGACCTAATGCAGCTACAGAATATCATGCCCCCTTGTCGGCCGCTCAGCTATTGGAAGACATAAACAGCTGCGCTCTTTTAGTGATGATTTGTATTTGCATTGCCCGAGAACATGGTCTGAAAAGGAGACCATAGGGCTGCAAATTGAACTTGGTGGTTTCAAAAATAGTCTGCGATGCAAAAAATACGGTGGGGGTGCGGGTTCAAAGCCTGCTCAGCCGTCTATGAACTGGAGTCGCTGTACCAAGTTAGCCAATTTGGAGAATAGCCGTTAGTAGCACAAGGGCAAATTTCTTTCAACTCAGAGTGAAGGATAAATAAACCCTTGTGGTGGGTAAGGTTTGGAGGTAGAAAAAAATTTCACCCGCCTTAAACCCATGGTATCTATATCCAGCAATGATACACAGCTTTTTCAGAAATTTAGCTGTGAAAAATTTGGGCACTTTGGCAATCGAGATGTGAAGACTTAGGAAGCAGTGGGGCTGGTGGTCTTCATTACGTTTCCAATCGTCACTTGACTAACTTTACTCGAGCTTTAGTAGTTTTACTATGTTCACTACACTATCCTATTGGAAGATTTGACACATAGTGCCGCCGAGCGCGGGCCATACCTTTATACTGGAACACCGTCACTTCAGGGCTTACGCAGTCACTAGGCGCCGCTACTGGCCGATGCTCCCCGCCCCGCCCGCACATCTGCGCCGCGACGTGCACTTCCCTAACCTGCTCGTCCGCTTCTTGCTTTCTCGCCTTTTCGCCTACCACCTCTTGCCCTTGCATTTTCCGCCTCTCCACTTTGAAGAAGAAGAAGAAGGTCGCCGTGCTTTGGCTGCACATCGGCTCCTTTCTAATTGATTTTTTTACCTGTTTTACTCATGTGCTGCACTTTTGTTTGGTGACAATGGCTCCTTGAAGTTCATCGCTGTCATCTGGCCGCTGGACTTTTGAGGGGACGCAGCTCAATCGGAACTGTGGGGCAAAGCTCGTTTCCGTCTGCGCTACGCCTAACACCAGCGCAACGTCCGCGCCACCAGCCTCTCGCCTGGTGCTGCGGCCGTCGTTGCTGCAGCAGCCACCCCTGTCGACATTGCCGCAAGCTTTAGCGTCGTCCCCTCAATGTGTTGCCCCACCTTTGCTTTGTGCCTCTCAGCCGTCACTGCCCACAACGGTTTCTATGAGGCCCATCTCTACCTCGTCAAATCGAGCCTCGACACCACTGCGGCCTGCCTCTCTTAATCGAGTGCCTACTTCACGAACTGTGCCTCCATCACAGCTGGAATCTGTGACTCCAATGGATGAAGACGGTCAGGCTCAAGACGAGAACCGTTCCCAAGACGACCCCATCCAACCTGACCCATCGCAGTCAGCTCCTCCATCGACGCTGCAATCTTTCGTGCAACCAGTGCGACAGTGGTGCCGACCCAAGATACGAGCTGAAGATCGAGTAACTCGCACCGACCGGGTGAGTAGGCCCCGCTCTCAACTTGTGCTACGACCGCTCATCAGATTCAGTGTTAACGACATTCCCAAGCATACTTTCGCACATGTCATTGGAACAACTGCCCCCCAACCATTTCTAGCTGAACTCGCCTCGCACAAATATGACACCATAGGCAACTGTGTTTACATAACAGTCTATGATGACACGCACGCATCGAGACTACTACTCGTCACGTCACTACATTTCGACCTCAAAGGTGCCCGTCAAAATGTCCCAGTAGAAATCAAACTGTCTCCCTACAAGCCCAACACTTCTAGAGGAATCATCACAATAGAGCCCGATGAAAGCAACGAAGAAACACTCCGGTGGCTCCGCTGTGAGCAGGCCAATATCCTATCTTGTACCCGTCTCGGCCGCACAAGCCGTGCCTTGCTCCGATTCGATACACCCACGCTACCAAAGGTAGTCAAATATTATATGGCCATTGTGAAAGTCTCCCCGTACCAACCCAAGAGGCTAGTCTGCTACAACTGCCACAACGTCGGACACATGGCTCGCTCCTGCCCGGCAGAGGCAGTTTGTAACTCCTGCGGCAAAACGCACTCGGAAGATGATGGTTGTGGCCCTCAGATTTACTGTGTTTCTTGTAAAGAATTTGGACACATTGCCCTCAACCCCACATGCCCCAGCAGAATCCCTACCCCGCCAGCCAACAACCCTCAACGCGATGCATCGCGGGGTGTATCTTGGGCTGACCGCATTCGAACTAATTCAGCATCGGCGGATCAATCCGATGCCGTCGCATCTTCTTCCAGTAAGCCCCAGGATGCAACTTTGGCCTCCATACTTTCGCAACTGGCTGCATTGCGTTCCGACATTCAACAGCTGCGAACTGAAAATCGCCAACTCCGCACAGAGAACCAAGAGCTCAGAAGCCGCCTCCTTGACAGAACAAAGCCTCCCGCGAAGTCTAACTCCAAGCTCCGTCTGACCTCCCAAAACCGACCCAGCCGTAGCCCCAGCACCAAGCGCACACCAACCTCCAAGTCGTCCCACGACTCCCCTCTTCAACTTGCCCTCCAGGCTGTCCGCACGGACATTCATTATGAGCGTCTCGCGCGCCAGGCAGATCGAAAAAAAGACCAGGAAAACTTTGACAACCAACTCAGCCAGATCAGAACCCTAATTGAATCTGTTATTCAGAAACTGCCCAAGCAGGAGCCCCCCAAAGAACCCCCTCGCAAAGTCCCATCTCGACCCACCAAACAGCCACAATAGGTACACCCGCGACTGCCCTACAGTGGAACTGCAGAAGCTTCTGCCAACAAGAAACTATCTTCAAACAGAAAATAAAACAAATTCAACCACTCTATATTCTTCTCCAAGAAAGGCGCTGTACCCCTCACGTAGCTGGGTATGTTACGTTTTCTAACCCCTCTATACCTCATCACATCCGCCGTGGTTCTCTTACCACTTCTGTTCTCCCCGGTTACGCTGCAGTTCTGGTGCGTTCCTCCGTAGGTACCCAGCAAATTTTTTCTAGCGAATTTAACTCCAGCAACCATGAAGTCGTCGCGGTGCACACCCGCTTACCTAGCGGTAAGGCTGTTATCGTGGCCACTGCCTATTACAAACCTGTCAATTCAACAAAAACTAACGTCTCTTTCGCCTGGCTTCCTGCTCTCATGGCCCAATTTCCCGGTACCCCAATCCTTCTCGGTGGTGACTTCAATGCACACAGCACCACATGGGGCTATGCCCACACTCATTCTCGTGGACAAGCGCTAGAAGACGCCGCCGAGGCCTCAAATCTCATTTTAATTAATGAACCAGGCATGACCACTCGAGTTGGCCTTCATTCTTCGCAGCAAGATACGACCCCTGACCTAACCTGGGCTACTCCTGGCCTTACTCGCAAATGGTTACCGTTCTCTACAACTTGGGGCAGTGATCATCTCCCAATACTTATCCATCTCCGTGGGAAGAAGATCCGCCGACGGAAGACCATGAAGCGAATTGATTGGGATGCCTTCCGGGAGGCTATAATGAATGCATCTCCCCCAGCCTCATTACGGGACTTCTGCTCCATAATCACCACAACATTTATCCGGGCACAGGAGGACATTGAATGTGCTATGGAAACACCGCACATGGACAACCACATGGCTAACCTTTGGAAAAAAGTACATAAGCTCACTCGCACCTACAGATCTAATGGAAAATGCCAGAAAGATCTCCAAAAGATTCGTAAACAGTACCAACTTATTACCGCTTATCAAAAAGAGCTAAACCAATATTATTGGACAACTCTATGTGACACCCTCAGTCACGCGAGAGGCTTACCGGCGCTTTGGCGTCTGCACCGCAGCCTCACTCAGAAGACTGCCAAACGAACCCCTCTTTTCGCTACCCTAACCCTCAGCGCAGACCCATCAACAGTGGAGCAGCGACTTATAAGTACCTTCTTTCCCCATGCTTCCACCTCTCCCCCCGCTCCACTTCCAATTATTGATATTTCTCAGCCTGACCCTGACTTGGAGCTACCTTTTACAATGGCCGAGTTACGCATCGCAATCCGCCAGGGACGGCTTCATTCTGCGCCTGGTCATGACGGTGTCACGTGGCAGCACCTCCGAAACCTCCCGTCTGAGGCCTTGGAACACCTTTTATGTCAGATCAATGACCTCTGGGAGCACGGAGAAGTGCCAGAACACCTTAAACTAACACTTATTTTTCCTATTCCCAAACCCAACAAGCATTCCAGTGAAATCAAGAACCTTAGGCCGATATCCCTCACGCCCGTTATTTGCAAATTGATTGAGCGCCTTATCAACAATCGGCTCACACATTATTTGGAATATGTCCAACCGTATTTTCACCCTGCCCAAACAGGCTTCCGGCCAAATGTTGGCTCGCATGATAGCCTCTGGCTTCTGCGTAGGGTAATTAACCGCCCTCACTACCATCGCGGCACTCCTGACCTGATCATGGCGGTTGATCTGAGAAAGGCGTTCGACAACGTTAGCCACCTGGTCATTCTAGAGGAACTTGCTCGCGCCTACCCCAGTGCCCGCACGCAAAATTGGATTAGAGCATTTCTCCAAAGCCGGCCTGTACGCCTTCACGGTTCGCACCCTGGATGGGAACCTACGACTTACTACCTCGACCGCGGTGTTCCCCAAGGGTCGATTTTAGGCCCTCTACTTTTCAACCTGGCCATGACCAGAGTAGCTCGACAACTTGAAATTGACTCAGGCGCCCGCTTCACCATATACGCCGATGATATCACGGTTTGGACTGAAGCGGCCGACTTTGATTCTTTAGAGGGCCAGGTTGTTGAGCTACAGGCTGCGGCTAATAGCCTTGAGCTCACTCTGGCTCAGCTAGGTCTACAACTCGCACCTGAAAAAACCGAATTTTTGGCAGTATACGGTTGTAGGCCACCTGACCCGCCCCAAGAAATTGTAGTCAACCTAGTCAACTGCGATGTATCTGCTTCAACTGAGCCCATTACACTCCTAGGCCTTCCCATTGGAACAAAAAACAGTCCTGGCATCTGGCTCAAAAGATTAAAACAGAAATGGAATGCCATACTGCACTCCATTCGTCGATTGTCGAATAAATATGGTGGAGCATCGCAGAAAGCCATCTTGAATATGGCCAGGGCTGTCACTGTGAGCACCCTCACGTACGGTGCAACGGCTTACGACCTCAACAAGACCGACACCAAAACCATTCAGGTGCTACATCGGGCGACCCTCAGGACAGTCACTGGCTTACCAAAGCATGCACCCATTGGTAAACTGGAGCAAGCTGTACCTCTTCCTCCTATTGAAGCCATCATTCAGGAGGCCAAAGCCCAGGCGGACTTCAAAAGACCCCTTACACACCAGGGACACGCCTTAGTAGCGTGGGACGCCAGAAGACCACCAGTACCTTCCAATTACCCAGTCCCCATAGCACCCTGGCAGCGACCAGCAATTGATACTGCTACGCATAGCAGACCTATAGAGCGTACTAATACTCTATTGCGACAGCGGCGCATCCGACGCCTCCAAAGGGATCGCCTTCAGAACGAACTGGACATTTTCACGGACGCAAGCGTAAACCAGTACGGCGCGGGCCTTGCTTGGACATGCCCAGAGGCACCGGTTCTCTCAGGGTACACTACCATAATTGGCAAAGAACTTTCCAGCCTCGATGCGGAGCTGTGCGCTATTAACAACGCAGTGTCAGCTATCGCCTTTGACTGTGACCCACCTCTACCGCCCTCCATACGTATACTCACAGATTCGTACGAGGCCCTCACAGCTTTGCGATCATATGATTCGACCCACCCTGTCGTCCACGAAATTCTATTTCAAATTCAACTCCTCAAACGGAACAACACCAACATCCGCGTCGACTGGGTACCTGGCCACGAACCATTTTCTTCAGGCAACCAGGCGGCTCATATGGCCGCTCAGGAGAGTTCTCCCTCTTATCCTCCACTGGTGCCTGGGGTAAGGCCGTCGCGGTCCCCCTCTCCCTCCCCAGCGATGCGTATTCACCAGCACAAGAAGGACCGACGCACACGTCTAAAAGCCCTAACTCCAGCTGGCTACCTGAGCCGCCTACCTCTTATTCCCCGCTCAGGCGAAATTTTTATTAACAAATATATTGCAAATTCAGCGTACACACCTGAAACGCTTCGCAAGTGGTATACCCCTCACCTGCCCCCTCGATGTCCTTACTGCCGTACCACAACACCATCAGACCTCACACACCTAGTTTGGTGGTGCCCAGCTTTCGCCACGCACCGTACATTTCAATCTCCTCAGCCCCATCCCGATCCACAACAAACTGATGCACAACTATTATATGAAATAGCGGTTTATTCAATCAAAAGCGGTCTGGCACGGGTTGTTTGAGCGGGTCCTCCCCCGAACGAACTGGTGTATGTGCACAAACCCTATTGCGATCACCATGAACTGGCCCATGAAGCAGCAGGTTCCAAGAACTGGCCCAGTTATTGACTACTGAGAACGACCAGCATAAATTTGTTTATTTTCTCTTACCCTCCCTCCCCATTCCTTTCCCCATCGTGACCAGTGGTCATCCTTTTCTATTAAAGGTTCTCTCTCTCTCTCTCTCTCTCCACTTTCGGCGCCAATTTTCGAGTGACGCCAGGCATGCCTGTAGCTCAAGCTTAAACAGTTCCGCTGTTCAAAATCTTTTTGAGGCTTAGCACCTGAACACTGGACTGCCACAAATTTAGGACACTCGTTCCACCAACTGGGAAACCAGGCCGCTAGCGGTTTGTAGCGCGTGATAAAATATTTTGGCAACTCCAAGTATCTTGATCAGGCCTGTGCCTAAACTGGTCGTGTAGTACATGGGCAGCGATGTCGTGCAACACTGCAGTGTTAGCTGCAGGGCATAAAACACCTGCACCACACCTACTATAGAAATTGCCGGTAAACAAAAAGCCGCCTCTGCAGGCAACAATTTTTTTGTGTGTGTTATCCTATATTCTATTGCGAGGAAGGGTCTTGTTTGCGTTTGTTCCACGATGGCAAAATAAGTGTACAGGGTTATTTTGACCCCTCAGTGCGAATGTGACCATAGTGGCAAGATCGCGCCCTGCTCAGACCTCGCTTCGACTTAGTCGTACTACTGAATAACAATAACGATAGAACTTCAAGCATAGATGGGAGATCAGTTTGAGTGCCACAAAGGTATTACGTTCGCAAGTCCGAGCCCGTAATAGTTGAACAGAAGAATGAAAACGCCGAGAGAGTGCACTTCCGCCTACGAAGAAAACGCCGACCTGTCGCTGTTCACGGAGTGTGTTAGACGAATGC
The DNA here is from genome assembly GCF_048455015.1 of Haemaphysalis longicornis. Classification (NCBI taxonomy): domain Eukaryota; kingdom Metazoa; phylum Arthropoda; class Arachnida; order Ixodida; family Ixodidae; genus Haemaphysalis; species Haemaphysalis longicornis. The sequence continues at coordinate 190,232,006 of NW_027526422.1, forward strand.
GAAGGTTCAGATAACCGACCTAGCTAGTGCGGCGTGCGCTGCTTAGGCTCGATGGAAGCCTCACTCACGGCTCCCCATCCTGTGGCCTGCGTTAGGTCATCCAAAGTGATGGCCGGCCGCTGACTTCAAAATATGTCGTGCCTCACTTACCGACAATCTGCTGCCTGCTTCTTGCGGCACCGTTAGACCTACTGGTGATCAAAAGGTAAAATCAACCGCATTATGGCCTTTACCGCAATGAGGTTCTCTCACGCCTAACACTGTACTGCTGCACTGCAGAGCATTGGCTCACTGCATCAACCCATGACCCAGCTAAAACGCCTATGGAACATGAGCGTGATCTTGGGGTGTAACGTTTTCTAGCAGTTTTATTTTGTTAAACGTGTGTGTAGCTCAAGTGCAATATTATTTAGAAGGGTCACTGATGTAACAGATAGTGTTGCCGACTAGCAGTTGTGTATTTTGAGTTAAAGGGCCCGGTTGTTTGTGAGCCCGGGTAGGATGGCACACGTGAAAATAACCAAAAGAATGCCAGAGCGCAGTTTGTTTAACGTGTATTTGTTACCGCATAGATGGAACAAGGAAACGTTCTTTCTCGATATGTAGGCGACTTTGCAAAGCAGCGCCGAGAATCGTGTTCTTATGCAGAACTCTCCTATTCTGCCTCACAAAGCTACATTACGAGTCTGCCTTACATTACGAGTCGCCATCATACACTTTTTTAGGATAGTACAATGCTTGAAATTTTGCCTTTGCGCTTTAGTTTTTATAGAAACGGTGAGCGTGATTCCAGTTTTTATTATCACGAGTTGGCACGCTCCCCTAGGAATCATAAACAGATAGCATGGAGTGGCCGATATAGGACCATCTCAGCGCATTTGATTACGGCCTTGTTGGGCTGCTGCGCACGAGGTCGCGGGTTCGATTCCCGCAGGCAGTGGCCGCTTTTCTGATGGGGGCGAAAAGCAAAAACGGCCTTGGGTTCGAGATTTCGGCGCACGCTAAAGATCCCCAGGTGGTGAAAATTATTCCGGAGCCCTCCACTACGGCGCGCCTCATCGCCTTCGTTGCGTCGGCGCGTTAAACCGAGCAATCAATCAGTAAATCAATCATACGGCCTCGGCTACCCATCTACACAACGGCTCTGTACTCCTCCACAGTTTATCCGTTGCAGGGTTCACAGTGGCGCTGAGAAAACAATTCCTTGGGACACTTTCGTCTGCTCAAGTGATTTAAACGCGAAAGCCCGGCGATTAAAACAACGTGTTTGCTTTGCTGCAAGAAATGCATTTTCATTTCTTAGCTTTATTTTTAGGCGAATGTCTTAAACAGCTTTTATTTCTACTACGTCGTGTTGGGTTCACTTGCGTTCCTACGTCTGATGGCGCAAGTTCAATCAATAAGCAGACTGGCGCAAGCGACAGCTTCCACCATAGTATTAGGATTCTGCGCGGCTGGTGTGCACATGTTATACTCTGTTGCCATCCTGTTCCCGTGCTATGCTTCACTCGGTATTCTAGATACCTTTCGTCTCAAATGCACACTTTGTGAATTTCATGAAGGGGGAACATTTTTTCATAAAGCTCTCAACTCTTGGCCAATCGGTCTAGTGTGTATTGCCATAAAAAGGTACAACAACCAAGACAATTTTTCTTCTATCCTTTCAACATATCAAATAGCACACTTGACACAGCTCTAGTCGGCAACATTGCAGACCGGGATTTTCCCACTATGGAATCCCAAGTGTTTTTCATTTCTCTACTCTTTGCTGAGGCGGCCATCTTGTTTACCACACGACTACATCACGAACAGAATTGGACAATAAATGGTTTCGCATTAAAGATTGCTTTATGATCGGCTTACAATCTTAATGAACGTCAAGTGATGTCAGTGGTGTCTGTTTAAGAGAGTTGTAAGGTTTGAGCGCATTCCCTGGATAAGGAATCGCCCCTGAAATTTACTGGCGCAGTCGGCAGAAGAGGAATAACCGCATGCCCGAGTCAACCTACTAGGCCAACGAGAACGAGCAGAGTACCGTTCAAGGAGTAAGTCGTGACCGTTTTTTCCCGGGAGCACACCTTCAGCGGGAGCCTGCAGTTCGAGCTCGCTAAGACAGTCACCAGGACTCACCGAAGAGTGCCAGAAGAGTGCGAAGAGAGACGGCACGATCGTCGCTAGCTCAACGGGAGAGCGTCGCCAGCGCCCCTTGGGAGCTACAGCCTGCGCACCGGGCCATCAGAACGGAAAAGTGAGTCACCTTCTCCTTTCCATTCACAGGCGGATACTGCTGCCCGAAAGGGGTATCAACGATTGCTGCTTTTTCCGTGCTAGGCTGGTAAAATCTAAAGCAATGCCCAGTTGGAATCTTTGTAAAGAAGAGTGGGAGGAAAAACTTCAGGCTGCTAGGAAAGAGGTTGAATTCGCAAGAGCGCATTTGGAAGAACATCGAAAGAAAGTTGCGCTCAAGCGTCAGGCAAGTTCGCATGACGTGGGGAAAGTCCGAGGTTGTGTCGGGTGTGGCAAAGGCATCTCCTGTCATCGTCGACTCCATGCCTCAATCGCTTATGCCGAGTGACCAGTTAATATTTCCAGTTAGTTGTGTACTTTTTAAAGGCAAAACGCAGCAAATAATAAACACCCATATTCCTACCACCACAATTACAGAACGTCCGACTTCTCCATGATTCAACAACGCATTAAAATGCCTTCACAACCAAAAGAACAGACATTTTTGCTCTGCTAAGGCATCGGATTCTAATCAAACATGGAAAAAATATCGTAATACTGAAAAACGTTAGGAATCCGTGATTCCAAATGCAAAGCGAACCTTATTCTCGCCTAACCTCCCAGGCATGATACGCACTAACCTCAAACAGTTCTGAAAGGCCATTAACTCAGCTCACACGAAACATATCTGGTTATGCGATCAACAAAATGTTACAATCCCGTAGTCCTATGTCGCAGAAACACTAAATTCTACATTTCGCTCTGTCGTTACCGCTGAACCCGAAGATATACTTTCTGATTTGATTGTAGGGTTTAGCGCGCCGACGCAAGGCAGGCGATGAGGCGCGGCGTAGTGGAGGGCTCCGGATTAATTTTGACCACCTGGGCATTTTTAACGTGCGCCGAAATCTCGTACACACGGGCATTTTTGCTTTTCGCCTCCTTAAGAAAAGCGGCTGCCGCGGCCTTGAATCGAACCCGCGACCTCGTGCTCAGATATACTTCCGTGTGCTTCCGCCCATGATTCCCCTGTTTGGCCTAACGTCATCTTCGAACCTCACGGTATCATTAAAGTACTCGAGACATTAAAATTGACGTCATCAGCTGGAATTGACTTCCTGAATTCGAAAGTTCTGAACAATACTAAACATTTTTCTGCTGTTATATTGTGTCATATCTTTCCGCAATCACTGTCAATACCCAGGAAAGGTCCGTCATCCTCACCTTCCAGCTACCGTCCAATATATTAATATGCATAAGCTGTAAACTTACGGGACATATTATCTACTTTCAAATCACCAGATTTATTTCGTCTGTAATTTTTTTCCACCTCAGTCAGCACGGTGGAAAAAAAGGCCTCATGTAACAAGCAACTCGCGCATTTTATTAATGATATGATCTTATGTCTTGATCATAATATTCCTGCAGACGCTCTCTTTCTAGGCTTCGAAAAAGCTTTTGATACAGTACCCCATAAACATCTCTTTCTAAAACTTCCGCGCTTAAACCTTGACCCGGCCGTTTTAAACTGGGTTCAAAATTTTCTGTAAAACCGTGAACAGTTCGTTTATTGCAACCTGGCATCATCATCCCGCTGTCAAGTAGTCTCAGGTGTGCCCCAGCGTACGGTCCCAGGCGGCACAGAAAGTGTGTCCCAAGACCGGTCCGTCTATGGCCGCTTTCTGGCTTGTCCGGCAAGCATCCAGGTTCTGGCAGCCACTGATCATACGATGAGCGGGCAACATTCGGCAACCAGCGCTTCGGTGTTTCTCCGGCCACCCGTATTCCGACCAAGGAGGTTAAAAATTCAGACGCACAACGGCAGCTACCTTGCTGCCAGATATTTAGTTCACTCTCGGCTGCCGATGTTAAGAAAAGGAACGGCCGAAGTACGGCTTTAGGGCATCCGTTCTTCATTCGAGAAGCGGTGTTCAGCCGAAGCACGACGAGTGACCGGCCACGTTATATCCGTATTCTTGTGGCAGTTGGCGTTCAAAAAAGACATCGACCGGAGCCCGGCTTCCGCGCATTCGCTCTTTCAACGGTGAACCAAGCGTCCAGCGGCAGAATATTGTTCTTCGGGCAACCGGTGCTACAAAGGAGACCGGCCGACGTACTTCCCCAGAATGTACGTTTTTCATTCGGTTAGCGGTCCTCGGCCGAATTACGGCAAGCGAACGGCAGCAGCATATTTGGCAACCGGTGTTAAAGAGGAGACCATCCCACGCAAGGTCTCAGGCTATACGTCATTCTATTCAGTAAGCAGCGTAAGCCGAACTACGGCACGTGTAAGGGCGCCGAGGATTCATGCACATACGTGTTTGGAAGGAGACCCGCCGGTGTAGGGCCCGTTATTCCCTGGGTAAAGAAAGAGCCGTTAGGGAGCTGAATGACGGAGACGCGTTTTTTATCCGCTCGGTGTTTCTACGTTTTACTTGAACGAACTTCTTTTGTCAAACAGTAATGAGTGTTCTAGGTGAACGGACAAGGTGGAAGTACGAACTGAACATTACCAGGTAACCTTTAAGGCCATCGAAATGCCATTTATTGCCACAAGAAGACTGTGCCACCCTGACGGGTGAGCTAAGCCTCGCCAGTCATAGCCGCTACGACGCCTCCCCCGGGGGCTTCGTCGACGCTTCAGCTCGAGGCTATTCGCCCCCTCAAGAAATGGAGACCAGTGGAGACATCGACCCAGCAGAGATGTTCGACCCGAAGTGGCGGTGGTTCATGAAAATAAGTGGCCTTAAAGGGCGTCGAGCAAGCTGCCGCCACGCAGGAGCTAAACCGTCGCCATGTCAAGGACTCTCCACCAAAGAAAGGCTAAGGCGCGCAAAAGCGCAAGTTTGCAGCTATTCTTTTTAGAATCATATTGCGAAAAACAATGTTGCACTATTTTGTTGGTGATAAACAGAGGACAGGCTAAGCTCGTGAATTGGTAGGATTAACGTCGTGCCCTGCTTCGTGGGATTTTATGACTCTCGATTTAGAAGCGCGTGTTATTTTAAATTTGCCATAACAACAGAGCCTTGTGAATGAAGAAGGCTAAATGTTAATTTAGTTGCGGTATTTGAAGGTGAGGTTAGCTACACTTCGGAAATGACTCATTTGTTTAAACATAATCGCCAGCATCCTAGCAAACAAGAATTTCGTCGGGTTTTTCTTGCTCAACGCAGCTTGTTGAGTTCACGCACGATTTGGCTCTAGGAATTAATAAGCTGAAAGTAGTTGGCGGCATTTTCTGGTACTGCAAAAAAAGAATTTGGAGGTGTTCCATATCAGATTCTTGTTAGTACATTGCGGGCTATAAACTGACTGAATCGGGTATTGCACGGATAGCCGAGTATACCTCTCTAAGGCCGCAGTCGGTCGCTCTCAATGGTTGTTCGTCCGGATATGTTCCCGTGACCTCAGGAATTCCCCAAGGGTCAGTAGCGGGCCCTCTTTTGTTTCTGTTATATATAAATGTTATTACAAATGGCCTCAAATCTTTGGTCAAATTGTTCGCGAATGAATGTGTAGTTTACAGGACTATAGCGAATGAACGTGATTCCGAATACCTGCAGCATGATTCTAATTTAATAACATCCTGGCGTGCTGATTCAGAAAAGTCGTTGAATGTTAAAAAGTTTGTTAACGTACCCTTTAGAAGAAAACCTTCATTTCAATTGAATGCGTATACTGTAAATTACAGTGCTTTAAGAACGGCTGGGGAATATAAATAACTAAGAGTTTATTTAACGAGAGGTTAGAGGTTAAATAGGCATGTTCACAACACAAAAGTTACGGCTGCACGTGTTTTTGGCTTTCTGAGATAAAATTTCAGCGAACGTCCATCTACCATAAAAGAACAACCGTATTTCACTCATGTGCGTTGAATTTTGGAGTACGCTTGTGTTTTCTGGGGTCCTTACACCAAAGAGCTGGTTGATGTACGCTCGAAAACATACCACACAGAATAGGGCAGTACGATTCGTTTTAGGTAATTGGCACTGTCAACTTTGCATACGGTAAATTAAAAGTAAACTTGAATGGTAGGCAAAGATCAGAGACGAAACCTCAGGTTGAAATTTTTTTGGTAATATCTCTCATTCGAAAACTGGAATATCACAACGCTGTTCTAAATATCCCGAAGGGGGACCGCTAGCATAAAGCAAATAATTAACCTTCCTTTAAAGGTGACGTCTTGCGCGATTCATTTTATCTTATATCAACACGAGAGTGTAATTATCTTCCACGTATGATTGTACCAACTATTTATAATGACAATTTTCACCCCGCTTTGAGGAAATATTTAGTTATTTGGTCTCATATTTGATGCTTAGTGTTATGTATCTCCCTGCTGTAATGCATGCAAAGGCAAGCAGGTATCATATAAATAAATAAATAAATAAATAAATAAATAAATAAAAAAATAAATAAATAAATAAATAAATAAATAAATAAATAAATAAATAAATAAATAAATAAATAAATAAATAAAGTTCCGCAGCTGCAAGTTCGCCTCCTACGGGTTTAGAACCTTACGCATTCAAACTTGACCAATGAAATATTTATTGTTTTATTCGTTGCAGTATGCGAACTTTGCTGTATGAATACTACCATTGCAATGTTATTGGTTTTAAATTTGAAACTGTGAACACAGAGGGATACAACTGCAGCCACCTGAAGCAAGGCGTCATTCGCAACTCGTCTAGAATTTTTTTACCGTTGTACGACATTAGAAGAAAATTAAGTGCTTTTGAACTTTTTAGGGGTGTGCCCGTAACTCATGAAAACTACTTAAAAAATAGATTGAAAATGAAAGCACTTCCGTGATCTGTCCTAGGATCAGCCCTGTGAATGATGATTAGAAAGGTTTATCGAGTAGAAAATTTCTTTGCTAGAAGAATGTGCAAATACTGGACATACGTTTTGTGAGAAGGAATTTACATTGAATGCTCCCCAGTTTTTGTGGAGTACCAAAAGGCTTTGTAAAGGCATTCGCGCCGGTTTTAATATACAACAAAACTGATCAAGCAACTGTTGTAAAAATAGTTGATTTTGTCAGAGCATGAAAGTGCTCAGGAAGATTGTCCTAAATGAAATTGGCTAAAAGCGTCCCTTTTATCTTTGTGAAACTCAATCACCTCTCCCCCCCTCCTTCCCCGTTTATTGCATGTAAGTCACCGCACAGAAGATATCAGTACAGGGACAATAATCTATTCCAGCTCTACAAAGAACAGAATATTTTCTGTATTCGACAGTAAAAGAGGCACAGCAATTAAAGGACGGACGATTTGTGAGCACTATTTAATTAATGAATTTTGGTGTCAACTGACGCTGATAATTAAGCAAGGCTGCTCTGACGGCTGGACGGCTGGTTGTTGCGCGCGGGCTCACTTTGATGCAGCTGCATTGGACCCAAAATGCTGGGTTTGTGCTGCTATCTGCCTGCGCGACATGCAGTGACCGGCCTCAGTACAGTACGTTGACAGTGGCTGAACTCCAATGCCCGTAGCAAGGCCGTATTTCCGGCAGCTTTAGTCCGGCTGCAGTCCGATGGCCGCATCTCGGCTGTCCTCCGGTGGCCGTACTTCGGCCGTACACGGGTGGCTTTGGAATGGCCGTTGCCCTACGGCTGGAATCTGGCCGTATGAACGTCAGCCGGTCGACTGGCCGACGGACACTTGCCGTTGTTACAGCCATGGGAGTACGGCCGTATACGGCCAAAAGGTCGACATTTGGACACGGACCGAACATGGCTGCCGGAAAAAGGCCGGACAGAAAATTACCGGCCAAAGTACACCGGCTTTATTTAGGCCGAACAGTCCTGTGCAGCCTGGGGTCCTCGGTTCCCTCCTGTTCTTAATTTGTATAAATGACCTGAATAATATTATCTTGTCAAGTATCCGTTGATTAGCAGACGACTGCGTCATTTATCGCCCAATTAATGACCCTAATGACTCTTGCATTCTCCTAAACGATCTATTGACAGTTGAAACATGCTACAGACATTGGCCAATGGCTTTAAACCTTAAGAAAACGTCTGTCGTTTCTTTTCATCGTAGGAAACATTACCCGGCGGCTCCAACATACTTTATTTTCGTCTCTAAGGTATCCCCCGTAGACTCCTATAGGTATTTAGGTATAAACATTACACCCGATCTTAAGTGGACAACCCAATTATTAATATCTGCAACGAAGCAAATAAAATTCTTTGATACCTCAGACGAAACTTACGCCTTGCTCCTCCTCCTGTAAAACGTTTAGCTTATTTAACATTAGTACGCCCGAAGCTCGAATACTCTTGCGCCGCTGGGACCCGCACCAATCTAATCTATCTAAAATGTTGGAATCTGTTCAGAATAGGGCATCAAGGTTTATTTACTCTAATTGTTCACATCACTCAAGTGGCACTAACCTGAAAAACCAAGCACAATTTCAGAACCTGGAAATGCGACGCAAGGCCGCTAGACTAAACGTTTTTCACAAATTCTTTCATTCATTGTCTGACGCATCCGTTATCATGCCCGCAAATCGAATATTTTTTCGTACTAGCCAGCACAACACCGTTTATCCTCCACATTCCCGCACAACTGCCCACCTTCGCTCGTATTTTGTTCAAACAGCAAGGGATTGAAATGATCTTCTACCCGACATTGTGCACCACTCAAGCCCCATTCTTTTGAAAACCTACATCTAAACAAATATGTCACACCCACGCCCATGTAACACCCCAGACTGGGGTATTTGAGTTATATTAAATAAATAAATAAACAAATAAATAAATAAATAAATAAATAAATAAATAAATAAATACTTCTGGTAAGAGTATGCGTCCGCGACACGGATGCCTTGGCGCAAGCAGACCCGGCCGGAGGCGGCACGGTTGGCGAAGCGGTTGAATGCGAGTCCGAGACAGGTGGATTCGTAGAGCCGGCGGTACAGGTAATGCCACTGGCAGGGACGTGCGAGCACGTCACGCCTTCGGCAGAGCTCGAGCCCGTACCACTCGCCCCTAGTGATGAATTGTTCACACTGGCCGCTGGTGTGGCACAAGAGGACACCGGCAAATACGTGTCAAACATATCTCTGTTCGCCTAACCAAGGAGGGGTGCTGCTGGTGAACCACCGCTCGAGGACGAGTTTGATACGCTCGGATCAGGGGAGCCGGTAGCACCGTCCGTCGCCCCCCATATCGCCCGGGTTCCTACGGCGTCGCGGCCGAGCGCCAGAAGCCGTCAGTGGTCTCCCAGGTCGAGACGAAGTTTTTAGGAGACGGCGCTTTTGTCGGGAAAGAGGCGTGGGCGGAGGCGACGTTCGACTGGCCACGTTGCGTGTAAAAGCGGCTCCCCCTTTTGACAAGAAAGAGGTAAAGGTCTATGTCGGATAGAATGACGCCGTCGAAGAAGCCACTGTTCAGCAAGGTGGGTCAGGTCAACGCACCTAGCGTCACGGTAAGCGCAGCACTGTCGCGTAGAGGCCCGGGTAAACATGCCCCGACCAATCCGCACGCGACAGAGCGGGGCGATATTTTGAGCAGGCGTAGTGCGTTTCAACTCATGGGCGCAAGCCCAACAGGCAATCGATAGGGAAGAGTCATTTTGGGCAATTCGCTGTCTGGTCATACCGCAGCTTCGGCTCTTCGGCTCCTAGGGCTTCGAGAGACTGCACCACTGACCTCTTTTCCACCTCATTCCGCCACTGCGAAGCTTAACGCGCTCATTGTAAAAGCAATAGAAAGCGTTCGTTTGGAGAGCGTGCTCGCGGTGTGGTTGAGGGTTGCGGACGGCGCGGTGCAACTGTTTTCGGCTGTGCAACAACAGTACTGCACAGCGCCCGTCTCCGATTCGGTGCGGTGTAATGAACTCTTCTGCACCAAGGGAAGTGGCTGCAGCGGGCTGTATTTGTACCCTGTTTCGTGTGTGCGTGCGTGTGGGCAGTGCCATGAACAATAATATGCCGATGGGCATGACTCTGTTAGCATCCCTGCGCTGACTGTTTTTTCTCTTTTTTGTGCGTTGGCATAACAGCGTCTAATGGATGCAGTGGAAATGAACATTTCTTGAGCGGACACTTTTGTTGTACTACAAGATTAGCTCATCCTTTAACGTCATGTCCGCGGCTTTTTTTTTGTTTGCATGTGAGTCTGTTTCAAGGACTTGTTTCACCGCGGGGTGCGTGCGTCAGCCTGATTTGCTGCTCCCGCAGTTTTGTGTCTGTTTCTGCTTGTCGGCCGCACGGCTTAATCCGTTTTTGTGCTAATTCATTTATTCTACGATGATTAAATGTATCTTGTGTGGGAGGCGTAAGGTTCGAGCGCGGAAATCACAGTAACGCAGCGCCCCCCTTCCCCCACCCCCAACCCCCCATACGGGTACGGTCCGCTGCCAATTAAGCCAAAGGGGGGACGTGGGGATCGGAGTGAACTTTTTTTGTTTTTTGGCGTAGAGTGATGAAATTCAAGAAGCACATTGCAAAGCACTCCAAATGGTGAAATTTAAAATTTCATGATGATACCTTCAGTAGACCTTGTGTTACAGAGGTTTACATGTTGCCTGCTTGTGAAAAGCCTAGCAAGGTATTGACACATGCTAGGAAGTTCTGGATACTTCTCAATTGTAGTCAAAAGAACACTACAGGGCAAGACAGTCTTCAAACTTTTTTTACACCCATCATTTTTTTTACAGAAAAGAATAATTTCACTTGTAACCTATAGGACATAATTGACCTAGCCATAAATTCTACATTAAAAATAACGAGGCCATAAAATCAAACTCCAAGACTGTCTCGCCCTGCAGAACTCTTCAAGGATCGGAATAAAACAAACAGAGTCAAAATCCGCCCAGTGATTGCCATGTCATCCTTTTCACGAGCAACGAAAAACTCGTAAAATGCACTTTTGCGAAAACGGCTCTTTAAGCTTACGATGACGTCACAATTTTCAAACTGCACCAGCAGCATAGTCCTTGCTGTCCTTGCTTGGGGACAACCTCGCATAGCTTTGACCTTTGATTTGGTGCATCTGGGATGCCTTCCTGGCTCATTGGACGTTTCTATGTGCAGGCCTTTAGATTGCAGAAGCACCAGTTTTACGCATAGTGTACCAAAACGTTTACCATGGGCTACTAGGGTACCTATATTTTACTTCATGTATGCCTAATGCATAGCTGTCTCCAAAATGAAGAGTAAGGCATGGTTTTTTTTTATTAATGTGCCAGCAGACTTTCAGCTTCTTTCTGGGTGTCATAACCTTGATGAAGCTGTAGCTTGTTACATGAGGCTGTTCAGTGTCAAAAAATATATCAGGGCTTCGCACGCATAAGATGAGCTATTTGAAGGCAGAATATACACTGCTTTTACATAATTACATCATGAATTATTATAACAATACCATGCTCTTCTTCAGGCGAAAAAAGCATTGCAAAATGGACATTATAATTGCAAACATTGCAAAAATAGAAAAAAAGTGACATTAAAATTTTTTAAACGCTGCAAAATTACGACGGCTTCTCTAATTAAACACTGAAAATATAATTTTGTAATCCCAGCCATCGTTGTACGAACTAGTTTAGAGCCACTGCAAAAGTTTCTCAAATAACCTGGGTGACGTGGTTCATTGCACCCCCCCCCCCTACAATCCCCGACGCGCACGTTCATCACGATCGTAATTTAGGTAACTTTACTATGTTTAGCAACTTTACTTTTACCAATAAGCTTCACTTCGCGTACATCAATTATTACTCGCGCGCAGTAGCAACCGATCCCACTATCGGCCGCTGCCCGAACACGTCACGCCAATGCAGCGCGCTGCGCAACTTCGGGCGAGCCCGTCACTCCATTCCTGAAGCTTGCGAGCTCGCTGTGAAACACAGCAATAACTAAGCGTTTTATAACACTGCAATGCGTCCAAAAGTTCACTTCACGAGCACCAACTGTACACGGACGCACCGAGTTTCCCACTCAAGGACGCACCACGGCGATGTCGCGAGCACGTTTTCGATGCGTCTTTCGAGCCGCGCACTTCCCTATCTGGCGCACGATCTCAAGCATTATCGCCGCGATAACGATAGCGTCACTGTACGGAATCGCAAAGCATAAAACCACTGAACGGGAACCGAGCCGACCGCGAAACCTAGGAAAACATTAGCGACACGGAGTGCGTGCGAACTTTGCGTCAGCCGAATCGCCCGGCGGCCAACTTGTTGTTGCCATGGCGGCACCCAATCCGTAGAGCCGTCTTAGCTAATGCGGCTGGAGAGCCAATCGCGTGTTAGAATCTATCGGTTGCTTCGTTTCACCGTCTTTCATTTTCCGCCGTTTGTGAGTAAGCGACAATGAAAGCAGCGACAGGGAATCGGAAGTAGAGGACTCTGCCGATCGAACGCGACCGAGATGGCGGCGCCCGGTGCCTTCGTTCCGGAAATACAGCGCTGCGAAAATTGCGGTTTTTCCGTCATTTTGCGGAAATAATTCGTCACCAAAAGCTGACAAATATTTTAAAGACGATAGTCTTTCTTGGGCTACTTAAACCCAGAGATTTTGGTCTGTCTGTATGTCTGTATGTCTGTCTGTCTGTGACTCGATTCAGCCACCCTTTTTTTTTCTTTATTGCCTTCTTTGACAGGATGACAAAACAAAGACACACGTAAGTGATAATCTGTACACTCAATACTCAATACAAACACTAGAACTGCAGCCCTTCTTGGGCAAGCGGGGTGATTTCAATACTCTTTCATTACCAACAATGCTTCAATTGTGGGTAGCCACTCTGGTTTAGAGGGCTAAAGTTTTTGTATCTGTACAAAAGAACCTATTGACTCTTTGAAGTAGTGTCTGATGAGCCTGGCATCTGGGTCGGAGTAGCGTACCGTCATCCTGTTTCTCCAGATGCTATGTAGTCCATACAGCATAATTGTGTTCAGCGGCACACCGTCCTCATTCTCAACATTCAAAAACCTAATACCGTAAGCATCGACAGGCAAATCTTTTTTGAGTGTTCGCTGTAGGATGTCCCAAAAGAACACCGCTCCCCAACAGTCCAAGAACACGTGCTCAATTGTTTCTGGCTTTCGACACAGAAAACAGTGCACACCCCATGGCACAAACCATCCCTTTTCCTCCATCCAGGTCTTTACTTCCAGTGTTCCAGTATGGAGTTTAAAAAAGAAAGATTTCACTCCACCTGGGACCGTCATTCTTTTCACTCGCTTAAGTACATCTCTCTCAGGCCTTAGATTACACTTGCTGCGGTATATTGGCACTGGCAATACAATCTCGACGATATCTTTGTACAGTTTCTTCCGACTCACCCCGCTTAAGTACTCTAAAGAAAAACGCACAGAAAGAAAACGGTATGACCACACCAGCTCCTTAAAAAATCCACGTACAGTTCCCCTCATGCACTCAGAGCTCACAACAAATTCCGGCAAAAGTCTTCCAAGTCGCAGCTGACAAACCGTCCTAAGAAACGAGTCTTCAACATCACGAAGAAACAGAAATCTATTGACCACTTGCCTTAAAAATAAATGCGATAAACCAAGTACGCCTTCACGCACTTTCAAAAAGAGGTTCGTTCTGTTCGTTCTTTCCCATGATGAACTCCAGATAAACACGGCGAACACACGATGAAGTTTCTGAATATTAGCCCTTGAACAATGCAAAACTTGCATTACATACCACAGCTTACTTATAAAAAACAAATTGCAAACTGTGGCTCTCGCAAACATTGATAAACCCCACCCTTTCCACTTCTCTGTCTTTTCTCGAAGTTCCTTGAGTTGCTTGGTCCAGTAAGGGTCACTGTCTTGATAACTGTCTAGTGGCACCCCCAGGTGCTTAACAGGACTCGTGACCCACTGGATGTTGGCGAAAACGCTTGGCGTGGACTGCCATTCGCCATGCCAAAAGCCTAAGCATTTAGACCAGTTTACTGCACTACCGCTAGCTAAGCAAAAGTGTTTCACGGTTTTTACTACCTCGAGAATGCTTTCTTTAGTAGTGCAGAATACTGCAATGTCATCTGCGTACGCTAGTAGTCGAACTTCCGTAATTTGCAACCGAAAACCTTGAATGTTACTGCTTTTAATGACACTTAAGCAAAACGTCTCAATATATATGCAGAAAAGGAGTGGGGATATCGGGCATCCTTGCCTCACCGATCGCTGCACCTGAACTCTTTTTCCAACTGCCTTATTAACTATAAGCCGGGTTGTGCATTTACTGTACGCCATACGCACTCCATTTCGAATAACTTTGCCGACATTAATGTACTCTAAAATTTGAAATAAGATATCGTGCGGCACACGATCGAAAGCCTTCTCTAAGTCAATCTGGAGCATTGCGACTCCAGATTGTGTGGCATCACAACACTCCAGAATACAACGCACCTCGATTCTTTTTTTTTTTTTATCCACAAGCGACAAGACCCTGACCACGAATGGCTGGCAGTTTTGGAAGAACTGTGTACTTTTGATGTTTATTTTAAGTTTTTCCGTCAGCCAAAGCTAGGCAGACGGTTTTTAATCTACCCTTGACGTGATGTGTGTTTTGAAAAACGGTAATAATAATAAAAAAAAACGCACCTCGATTCAGCCACCCGGCCAAAGCAAAGCAATGCCTGCGCAATAGTCTTATATAGTCACAGCTAAATCTACCCGTCTTGGTCCGGTGTAATGTTCATACTTGTCAACATTGTTGAAGAAGAGCAAGACATTACGCAAATATGAGACAACAAATCAATACAGAAGTGAATTCGCAGTGTTCCTTTATAAAAATTCAAACACGCTTGACTTTTGCGAAATTAAATACTTCATCAACTGCAGAAAAAGAATTCACTCCGCCGTCGCCTGCTGTCGCCCGCGCCACTATAGCTTCTGGCGCCATTTTAAGAAATGAACCAGCAACAGTTACGCAAGTTTCCACTAGATAGTTTCTACGTTCTGCTTGCAACGCACGTGGAGTAGGGAAACGCGGTTCTATAAACGTTGAAGTAGGGTGCCTCGATTAACGCGCGTCTTCGCCGTACAGCAGCGTTCGCATCGAGACACCCGGTTTGGAGCAGTGGAACGCGGGAAATTTAAAATGATTTAAGCGAACATTTGGCGTCTTTGCCTTGGGAGGAGCGCGACGCAATAGGAACAACATGAGAGGTGAGCGGTAAAGCGAAGGGAGGCATTTACTTCGCAAAAGCCTATAAAGACTATCGTCTTCTGACGTAATTTGCAACGAAAGGAGGAGATACGGGGCCAATTTTTTCTTTGGCACTTCGCGATCGTTTTCGACGGGGAAACTTTGAAGACGCATAGAATATAAAACGTGCAGTCCGAAAATGTGACTTCCGAAAAAACGATTTTTTGGTCACTTTTCACCATCTGATCCCCGCGTCCCCCTTTAAGCCACCTGTACGCAAGGTGCACGCGGGCACAAGCAGAGCGACGCTTCGACAAACCACCCCTCTGGTGTGGACGGTGGGCGGTCCGAGCGCAGACGTCGCCGCAGTGCCTAACCCCCCTCCCGCCTCCCCCCCCCCCCTCCCCTGACGCCGGCTGGGGAAAACTGTATCGTCCAAAAGGGACCACTGGCAATTCGGGTGCTGGATGCAGGGGGGGCAGGAGGGGGAGGTGGAAGCGCTTTAGATGGCGCCGGACGGGGACAAAGGGATGTGGCGGGCTTTCACCACCTTGGGTGGCATAATCCCCGTGAGCATACGTCACTGAGCTCGGCTAGCGCGGAATGCATGCCTTGATGTTTCTTGTTTTCTTTAACGTTTCCCCTTCCCACACCAAGGGTATTTATTTCGGGCCCGGTGAGAGGAAGGGGGTTTTTTGCTCTCTAACTTGCTGCAGATCGTGGCTAGAGTTCTGCCTGCGCCGCCTACAGTCCGACAAGCTTCTAAGCGCTACTGCGGGCTAGTTTTCCTGGCTTGTATATGCCTTGTAAATATTCCTTTACATAAACTGCACATACTTTGGATATAGGAGCCTGCCTCGTCCTTCACGGCGGCATGAGCCACAGGGGTGCATTCCTGGATTCGGAGAAGCCCTGAATTTTACTGGGGTCAACTTCATTGAACATTTAACTGTACCTATACAATGATATAACGGCCAGACAAGACGCTGTGGGTATGACCACATGAATGAGCACGCAAACTCGCTACAAACCGAAAGTGGTAGCTTGGTCACCTTACACGTAAAGACCTGTAAGTGTAATCCGAATTCTCGTGACTGTTGCATATAAAAGGACCAAAGCACGCACGAATCGACCGAGGGAATTTGTCGTGCCCATCAGTGGAGATTCGGATGTCCGTACACCGTCGATGGCAGTGCTAGAAAGAAAACTTCGCTTGTTCGGATACGTAGGGCAAACCCTTGTTTCATAGATGCATTAAAAGAGAGCGTTAGAAAAACCACGATTTTTAAATGCGAAGCACTTCAGTAGCTCGCAATGTCCGTGGCGTTGTCGGGAGTTGTCCGTGCGCTCATAATTGTAAGCCATTCATCGACAGCTGCTCACACTGTAGCGCCATCCGCACGCCATTTGGGGAGAGGGCCGCTAACTGCAATAGCAAAGAGCGCGAACTTAGAAGGGTACAAAACGGAAAAAACCAAGCAAAAACCATAAACTGTCAACGATAATTCACGAAAAAGAGCAATTTCAATTACAGTTGAAACTACAGTGATGAGAGAGAGCGAGAGGGCGCTGCGGTGCAATGCGTATATAAGCGCGCTCCAGAATCAACCTACGACCATCAGGGGAACGTGCGTGCACCTCCTTTTTCCCAACTGCAATCTAGCCCCGCTTCACCGATCTTCTAGCACTTCACCGATCACACAGCAGTGATCGTGAAGGGGAAACGCAACCCTGAACTCGTCCAAACGTACCACCAATACCGTCAATAAAACACTGTATACATATACACTGCACCAACGTTTGTCCATTTATTATTGCATCTAATGCGCAATAATTCATGTCAATTCAGCCCAATTCGGGCCAATAAAATCACACATTTCCACGCCGTGAACGATGTTGAAGGTGCGCAGTACCGGGACGCGAATTGTCCTTCGTGTGGCGCTTCTCATTTGCAGTGCATTTTCCCCACCTCAAAATCAATTAAAACTCAGAGTGCATCAGCACGCACGTACGATGACGCTCATCACACAGGCAACCCACAACTTGCGTCCCAGTGCTTCGAACCCTCAAGATCGTTCACGACGTGGAGATGCGTAATTTTTTTGGTTTGCTTGGTTGTTTTTTGTGTGTAACGGTCCGCGCGCATTTTTAACCATTCTTATTTGTGAACGTTTTTATTATTTTTCATATTATAAAAATGCTTTTTCTCAGCGATTACGGCTGTTAATTCTTACGGTCTGGCGTGTTCAGTCGAGCTCAGAGTTTTTCCCCTATTGGTATGATTTCTCATGTCTGAATACACATTTTTCATCAAGAAACACGCATCGTCAACTTGGTATTGCCAGTGATTTTGTTCCTGTGTACTTGCTTTTTACACATGTTTATATAACCGCTTCTCTGAATGCCGTTGTAATACAATAACATCATGTGTTCCCATTATCGGTAGTTGCTATCCCGCAAAACTAAAATGCTATGTATCTCATATATTAACGGTATGGGCCCTAAGTACGTGCACCAGTGTTATATATCGACGGGAATGATGCATTGGATTTGTTTATTTATGTTCTTGCTTTTACCACACGGCTGCGCCGGGCTGTGTTATCTCTGTCCCAAATGAAGTGCATATTCTATTCTTTCTTTCTTATACCACACGGGGTATCTCATTTCATAGAGAGAATGTTTCGCCCTAACATAACTAGCCTGGAAAAGTAATCTACAGTGTTCTCAATGTAAATTGATGTTTCCAGAAAAACCCGCGACCAAACATAAATGCTCGCAGAGTAGACGCCGCGGCATACGATTAACCGACAGTAGCCTGCGCACGCCACTTTGCTGACAGCGGCATCACCACCTCTGTATTCTTTGAGTTGTCAAGGGAACACAAGTTCGCTCCAATAAACTTGTTTTGTTGCGAAAGCTAAGCTACACTACCGCGGGTGCTCTTCGCGGGGTGGCCCGTTTTGACCTTGAGAACTAGAGGTCAAACCACACCCCATTCCGCAGGAGCTCGGCACGGAGCAGCCACCTGATGGTGGGGAGGGATGGCCGGCAGGGGAGAGATAGGCCCATTCTTTGATGAAACCAGCGCGAACTTAAACAACGACAAAGGAAATAGAACGCAAGGACACCTGATAGTTTAAAAACGTGTTTGATGTCAAGAAGGGTGAATATAAACACTGAACACTAATACTAAAAATCACTGCAGATGAGAAAAACAAGTTTACAGAAGCCATGATGATAAGGCAACTTCATAGATACCGGCTAGAGTCATGACCCACGCACATATGCAATCTCATTAGGATGAAGACACACTATTGCTTTGCTGGCACACTTGTCAAATCTTTCTGCTGTGTGTGACGCTTCCATAATTTCGCAGGGCGTTTGTTCATGGTGCCTAAATAAAATGTGTGTGGAAGGAAAATCATGTTTGCATCCGCGGCACTTTCAACAATGTGGAGAAAGATGAGATGACGGGGAGCCCTTTAAGGACTATTCGTGCTCTCTCAAACGCACATCAGTACAACTTCTGTTTCAATTCCTTTCTCTTTGGGTAAGTTTGCGCTGCTTTCATTCAAGAAGATGTCCTTCCAACTATCGCAGGTTGCAACCCTTCTGGCGAGAAATAGGCGAGGAGGGAACGGAGACGTGCGTGGAACCCGTGTCGCCAACTGGAGGAGGAAGGCGAGGAAGCCTCCGCCCCAACGACAGGCGCGCGCCACAAAGGAAGGCCAGGAGGCCACGTGCAGTGCAGAGCCGTGTGAGATGGAGGAAATCGAACGTCCAGTTGCGGTCGCTCGTACAGTGGCGAGGCTTAAAAAACACCTTGAGGCGAAAAAAGATTAGGAATAGGAAGTGTAATGATTCCGAACATGTCTGTATATCATTGCGAAGCCACACCTAAAAAATGGGTCTAGCCAGGACTGTGAAGTTTTGCTATCAACTAGGGCTAACCAAAGCTAAACGACAGCAATTTTTTCAACCTGAAACACGGCCAGTACGAATAATATTCTGCTCCACATGCACAAAAATCTTACTCCCATGACCAAAGGCGACATGGGCTTGTTCACATCATTGGGGGCGCATATGATGCACTCAAAGGAAGTCGGAGGTTCATTAGAATAACATGCCTGTTTTGCACTGAATTGACTGCCACCTGGCCTAATCAGAAATTTTTATTCTTGTAAATATTCATGTTTAAATGCAAAGCACTGGATGCAGGCTTCACTCCTCGTGCCGCAATTGTCGGACATCTCACAGCACATTTCCAAACCGGAGCACGGAAGAGGGACTGAAGAAAAGTGTTTGTTAATTTGCAGTTTTCTTAAGACAGGCTTTGCTTGCAAGGAAAGAAGTTTTCCGAACAGTTTTGACTCCCACGTTTGCCCTAAATGCCCCGGCAAGCGGTTCTCGCTAATGTGGCTAACGCAGTGGGCAGTAAAGGTACTCCATGTCAGATAATCTCATTTTTTTAAATGAGCCAAGGCCTTTGGGAAGCGAGTGTGTCGTGAGGCGAAAAGAGAGAGTTGGCGCACCCTGTTTAGTTCAATCAATTCATACACAGACACACACCAATTCTGGACACGAATACAAAAACTAAAAGGACAAGTGGCACACAGCCTGCTCCTGGTTATTACAACATGGGACACATTGGAAGACCAGGCTAACACACTCGCACAACATTTCCAAGATGTGTCCAGCTCAGCCCACTACACCAACACTTTCATAAAACACACAATATCCTGTTAGAAGAAGTCCTTGCGAGATAGTAATAGGTGGAACTCATCTTATAACACCCCCCTTTCACTTCATGAGCTGAAGGTCGCACTCGGTACTTGTAAACCCTCAGCTCCAGGTGCAGACAAGATTTCATACACAATATTACAACACTTACATCCAGACACACTTGAAACACTGCTTCACCTCTACAATGAAATATTTCTTTCTGGGCGCCTTCCAGGCTTTTGGAGGGAGGCCATCGTAGTGGCCTTTTTTTAAGGAGGGGAAGGACCCTTCCTCGCCTGCAAGTTATCGTTTTATCGCCCTGACAAGCTG
Organism: Haemaphysalis longicornis; assembly: GCF_048455015.1. Classification (NCBI taxonomy): domain Eukaryota; kingdom Metazoa; phylum Arthropoda; class Arachnida; order Ixodida; family Ixodidae; genus Haemaphysalis; species Haemaphysalis longicornis. Next base: position 190,252,397 of record NW_027526422.1, read on the forward strand.
CCTTGCAAGCTCTTTGAACCGATGATAAACAGGAGACTCATGCACTTCTTAGAGTACAACGGTCTTCTCTAGAGATGCCAGGCAGGCTTTAGGGCGAGAGGATCTACCAACGATCAACTCGTTGCATTAGAGTCGTAGAGTCGTATATTAAAATTACCTTCCTCCACAAGCGGTATTATATGACGGTATTCTTTGATCTGGAAAAAGCGTGCGTTACCGCGTGGCGGTACGGCATCCTAAGCGACCTGAAGTCCTTTGGCATGTCGGGTAAGCTGCTAAACACGCTTGCTAGCTACATGCTCGAAAGAACATTTCGTGTAAGATTTGGAAGCGCACTCTATAGGGTTCATGTACGAGAAATAGCGTGCCCAAAGGCGGAGTTTGGAGTGGCACTTTGTGTATTGTAAAAATGAATTTACTCAGAAAGGCGTTGCCACCAGCCATATCCTGCTCAATTTATGTAGACGGCGTACACTTATCATTTAGGTCTTGTAACCTGTCTATCTGCGAGCGCCAAGTCCTGCTTGGTGTTAACAAGCTTGTCGGCTGGGAAGATAGCAACGGTTTTAAATTTAATCGCGGGAAGGGCACTTGTGCTTTGTTTTCCAAGAGGCGTGGCATCCGCCGCATCCAGACATTCAACTCTATGGTGTCTCGATTCCTGTGAAAAAGGAACACAAGTTTTTGGGTTGATCTTTGACGAAAAGCTTACATTCACCACATACATAAAACGACTAAACCTAAATGCTTAAAAACCACGACTATGCTGAAGGTTCTTTCGCACATTTCTTTTGGTGCTGACAGGCAACTTCTTTTACGTGTTTTACCAGCCTAAAAGGTTCACGATTGTACTATAGTAGCGTTGTCTATGGGTCAGCCACTAAAACATCCCTCAGAATGCTGGACCCTGTGCTTCATCTAGTGCTCCGCTTGGCGTGTGGTGCCTTCCGGACTAGTCCAGTTGAAAGCCTGTATTTAGAGTGCAACATGTGGAATCTACATCGTCAGCGAGCATACACAGATCTCCTTTATGCTTTTAAAATTTCATCCATGACTCACCATCCTTTTAAATCAGTTTTTTATGATACCCTCATGACTCGACTCCTGCTAAATCGACCATCGTTCTCTGCACTCTTCTTCAACAGAATTAGAGAGGAAGCGTCAGACTTTGCTGTCTCCTTTTTAGATACAATCCAAACTTCCCTAACAGATTTTATAACACCATGGCATCTCCGCCCTGTATCATGCGACACATCTTTTACACATGTAGATAAAAACCGAGTTCCTAGATGTGCAATTTTGCAGCACTTCTTGTATTTGCAGCAGAAGTATCAGTGTTCTGAATTTTATACGGACGCCTCTAAAACTGCCACCTCTGTGTCGTGCGCTGCGCATGGACCCGGCCTTAATGTCCCTAAAACTTTGAACAGTAATACTAGTGTCTTTACGGCAGAGGCTTATGGTTTGACTTCTTGTTGTTAATTATATACTTCAAATCCACATCCCTCAATCCAGTATTTATACAGATTCCGTCAGTGTTGTGCGGGCAGTGTCGTCCAAAAAAGTCTTCCAAAAACGAAATTTTCAATCTGACACTCAAGGGTATTATGTCTGTGTATGTCCAAAAATATGAGCTGGTCCTTTGCTGGGTCCCTGCCCACTGTGATATAGCCGGGAAGGAAGCAGCGAAGCGTATGGCTGCTGCAGCTACACTTTCGAATGCAGTAGACATAACCACGTTACCCTACACCGACATGAAACCACACATCAGCCAACAACTTCGGAAAACATGGCAAACACACTGGAGTGACCAAACAAACAACAGGCTACAGGTAATAAAACCACACTTAGGACAATACACCACCGACACGCGCAATAGATACACTGAAGTCGCCTTGGCTAGATTACGGATAGGGCACCCACATGTAAAGCACTCCCACCTTCCAACTGGATCTCCAAGACCTATGTGCAGCAGGTGCGGAGAGGCCTTATCCGTGATCCACATCGTAGAACAATGTAAGGCACTTGACACAAAACGACGCAAATACTTCCCACAACTACACACACGACATATTCCACCACACCCGCCATACTTCTTAGGAGACAAGCCCAAGTTTTCAATCAAACGCGTTTTTGAGTTTCCTGCAGACGTAAAATTTTTATATCTCATTTCCTATCATGCATCGTGACAACCTGGCCCTTTACACCAGTCGTCTTTATTACGTTGTGTTTTACTTTGTTCATTTTACTGAAATGTTCTACTTTTACTTTGATGTCGCTCTCATGTAATCTCTATTGTTTGGTCTCTTTGCCCTTAGTTGGCCTTGCACCATTAAACTCCAAACATCATCATCAGCGCGGGAAGAAATCTATCCACTAGAAAACATTTACTGGGTAGATTCTTGTTCAAATACCTTCCGAACATACATCAATATGACGTGCGTGAGCCTTTTATCACAGCGCATTACATGGGTTGGAGGGAACGCTCAGGGAATGCTCTGAACGAAATGCGAAGTCCAGGTGTAATGCTGTTTCATTGCTAGTGCGGGAATCAGTGCTGCATTTTACACGACATAAGTAGCCCAGTAAGGTGATTGAGGAGAGCAAATAAAAAGTCACCATTTTTTTGCGCCCTAAAGCCTATATGTTTGGTTTTTGTATATTTCTGTGCATCTTTAAATGGTTTCGTTTGCGAAAGATATGTAAGCACTAGAATATGTAATAATGTATTTGGGCAAGTAATATGGCCCTAGTTCAAGTAGATGCGCCACCTGCTAACGTCGCATCCGGCGCGCTAAAAGAAAAACAAATGCAGCGCTGTGCCTACTTCGGAAATACTAGTCAGTCCGTGGCGCCAGTCCGTGAAACACAATATATTGTGTTTCCGCCTCACGTATCACCGCATAATATTATAAATTATGAAGACGCTGACCTCGGCTGTCGATGCAGTCATCAACAAATTACACCGCTTTGAAACCGTGACCGCGGCCGGGATTTGTCGCTCTTCTTTCAACGACGATTAGCGTCATGACTGACGCTGCGGCCGAAAGAGAAACTAACGCCGTCACCGGCGGAGAGGCGCGTTCGGCAGGCCGGACCTAGTTACCATCGAGCGGCCGTGGTATACGTATACGCGGGGAGCGGCAGTTTATTTCCCGTGTTCTATAAGAGAAACAAAAATTGTAGCGTATATAGACCGTTCCTTCGGGCGAGGGGGAAACGTACTCTCCAACTCAGCGGTCTCGGCGCGCGGACCACCGTTACCCTCTCTGGAGCGTGAGCGCCGATCAGGGTGGGCCCGGTGCGGCTGCTTCTTCGTCTTGACTACGCTTTATAGGCATTGCGAGGGCGTGTTTACCACAAACGTACGCATTCTTTTAATGATATACTTCTAATAAATGAGCCAGACTAGCAGCTTCTGAGTTGCGCACGTTAAGAGTTTGGGCAATTTTGTTCTGCTGAGCTCTTTTTGTGCACTTACTTTGGAGTAGCGACAGCAAATTTTTCTACCTTCTTTCCAAACTAAAATGGGTCACTGAAACTTGCCTGCGCCGCAGATGGTATTAGTTCCATCTCCACCGTTGCTGCGGTCACACTGCGGCACACCCAGCTCCAAGTATTACTTGGGCTGCCCTCGGGGATTTTCACAGTGTCTACTATCTCCCTGACACGTCCTATTCTCCAGCCAATCTGACTGGAAGGGGGAGGGGGTTATTGAAGGGGATTCCGCCTCCCTTCTTCCCCCATCCCCGACTCTTAGAAAATAAAGTTTTTCACTCGGTCACTCCAGCCAAGAGTTCAGTCTATTATCCAAATGTGATGTCTCTTTGTCGGCGACATGAAACTAAGCAACGCCAAAACGAACGCTTGCCTGGTTACACAACGGCGGAAGCTTAATAAGTCCTTATATGACGCTGTCAAGGACCCGTGTTGCCTATTTTATTTGTTTTACATTAGTTGCAGGGCTAAATTGTGTTGCACAGCAGTTTGGAATTCGAAAGAGAGAAAGTTTTGTTTATGGTTGGTGGTAGTGGCGGCTGAGGGTGAGGTGTTTATATATCGATGAGATTTATTAAAAACTATATAATATGCCAAATACTCACCAAGTACACCCAAAGCTACCTGTATTACACCCTGCAAGGATATGAAGCCACAAGTCTGTTACACTGACACGCGCTTCCACTTGTTGTCCATTAGCGACGAGCGTATGACAGTTTGATCGTGCTAACAAACATCAGTTTTTGCAGTAAAGCAATCAAAATACCAGCTATATGCGATCCCGGGCACACACACGCAAACCAAAAAATGTGACGAAATAGTGCAAACATATGTTCGACATGGCATCGTTTACGCAGCGTGGAACACGCTATCTCGAGGCGAATTTCAGATTTACCGTGGCCTCAAAAGCCGCCAATTTAAGCCAGATCCCTTAAACTGGACCAATGCAATAACTTTCCGATTTAAAGTATATTACGTAAAAGAACTTATAACGCGCTACAACGAAAAATTCACCGACACGCCGCTGGCGCCTATGCGCCGTGGAGCAAATGCCCAAGCCAGCAAATCGGCCAGCTACCAGAGGGCGCTGCGCACGCAAGATGGCGGCGCCCTCGTTGGAATGGTCTATAGAGGATATGAAACTGGTGAAGTGCAAGAGCTTTATTCTCCTCTTTAGAAATTTAAAGGACTTTTTTAAGGTATTACGGTATTGAGGAATCAAAACAAAGTTAAGTGCAAGTAAGGAATTTATTTGCCAACTTCGTACATGTGAAAATGCCATGCAGCCAAGTGAGCTCTCTGAATAGTAGGAATGTGCGACATAGAGAAAACCGTATTGGGAACCCCTAGTGCGTGATTAGTTAAGGAGAACTTGTACGTAAACTTATACGTCTCTAACGAACGTTAAAGGTGTGCTACCGCTTAGATGATATCGCAAGCAACCTCGTAACAAAGCTTGCATTGGTGTCTCAACAGCTAATTAACGATTACTCTTCAACTGGGCAGTTTAGTTGCCCATACTCCCCTAACACCCTACTCATCCTCACCAGGAAACCGAGAATCTTCATCTGGGCTTCTTGCATTACCGAAACCTAGATTTTCTGGCCAAGAGCCACTTCGAGGGCTGGTTACAGTGCCGCGTTCCGTACTAACAGTGCCGGCACTTCCTCCAGGGGTAGAAATTCCGGCCGTCGCTCCGAGAGCCCTGACACCTATTCCCCCGCCCGTGAGACCACCCGCACGTGTGGTGGAAAAAGTGCACCAGCTCAAAGTAATCCACTACCGCGGCCACGTCTTGTAACGCCACTGTCATGGTCCCTCATACCTATGCCGGCATATTCCCCAACTTCTGCATCCTCGCGCCCGCCAACGAAGCCGCTGGTTGCAGTGGCACCTCCAAAACCATATCCAAGACCAACGTTGGGGCCACCACCACTGCTACCGAAAGTGCCACTATTTTCCGATGTAATCCGGCCAAGGCTGCCACTGGCGCCATTGCCTTCAAAACCATAGTTTGCAACTCCTCCTATTCCAGTAATACCTTCCCCAGTGCCTCCGACGCCACTTCTAGTGCGGGTATCACTAGTTCCACCGATATTAACAACAGCACGACTGGTACCCACATCGCCAGCATTACCCGTTTCATCGCTTGGAAACCCTATACGAGCGGCAGTTAAACCTCCCCCTCTATTGTTCAAACTGTTTCCGGAATTCAAATGTCTGGAAATTTCTACAGGGCTACCAGGCACGACCACCCCATTGCCTCCATCAGGGATAATATGAATTTCCACGGCACTAGGGCCACCAGTGTTATGGCCTTGGCTCTCAATGGCATTTATTTGGCGCCCTCGAGGATTGCCAGAGGCTACACCAGCGACACCCAAGCGGCCTTCACGCGCATAATTTCTTAACGTGACCATTTTTTTAAGCTGTTCTAAATCGTTCCGTAGTCGCTTCCTTTGTCTTCTTTCCTTGATCAGGTGAGCTAGTGTTAACAGGCAAATAAAGCGCTTTTTCCGATTTAGCACTTTAGTACCCGATTCTCGGGAGCACACACCACTTCTGCATTTCCCAATCTGCAAAACAACAGAAGTCGAAAAACAATAAACATGAGACTACAAATAAAGAAATATTTTTATACACTTAAATTCTTCCTTACGGTAGACCAGTCTCTATTTGATTAGATGGCATTGTCAACCAGCAATATTCATTGCACAAAAAATTTAACTCTGGTAACACTTCATATTCTAGCCAGAGAACAAACTCTGGACAATGGTTCACACTTATTTCACAATTACTTTCTAGCAATGTATGATAATGTAAGTTGCAAATTTGTTAAATTATTATTAATAGGGGTTGAACCATTAGTGCCCATGCGAAGAAGTTTCAGGTGCCCATGCGAAGAAGTCGAAAAAGTAGCTATTCTCGAGGACTGATTGAACCAGTCTTTTTTATACAGCCGCAGCTGTATGTGTCTACGGGAATACAGCAAAAGTTCAAAAAGGGCCAGTGGGGGATTTTTATACGGTACGTCAATAGCAGACGAGTCAATTTTTACTGAGGCTGCCAATTTTCTGAAAGGTATAAACCCCAATGATCATCCGATGTGAATGTTTCAAAAAGAACTATAACAAACGTGTTTTATACAGCGGTAAGGAGTGCTTAGTGCGGACATATTCTTGGTAAATTAAAACAATGTTGTGTCTATTGTTTTTTTTTAGGATGGTGTTGACCGCAGACCAGTACATGGTTGATCACATCGTTTGTGTCAAGAAATGATAATTTCATCTCATCCAGCGAAAAGAGGAGCGCGACGTATGGATTAAATTGTTATATGTGAATGCAAAGAAGCCGTGAAACATGAGAACGGAACTAACAATGTTTCAGCCACATCACAAGGACCCAACACAAAATGCAATCTATAACACAAATGAACTAAGCAGATAATGTAAAAATTGCAGTGCACTTTAGCAACATTTTGTCTAGTGAAATAAAATAAAGCTGTGGAATTGAATAAAACCATTTTCTTCCACAGATTGCTTAAAAAATTACTTTCATTACAAATGAGACGTTATTCAGTTATTTCCTGCGGGTATTTATTGATACCTTTCTGTTATTTGTTTTTGCGGGTGAAGCTGAATCGCTTGCTCCACATTTCATTTTTATTCATTTACCCTAAAGGCCCTTACGGGCTTTAAATAGGAGTCGCAATGGAAAAAACACATTATAACATTAAAAACAGCAACACCCATAAAAACCCACAACACCCATATTTTACCCCAGAGAGAATTTTCTGGTTTAACCTTCTTTCTGTCAACTTAGGGTCTAGCGCTCAGTTCAAGTAAGCGTAGTATTACCGGTACCGAATAATAAACGAATAAATCTAGCTGCACCTATGCACACTTTCTAACATCTTCATTACCTCGGCATGACAGGGGTCCTATACAAAATATTCATTATGCTTTTGCAGTAGAAGTTCAAACTCGGACTTTTGTGAGTAATTTCGTCAAGTGACAACCACCTTGACAGAGGCTATCTTGAACCACGTCCATGCTTCATAGTTACACCAGATTTTTTCGCGCATATTTCTAAGTCTTGTCTCGGAAGTAGAAGGCATTTGTACAGTCTATATGAACAATATGTTTTAGTTGAGTACGTGTGTTACGTAGTTTGACTGGGAAACCATTAAGGCTTCCCACGGAGTTACTTATCAAACACTTTTGTAGAGCTGCATTCAGTGTACATCGATTTGATGTGGGGCTTTTTTTCTCGTCACAACCTTCGCCTCCTTGTAGTTTCTGCTTTCTGCTGTTGTGTTGATGGGATGTTTACATGATTCCCAGCGTAAAGCCGGTAGAAAAACTGCTGGTATATCTGACGTACAGGCACATTTCATATTAGACATTCGGGAAGGCGTCCCCGAATTGGGCTCCGTCTCCTCTGTCATTGTAGGTAGCGTGGTGGTGAGGGGCCAGCAAAGGTTGCCGCATTGGGGATGACGACGGAATCCGAAGGAAAACTTAACTGGTTTACTGCATGGCGAGAGTTGAGCCGAAGCAATACAGGAGAAATACGTTCTTGGCGAGCTTACAGCCACGGTCCAACAGAGCGACAGCATGGATTCGCTTCTGCAAAACGAACTGAACTCTCCACCGAGAGGGCGGGTTTTATACAGAAATATCATTGGGGCAGCGCGGCTTTCCCAGTGCTTCTGTGCACATGGCCCGAAGATAGTGCAGACACATAAAGCACTCCAGAGTTCTTGAGGCCGGCAGTAGCGGCACTCGTTGAGTCTCAGAGCGAGGAGAGTGATCTCGGCTGCGGCACCCGCTTCGCAGGGGCATTTCCCTAGATGAAAAAATGTTGGCTTCATGTTTGGCAGCAGCCGAGGTTGTTACCGACAGCGACTCACCCAAGCGCCGGCCATTCTCTGGCAAGCTGTAACCTGTCCGTGGCAGCTTCCTTACACATCAGCGTTAACTCTGCAAAACTTTCAGCGCGCGCGAACATGGTATCGGCGCACTACATTGTAACACCATAATTACATGGGCACACACACGCAGGACACTTCACACCATGGCTTCTGCAGAATTCAGTATTCTTGTTAGCAGGGGTGCACCTATTTTATTCCAGAACCCTATCCTCTATCGAAAGATATCATTATTGCCTGCAGCGTCAAGTGCGGCCTCCCTCATGCGCATGCCACACTTTTATTCAGCCAGAACATGGAGGCGCCGTGGCGCAGGCGTAGCTAGCTGGTATCGCACCGCAATTCCGGGGTGCAATTACTGATGAGATCATACACTGGAAAATTCACACGCAAAACTCCGAATGCGCTTTTTATACACAAGCACTTTCAGAGATAATGCCAATTCGAACTATTTGTTGTGTTATAACAGTCAGCCAATTTTGGTAGCATCCGTTGTAGACAGAAGAATGTGGAGTCGACAGACTCTACATTCTTCTTCTCTTGAGAGATAAAATTCCCTCATTTTACACATACCTCGGTGCCACCTCAGTCGACAACATGCTTCGGGAGGAGGGTTACTCATCGGTTAATTATCTCCGATTCAGCTCCCTTTGCTTTCAACCATTTCGGCATTCGGTCTGACCCAGCTGCCCTAACCCTACTTCGACCCTCAAGTTTGCCTAAATTAATGTTTACCAACTGGCGCAGTGCCGATTGAAGGGACGTGTGCGGTAGGATGTAAAGCATCCTTTTACGAAGAGCCGTCCTTGTTTAGTGTTGCCGGAGTGAGGCTCTATAGCAACAGTTGGGGGTATTCTTTATATCATTTGTCAGCAGGATTCGCCTTTCGGGAGAGACGATTGTTTGGCTGAGGCATTTAAGCTTTTTATCTAAGGTATATAACGCGAAAAAAAGTGTGGAGAAGCTGCAATTTGTGAGGGCTCTATTTTGCTATCGGGTTTTATTTATTTGCCGAATAAAGGCTTTGAATACGTGCTCTTCTACGGGATGCTAATATTTTAAAAATAGGCTGTTCTCAAGTGTAAAAGAACTATGTGGTGTTAGGATTCGACAGTGTGTGCGATTTTTGAAGCTGTGCACGAGCTTCCATAGCGCACAGAATGATATTGCACTGAGAATGCTTTCTCATGTAAAATGGATAGTGGAAAGCGAAGACCAGTTGCTCCATGTGCCTCCTAAAATACGGCTTAGCCAGAACGTCATGAACCGGCCGGTGTCGTCGCCGGCGGCTGTCTCATCGTCGCCTGCTCTGCGTGGATCTGAATGGATGGCGCGTTGACCGGAGCGTAATCGCCAGTCAAAACGCCGTAATTTATCATGTCCCAGTGACCGATGTCTGTGCCGCTGGTGGAAAAAAACGGGTGTAAAGTTCGTCATCAACTATCCAAGTCAAGGTGTATCTGGTTCGGCCATGTGGGAGAGATCGAACAGGCTGCAGAGTTCGGCTCAGGCTACACGCCGGAAAATATTCTCTTCCTTTGACCTTTCGGCCACTACCGTAGGTATGAGGCACCGATGAGTTTTTTGCGGGGTAACTGAATCGTTCGAAGTACGGTGTTAACAACGCGCACGGTACCTTGCCAGTATCAGTTGCTCTAACTAAACCGTAAGCGCCGGAGTACCCAACACCTCAAAGAGATTGCTTTCAGCTAAACCCAACTGCATCCTAGCCAGCTCGGAAGTTACATCACCCATCAGCACGTTTTCGCAAACCATGCAGAAAGTTTGTAATAGCACATGACATTTTGTCATAGCGCAAGTTTTTGTCTTTCCAGCACGTATGTTCAATGGCGTATCAAATGTCGCCGCGTCAGCATGAGATTTTTTGGACTGACATCCAGACCCTGATGCTCCAATGTGCACATGTTTCCGAAAGGCACTACAGTCAAACCTGTTTAATGCGAACTACAATATGCACCGCGATTAGTTCGATATATGCAATAGTTCGATATAGCCGAACCCGCCTATAACGAGCTTATTGTTACGAGTTCGCAATCCGCGGGAGCCCCCCTCCTCCTCCCCCCCTCACCAACTCAGCCATCCGCTTATGCAGAAACGAACACAGTACAGTAGCCATTACCATACCAAAATAATCCATTTATTGCAACTATAACAAAGCTACTTTCCGCCTTAACTGCTCACGTTGCAAAAAAAACGGTGATTTTCGTTTTCACTTTCGCTTTGGCGGCTTCAACTAGCATATCACTCTCTACAAGAAACATTGTTTGCACCAGTTCAAGTCCGCGTCCTCAAAACTCTAAGAAGTATTGGCGGAGCACATCGACGGCCGAAAGCGCTTCATTATTAGCGTCGGACGGATTTCACTCGTGACATCATCGGAAACGCTGTCAAGCTCTTCCCACAGTTCACCGATGCTGCTGTCTTGGACTCGCTGACAAGGCGGGTTCCGTCGCGAGTCCCACGCGTCGGAAACAGTTATGGGTATTGGGCGTCCCGTCGCTCCGTGCGAGGCGCAATGTCTCAGTCGCGGCCACGGAACTCCGTGGTCGCGGCTCTTGCTTGGTGGTCGCGGCCAATCCACATCTCAATCGCCGCTCCGAGGTCATGCATTTCGGCGGCCATTCTAGGTCCCCAGAGTTCAATATATCGGATGTGAACTTCGTTATAAGGAATATGTTTCCGATGTATTTCCGCAACTGAATTATTTTTGTTCGATATATACCATAATTCGCTCTATCCGGGTTTGACTGTATACTTTGTCCCTGATCCTAGTTGAAGATCTTGAAAAGTATTCGCGGCCATGCATAGATAATAGGAGTTTAAACCTAATTACCAGAGACCAGACATACCCGACAGTGAAAATAGAAGACTGACTCTAGGAGGCTAGCAGCGCACATTGCATTTTCGTTTTGACTTGGTGCGAGGCTACTGGCAGGTTCCACTAACAAAAAAAGCTAGCTGTTAAGCGGCTTCGGTTTCTCCTATGGGAACCTACCATGCAGAATGTTTTGGGCTGCAAAACCCACCTTACGTTAAGGTGGGTCCAGTCTCGAGGACGAAAAGGTTGGGAGTCTTTGGCTTGACCTACGTACGCGACATTGCTAACTATTCCGCCACGTGGCCGGAGCATCTGGAAAACCTGTGCTTCATGTTATCATGTTTGCGCGAAGCTCCCCTTATAATAACGGCACCTAAATGGCAAATGGGAAGCGCGAAAGGGACGTACGTTGGTCGCGCTATAGTTAGGGGTCATCGCAGACCATCTCATGTTAAGGTAGCGGCTATTCAAACTTTTCACAGCATAAAACACTAACATGAGGTCGCTCTTGGGAATCGCAGGTTACTATCAGGGATACACTCCGAAGTGCTCTTAGCTGGCAAGACCTTTGAACGATGCGCTTCAAAAGAACGAATCGTTAACAGGCGAGTGGGATGCTGAAAAGGGGCATGCTTTCGCCGCCCTGAAAAATGCGCTAACTAGTAATCCGGAACTGTACTCGCCACAATAGTGCAAGCCCTTCGTAGTCCAGTGTGATGGTAGCGACCTACTAATGGACATAATTTTTTGTAAGAAAGGGGACGACAGAGAAACACCCAGGAAGCCCACGAGTAAACTGACGCAACCGTAAGCTGACTATTCGCGAAGAGGCGTGCGGCTCCGCTGAAAAAAATGTGCGTGACTCCTTTAGGTGGTGGGAAATCTGGCAGGTTTAATTGCTGGCTTTATGTTTACAATAGAGACCTACCACTGTCCTCTCAAGTGGTTGCACACGATGACTTCAAAGAACGGTCGCCTTCTACGCCGGAGTGTGGCCCTGCACCAGCATACGTTTGAAATGCGGTACATAAAGGGGAGACTGAATAGCATTGCCGATAGCTTAAGTCGGAGTCCTTAAGAGATTAAGTGGCCTCTAGACATCTGATTCTCTTGATTACTTTGTTTTTTTCTGATGTAAGTTTTCACTCTTAACGATTCCCTTTCTTTTCGGGTCGTACATTTCTGTGGATGCGAAATGTCAGCCTTTCAGATTTTTGCGCTTGGCTAAACTCGTTATGGGCTGAAATACAAATTACTGTAGCTAGTTAATGGCGTGGTTTTGGTTACAAACAACACATTAGTAAAGCTACAGTGTGGATTTGTCTTCGCGCATGCCGGCGATGCGGTTGTGTGTTCGGTGGGGTATTGCTTGCTTGTCCAAACCAGAAACGTTCCAGGGAAACCCTTCGTTCCGGGTTGTTGTGTAGCTGTAGCACGGTGCTGAAGCAGATTCACCTGGCACTGGAACAATATCGTTCCTCCCAGGCCCCAAGTGCAGCGTCTGTCCAGCACATCTCAGGATCATCCCCCCCGACAATGGTTCATGAGCCTTGTCGATCGGGATGTCCAACCTCCGGGCCGAGAAGCTGTTCCGAATCGACTTGGATTGCGCGTGTTGACGCGGTGCACGAACAATCTCCAGCAGCTAATTTGGTACTGCCCGAAGTTCGCGCGCTACAGAACCTTCACGCTTACTCCAAATACAGCCTCTCTTTACATCGAGCCTCGAACACTGGATCCCTATATGCTGGCTTTAATTCCACATTTTTCTTTAAAAATTGGTCTAGCGCGAGCAGCTTAAAGTCGTGAGCCTGCTCTCCTCACCCGATACGGCCTCTCCAGGCTTCTCATGGAGCCCAGCGGTTTTGGGTCGAACTGTCCCCATTTAGGATGTCCCAATTCACAAACACCCCACCTTCTACTCCCACTTCCCCCACTTGACGTAGAGTCTTCCTGCTACAATAAAGGCTACCTCCTCCTTCTTTGATTGCGCACAAGGCAACGAGCCTAGAATGCTTTCCCACATACCGTGGGTGCCCGAAGGTGAGGACCACACGCTTCATCTGCCTCTAAAAATAGGCTTTGCCAGAACCCCTTCTAACAGCTGTTGTCGGCGGGGGTGGCTGACTCGCCGCCAGGTGTTGTTCTACCTTTCCCCCTCTCTCTCCGGCTCCCGCGAACACATCACGACATTGTTGGACTGTTTTCTTGTGTTCGTCTTTTGCTGTGCCGTGCGCAAACCTCTGCAGGCTGAAGAGCCGTTGATGCTTCTGTGTATAAGTTCCGCGCTTTCAGCGACCCGTGCGAGAGCGCTTGGGGATTCCGTTAGAAGCGTTACTCAGCTCGAGTTATGTGAGCACGAAAGGTTTCTCTTCCTGTATAGTCACTCTTCATTTCTCCGCATGCCGTAAGCCAGTAGGTTTTGCTAGCGGCTCTTTGTCGCAACATCGATGCAACTATTCTGCTCGCCGCTCGTTCACCATGCCGCCGCTACGTGACGGAGGTAATTAAGCTCTTTACGGGAGGCTTTCGCGAATGTAACAGCCGAAAAATTTCATTTTGAAATGATTAACACCTTCACATCATTATCGCCCTTAACATAGTTCCGCCCCCAAAGAACTCCTCCTTCCTTTCATTATCATTTTAGAACCCTGGTGTTCATTGTCGTTGTCACAACCATCGTCGATAACATCACCAACATCGTCCCCGTCCTAATTACCATCGTCATTATCATAATTATCATCTTCACCGCAGTTAAGTTGAATGCAGGACGAGGGCCACTGCCATTGACACAAAATCGCTTCTGTATTGCGGCGCCTGAGTGAAATTTTCACCTCTGAATTTTTAATTTCATTCATTATACTTCCTTGTGTCCCACTATTTTATCACCCGCTGTAAAGAAGACAATCCGAGGAAGTTTATTGCTGTCCCGTTCACATCGCGGAGGTTAATTTTGAACGATAATGCAAAGCTAGGCAAGAGTGCGGCCTCAAGACCTTTTTGCAAGTGTTCACTGGAGCCACGGGACCAAAAAAAATGCGAAAAAAAACGAAGACGAAGACACGTCTCTCGTCCTGTCTTACTCTGGGCTTCGTCCTCACTGTTCTTGCAATTTCATTTGAAACTCATTTACCAAGTAGCCACATATGAAATCCTTTTACATTTATGAACAAGCCTGTTGTAAGCAAGGTCTTGCGGCTCGAGGAATCCCAATTTTTACGAAATCGGGCGTTCTTCCATTCTACCAGTTAAGTTTCCAGTATGCTGTTTTGAAACACAATGTGAACAATTTCAGCGAGGAGGTCTCGTCTTGCAATATTCTCTGTCTGATCGGCATCATTTAACTATACTTCTGGTAAATTGTGCTGTCCGTTCATTTGTTCTATTGTTGCAAGGATGAGTACGCTGTGAAATACGACTTTACGTCACTTCAATGCCAGCGGTCGCTGTGAGGTGTTGTAGAGTGCATTTCTCTTAATCATCTTCAAATCATCATTTGTGATTGTTCGCGTCTGACAGGCGGACGAAGACAACGCTATGACTGTGACATGCGAAGCACGTAGACGCGGCTGTCATCGCTTAGCTAGTTCTATCCAGCTGTGCTACCCCTAGACCTCTGGCATCTCTCGCCTCATCGGTGGCAATATATGTCATCTAACAGTATTACGTAAGTTGGTTGTATTTAGTCTTTTAATGATTCCATACTTTGTGGATGCCGAGATATGAAACACATTTTCTTAGTCTATAACTGCCATTAAATTAAGAAATTATAGTATGAACATTTTTCAAATAGCAGAATATTGACATTGGTGTAAACAATTGTTGAAAAGCCTTTTCTAAACTGGCGCTCTCACTTCGTGTTGGAAATCTATGCCTTGCTTCATTTGGGTACTTATTAAATTAGTACGCACCTTGTATACAACGGAAGTGTGTTGAGTATGTTATCCTTAAGCTGTTTCACTTCTCCGGTCTTGTGAAAAAAAATTAGTGTTATGCCTTCTTCACCTTAAGCTATTCCTTGTTCCAGGCATTCGAGTGCAGTTTGATTATTTAAAATAACATTGGGAACTCCATAGAAAATTCTAGGCTCAGTTGTGTCCGCTTGCTTAACGTTGCAAAATGCAACCTGGTTTGGCTCACGTGGCGTTAGACAAACCAGGTTGTAATACACTATCTAGGCTCGACGTAATGTTACATTTGTTCGTCGCTGTGCTCGCAACTACCATCTCGCTAGCTTACTAGGTTCTTCTTGGATGTTTTTAGTCTTCTTCCTCTGTTCAAAGTTTATTATCGCTTACCATGTTGTAGGCAGGAATGACGCTAGCTGTTCCACTATAGTTTACGCTGCCGCCCAATATAACCGTTCCGTGAAATATTTTTATTTTCCGTTTGCGTCATTTCATTGTCTTTTGTTCTGAATACCTTCCTTGGTTTTGTTGACTTAGCTTGATCGCTCATTTTCTACCTCCCTGTTCTTCTACAGCCAGTGCTGACTGTACATGCTACCGCTATGTTGTCATTTAGTTTGTACCAAGTGTCCTTGTCTCTGGCCAAAATCTCAAATATTCCAACAGTGATATTTTAGGCTCCTGCATCTGGGCTTACAACCCATGGTGGGTGTCCGCATTTTTTCCATATTTTGTCTTAGACTTTGAGACGAACGCTCCTTCGGCAAACCTATTTTTCTTTGAGATTCATTGTTATCCCACCCATGACCATTCTAGGCTTGCTTCTCCTAAACATTGCTACCGCAACTAAGTACTGCAAAATACCTGGATCAACACTTTTGTTCAATTGAATTGTATTTTGCAGTAGCACGTGTGGATACGCAACGCCTGCAATTTTTGCGCGCAATTAATGGCTATGACACAGCCGTGAGCGCGCCATAAAAATAAATATCTACGTAAGTGCCCTGCATGTCATGTGCCCCGTACAATCCCTTGCAGATTTTCTGTATTTCCAACTCGTACAATTTATCCCATGTCTTGAATAGAAATTACTTACCTGAGTGTTTTGGTGTAGGCCCGGTTCGATCTGAAAGTAGACAAGCATAGTTTATAGTATCTGTGTATACAGAAAAATTGTAGTTTTGTACTGCTCGAAAAATTTTAGGGGGTCGTAAGCAGTTCTGAACTTTTTTCAGTTATAGTTTCTAACCAGGGTTGTGTAATGCAGATAGTATGCGGCCGTAACATGCCAAAACTTTTGGTAGTTGCATTCAGAAAAAACGATACGACCAACATAAAAAATATCAGTTTTAAAATGGTTTTAAACACTGATTACAAAAAACAATAAAAATATATCTTGCTCCTACTTGGTAAAATTGCATCTGATTGGTGGAGATAGCGAACAGCCATCAGGAGTCAAGTGCTAGTGTTGGCTTGTACAAGCAGGTCTGAAAGTGTTTTTTGTGGCATCTCTAGCAATAAAATATCACTGAAAATTTTCTCGTTGGCTGTAATAGCGATACTGTATAATTGTGCCTTTAAACAGCTTACACTGCAGTGCACCAACATAACATTGCGTTTAATTACACCCGCTAAGACTTTTCATGTAAAGATAAATAAATTATTTCCGGTCTCCAGATTATGAGGAAGAACAGTTAACTTGGAGAAACCATATTGTTTGCTAAATGCCAAAATGAGTGGCGCTATGCACTATAATGGTGCGTTGTTAATCCTTTGTTCTCATCTATACGGAGAATGAACAAAAATGATGGGAATGCTAAGTGAGAAACGGGTGCTCTAACCACGTGTTCGTGATACCTTTTTCTACTCTACTGTGTACTGTTAAATATTTCTCATAAAAAAGTCACAATTTGTATGCAACAATTATGACGACAGGACGGGGACGGGCATTCATGGCTTGGTACGTTTGCACAGTCAAGTCAAGCTTGTAAGTGCATGCTCCTGTTTTCTTTTTACTGTCTATTTGATTACTTTAAATAATAAAAATCGCATGAAATCACAGGTAGTTTGCTTCCCGACTACACCCCTTCAGTTTTCTGCCATTATCGCTTTTGCTTTCCTGTTACTCCTGATAACTCTTTCTTTTGCTAAGGTCTCCTCTGTGACCAAGACCGTTAGCTACATTGTCTTAAATTACTCTTTTCATCATCAAACCAGCCACTCACATAAACTCGAGGTTGTTAAAAGCATGTGCTTTTGTTTGCGCATGCGGCTATATTGCCTGAATTGTTCAAATTCTCATTTGTATTCATTTGCCTCCACAATTGCAGCATGACCACCAGTAACCTAGCGGGGCCGTAGAGATGCCAACTACAGATGGAGCAGTGGTCACAACAGCCTTGTATGCGAGAACAGGTGATATTGCTTTAGCATATTGTTTGTGTGTGGTTTTGCATTTAGTTCTTGGCATTTTATTTATCCTGGCCTAGTACATGAGAGATCAAAGATAAATGCTCACTAGAAAAGCTGTTTTTTATGGATATTTTTAAACGTGGCACGTGCTAGTGACTATGAAAATGAGCTGTTTTTTTTCACCATGCATTTTAAGAGCCACAGTTCGTTACACTTAAACAGCAGGGTGAAATCGTATTGTCGATTGCTTAAAATCTATGAAATGTACTAATTTCCGAAATTGTGCTGTGTCCGTTCTCAATAATCGCTATCGCTGAACCTTAGAGTACCTTATTTATGCTATCATTTCTTGCTTACCATTCATTCTTCAGCAAAACGTTTTCAAGGGATCATCAGAGCAGCGATTCCGATCCCAACAAACCTAGACTTCGAAAAGTAAACTTACAAAAATGATTGAAAGAACAAACTAATTTTGAATGCACCTTTTCAACACAAAAATGTTCCCACGACCACGCATACGGGAACTACTGCTGTGCGAAATGCTTCCTTAAAAAATACAGTCTTACGTTTCATAATAAATTAATTATTATGAGTGTGAAAAAGTGTGGCACAGACTGATGCGGCTACCCAGGCAATGGTGTGCATGTTTAATTCAGTACTCAATTAAACGTAAATTTTTACGTTTTTAAAATTTAGTTCTAAATTTTACATCTAATTGCTATTCTCTGGCCGGTTTTAGCTCTTCGGAAGGGTAGTGCTAATTTCTATTTTACTGCGCAGGCTGGAAATGCCCGATCCCCCAGTTAACTCTACAGGTAACTGCGAAGGTGCCACGAACGCTGTTGTGTTCGGTAATTACGTCATTTTTTAGATGCAACGCATCTCATGCTCGCCCCTTTGTCCTTCCTGCATCTGTCCGGCGTTGTCTGCACAGCTGCGCCTCTCCTCCTCTCCTCTCTCCGATAGCAAGCACTCTCTCCCAAACAGCTGCGGGTTGGCGCAGCACGCTCTCACTCAGTTGCTAGGCGCCGGTGGGTGGCGCTGCGCTCGGCGCTGCGCATGTGCAGTACTCCCTCTCTCCGCGCTCTCCTCTCCTTTGGGCGCTGTGAATATAAAGCGGCATGCCACGCTCCGACGGTCTTAGTCGACGGTCGTCCGCGTTACGCTTGCACTCTCTCGCAGTACTCGACGATTGCTTGATGCAATCGTCGAGCCCCATACTGTGGACTTTACGAAACACAAGGCACTCATTCTCGTCTGCAATAAAGACCGTACCTGAGCATACGTGTACTGCATGTGCATTGCAATGCATGATGAAAATGGAAAATTACGCCCACCTCCCCTTCGCGTGAGAATCCCTGCTATAAGCGTAATCCATACGATGGAAAACACCAATGGAACACCCCATGAGATGCGTTGCATCACACCAGGGTTCCGGCGAGGGCAGGTGGGCGTAATTTATATTAAAAGAGAGCATGTGCACAGGCCTTCATATGAAATCCACAAAATATTCTTAGAGGATATTTGGAAATTAATTGCCTTGTTTGGGTAATAACCAATTTTGAGTGAGTGAATATGAAGTAAGTTTATTTCGGTAAAATACATGAATCTCTATTCCGCACACTGTGACAAAGGTCTTTTTAGTAAATTGCGCAAAGAAGTAGTTGTTGAGGCTCACAGCAATATTTCACAAATTTGGCTGGATGTAGAATAGGTTGTGTGTAATTACACCTTTAAAAAGTTGGCTTGAAAAAAGAGCATATGTTTAGAAAGATAGACAAAGTGTTACAAAACATTTGGAACTTTTTCACGTACCTTGCATTGTGTGCCGTCAAACTCAGGATGCACGACAATATGAGGTTGCTCATACGGGGATATTAAAAGGCATGGATACATGCATGGAGTCACAGCGGACGTCTGAAAAAAAATTTAGAAAATAGGTTTTAAGCTCGGTAACTCATTTAAATACAGAAGTGATTGAGACAAACACTTTCAGTTCCCATTGCTTACGGGAAATACACCTTGGAGCACGCTGAATTACGCCCTCTCCCAAAACTATTTACACTGAACCCTGATCCCGTCAGTCGTGACCCTGCGCGTCTAAATTCCAAAGTGGATTACAAGAGTTCAATTACGATTAAGTAGACCTCGGCGCAGTACATTTTACACAGAGACAATTCATTTTGACAGGATCCTTCTAATCATAACGAACCATTGAGGCCCCCGAAGCACAAAACGACAAGGTTATCTTGCTGGCCTGTACTTGAAACGGTGGGATTGTCATGGGTATTGAACCGCTCATGAGTGAAGGGCTTGATTTGTTTGTAGTAAATCTCGGAGTGTTCCTTACTGACGGTGCGAGCTCAGATGAAATTTTCCACGGATGTGTGTCCAGTGCATTGAGGAACTAAATGTCAAAGAATGGTTTCGTGGTAGTTAAGAAAAAATACGAGCTTCACTCGTTTTTCGTAGCCTTTCTTCACGTCGTATACAGGTCATGTACTGGCGCAACCAAAAATGGCACATTGCTTACAGCCAGAGGGTTAAAATGAATTTTTGCTTTTTGCAACTTCATTTTTTGTCAAAACGATACATGAGTGGAAAGGTGGAAACGGCTCTCGAATGTACAAGTGTCCTCTGTGAATGAAGAGTTGTTTATTTTTTTGAACCTGTAAACCCGTACTATAAGGCCTTCGGGCGCTGCAGGTAGACGTTGAATAAAGAATAAAATAAAGAATATTAAATCACTTAAAATCCGCACAACAATACACTAGAAATACCATCTTCCAATGGTTATATTTTCATTTTAAAGATCGTAGAACCCAATTGGGGCGACATCATCTGCAGAATGTTCGATTTGCAACAAAACGTATTCGATGGACGTAGAAAACAAGGTATTGCCGCGAACCATACATTGGGTTTGTTTATTTGTGTTTTGCTTTTACCGCCCGGCTGCGCCGGTCTGTGTTATCTCTGCGCCAAGGGAAGCGCGTGTTCCATTCTTTCTTTCTGTGCCGCATGTGTTATCTGTTGTGATAGGGAGAGCATTCCGATCTAACGTGAACAGCCCAGAATAATCTTCTTGGATCTACTATGTTCTCGATGCGAATCGACGTTTCGAGAACCACGCGCGCCAAAAGATAAAAAGCCTGCAGTGCGGACGCCGGGGCATTCGATTCGACGACACTCGCCTGTGCAAGTCACTTTGTTGACCGCTGCTTCGCCACCTCTGTATTCTTTTGAGTTGTTAGGGGAGCACAAGTTCGCTCCAATAAACGTGTTTCTCATTCAACACCACTGCATCGTCCTTGTCTTCGTGACATCTGGTGGAGGTGCTGGGTACGCACCCTTCATGCCCACTACAACCTCGAAAAGCCGCCAAGCCAGTCCAACAAGAGCCAGCCCCCGCCTGCAAGATTTACCGCCCGAGTTCGGTCTTCTGCCAGAAGGGCCCAAGAGAAGGAACGCTGCAACCAACACCATGGTGCAAGAAACAACGTCGCCAATCATCCTGCAGCAGCCCCGAGAACCGCCATCGTTCCGGGGAGCCCCCGCTGAAGACCCCGAAGAAGAATGGTTGGAGAAGTTGGAGCGCGTCCGCATCTTCAACAGGTGGGACGACGAAGAAACTTTCCGGCATGTCTTCTTTTACTTATAAGATGCTGCTCGAACTTGGTTCGAGAACCATGAGAGCTCTTTGACCGACTGGACTCAATTCAAGAGGGAGTTCCTTAAGACCTTCACTACCGTGGTGAGAAAAGAGCGAGCTGCGCTTTTGCTTGAAACTCGAACGCAGCACCCCAACGAAGGAGTCGTGATTTTCGTTGAGGAGATGAAGCGACTTTTTCGTCGTGCGGACCCTGAAATGACCGAGGAAAAGAAGCTCAGGTTTCTAATGCGAGGAGTGAAGCAAGAGCTTTTTGCTTGTCTAGTCCGTAACCCTCCGAAGACAGTGGCCGAATTCGCGTCTGAGGCGGCCGCGATGGAGAAGACGCTAGAAATTCGAACCAGGCAGTACGACCGCCCTGTCAACGCGCTGTTCTCGGAGACCATCGGTGCTGCAAATGGAAGCTCCGATACATTGCGAGAGACCATCCGAGCAGTGGTCAGGGAGGAGCTTCGGAAGCTTTTTCCAACGACGCCGCAACCTCAAGTGGCTTCCCTGACCGACGTAATCCGAGAAGAAGTCCAAAACGCACTGGGAACTTCTACGCCGTCGGAAGCACCCCGCGAACCACAAGCCATGACCTACTCCTCGGCTGTTCGTCAACCCCGCCCTGCTCCAACCCGTCGTCAAGAGGCTGAGCCATACCGCCGTCCAACGCCGCCCGCCCGACGCCCTGTAGACCAATACCAGACGCCAAGGAAGACCGACGTGTGGCGAACGCCCGATAATCGCCCGCTGTGCTACCACTGCGGAGAGGCCGACCACATCTACCGTCGCTGTCCCTACAAGAGGCTCGGTTTGCGAGGGTTCTCCGTCGACGCCCCACGCCCCCGATACGGCCAGCGCCCTGCTGAGATCGAAGAATACCTCTCCAACACCAACCGAGGACCAGCCCGCTTCAACCGTTCACCGTCGCCCTACCCGTCTCAGTCACCAAACCGCCGCAGCACTGCTGAATTCTCACGTGGAAGGTCCCCCAGCCCACGCGGGGAAACTAAAAGCAGCAACTTCGGGAGGTAAAGTTGCACAACGGCGGAAAAATGAAAACCCTCCAACGACGCAGCGACTCGCTGAAGACCATCATTCACGACATGCCCTCATCCCGACGACCCGACCTAGCCCTAACGAGACTCCTGAACACGACGACAGCTACACGGCGCGACACGTACCCGACCTGACCAAGACGCCCGTTGAGAAGACGACGACAACGACGATGCACAGTGCCCGACCATCAACACGTACAAGCAGAGATACGACGCCCCGACGAACCCGCAACTCGAGGACGACTGCATCTGACGTCAAGGTGTCCATCGACGGCTTTGACGTAGTCGCCCTCGTAGACACGGGAGCTGACTATTCGGTAATGAGCGGACCATTTGCGTCTAAACTGAAGAAAGTTATGACCAGATGGGACGGTCCGCACATACGCACAGCAGGAGGCCACCTCGTGACGCCAAGTGGAACGTGCACATCGCGCGTCACCATAGACGGCACAACGTACCCTGCGGCGTTCGTCGTTCTGCCTAACTGCTCCCGCGACGTGATTCTCGGAATGGACTTTTTGACGGACAACGGCGCAATAATTGATCTGCAGACCAAGTCGATAACATTTTCCTCCAATCACTCCACGACGCCGCAGCCGAACCCCGATCACCGTGCTGCTGTCAGGATCGCCGACGATCACATCACCCTGCCACCCCGCGCAAGCTTGATGATCGCCGTCTACTGTGAGGATGCTGCTTCTGACATCGACGCTATCGTAGAGAGTGATCGAAGGTTGCTTCTCGACCGCGGTGTCTCCGTCGCAAGAGGCATTGCGCACTTTAAGCAACGCCAATCTCACGTTTTGGTCACTAATTTCACCGAAGAGTACCAGCATTTAAACAAGGGAGCTGCAATTGCGTTCCTCGAAGAAACGCAAGGAGCAAGTGATGTGATCGCAGTCGCCGACTTCGAACGCACACCCGTAGAAACATTCAAGCTCCCGCAGCCATTCGACGTGAATCCGGCGCTACCGCAAGAACAACGGAAAAAAGTATTGGCTTTGCTGCGTCGCTATAGCGAATGTTTTTCGTCGAGCGCAAAACTACGTCAGACCCCTCTAGCGAAGCACCGAATAATAACCGAAGATGGAGCCCGACCTACCCGACAGTCACCGTACCGCGTCTCTTCACACGAACGGGAAGCCATCCGGACTCAAGTCGACGACATGCTGAGCGATGACATTATACAGCCATCGAAAAGCCCCTGGGCTGCGCCCGTCGTACTCGTAAAGAAAAAAGACGGCACGTTAAGGTTTTGCGTTGACTACCGGCGACTGAACAAAATCACGAAAAAGGACGTGTACCCCCTCCCCCGAATCGACGACGCCCTCGACCACCTCTGCCACGCGAAGTACTTCTCATCGATGGACCTGAAGACCGGCTACTGGCAAATTGAAGTGGACGAGAGAGACCGAGAGAAGACTGCATTTATAACCCCAGACGGCCTATACGAGTTCAAGGTGATGCCGTTTGGGCTGTGCACAGCACCAGCGACGTTTCAAAGAGTCATGGACACTGTGCTAGCTGGCCTTAAGTGGCACACCTGCCTCGTAAACCTCGACGACGTAGTGGTATTCGCCCGGACTTTCGACGAACACCTTGCAAGGTTGGAGTCTGTACTCGAGGCCATTCGTACGTCGGGGTTGACGCTGAAGCCTGAAAAGTGCCGTTTCGCATACGGGGAACTCAAGTTCTTGGGCCACGTCGTCAACGCCGCGGGAGTCCTACCTGACCCGGCAAAAACTTCAGCCATTGCGAACTTCCCAAGGCCAAAAGACAAGAAGGGCGTGCGGAGATTTCTCGGGCTGTGCGCATACCACCGGCGCTTCGTCGCAAACTTCGCACGCATTGCAGAGCCACTCACGCGCTTGACGAAAGATAGCACCCCTTTCAGCTGGGAAAACAACCAAGAAAAAGCATTCGGCGAGCTGCAAAAACGCCTGCAAAGCCCGCCCGTGCTCGCTCATTTCGACGGAAATGCCGAAACGGAAATGCATACGGACGCCAGTGATATAGGCTTGGGTGCCGTCCTTGTCCAAAAGCAAAGCGGCAGCGAAAGGGTAATCGCCTATGCTAGCCGTGGTCTGTCGAAGGAGGAGAAAAACTATTCTGCCTCTGAGAAAGAGTGCCTGGCTATTATATGGGCGATTTCAAAATTTCGCCCATACGTGTATGGAAGGCCATTCAAGGTTGTAACAGACCACCATGCGCTGTGTTGGCTCGCCAATTTGAAGGACCCCTCTGGCCGTCTTGGGCGGTGGAGCTTGCGCCTGCAGGAGTTCGACGTTACAGTCGTTTATAAATCCGGCAGGAAACACTCCGACGCCGACTGCCTGTCCCGCGCCCCCGTCGACCCACCACCACAAGACTCTGATGAAGACAGCGCGTTCTTCGGGATCGTGACGGAGAGCGACCTAGCCGCCCAGCAGCGTGCCGACCCCGACTTACGCGTCATAATCGAGTACCTCGAGGGATGCAACGTTGCCGTTCCTAGGACCTTCAAACGCAGTTTACCAGCATTCAGCCTGAGAAACTCCGTCCTTGTGAAGAAGAATTTCAGCCCCGGAACAAGAGCGAATTACCTTCTCGTCATCCCCGCGGACCTTCGTGACGAAATTTTGGAAGCGTGCCACGACGACCCGTCTTCCGGACATCTGGGCACAGCCCGCACTATTGGAAAAATCAAGGCGAGGTACTACTGGCCCGGCCTTACCTCTGACGTCACCCACTACGTCCGGAGCTGCCGTGACTGCCAGCGACGAAAAACGCCGCCGACAAGACCCGCCGGACTTCTGCAACCGATCGCCGTCCCATCGAGACCATTTCAACAGATTGGAATGGACCTTTTAGGCCCGTTCCCTACGTCACGATCACAGAACAAGTGGATTGTCGTAGCGACAGACTACATGACACGCTACGCAGAGACCGCCGCTCTTCCGAGGGGGACTGCACAAGAAGTGGCGAAGTTCTTTATAAGCCAAGTTGTGCTGCGACATGGAGCCCCGGAAGTCCTAATCACAGACCGCGGAACGGCATTTACTGCGGAGCTGATGCAAGGAGTATTACGCTACAGCAACACGGATCACCGAAGAACGACGGCGTACCACCCCCAAACGAACGGACTAACAGAACGTCTGAACAAGACAATCGCAGATATGCTGTCAATGTACGTTGACGTTGAACATAAGACTTGGGACGAAGTGCTCCCGTATGTCACGTTTGCGTACAACACGGCTATCCAGGAGACGACACAGCTGACGCCGTTCGAGCTTGTCTACGGTAGAAGGCCGACTACGATGCTCGACGCCATGCTTCCGCACGTAGAAGACGACGACCTCAACGCCGACGTCCACGGATATCTTCAACGTGCGGAGGAGGCCCGCCAGCTCGCTCGAGTTCGTATAACGGACCAGCAGCTGGTGGATGCGGGCCGCTACAACCTCCGACGCCGAGACGCCGAGTACCAACCAGGGGATCGTGTGTGGGTTTGGACTCCCATCCGACGACGCGGACTCAGTGAGAAGCTCCTGCGACGGTATTTCGGACCCTACCAGATTCTACGACGTGTTGGCCAACTTACCTACGAAGTGATCCCCGATGGTGACTCCGGCACATCACGACAACGCACGCGGCCTGAAGTCGTCCACGTGGTTCGCTTAAAACCTTTCTACGGACGATGACCAACTTTTATTTTCATTTGTTCGGACTGTCGCTTATGTTAGCATCGGGTCGATGCACTCTTAGAGGGGGGGAGGGTAATGCCGCGAACCATACATTGGGTTTGTTTATTTGTGTTTTGCTTTTACCGCCCGGCGGCGCCGGTCTGTGTTATCTCTGCGCCAAGGGAAGCGCGTGTTCCATTCTTTCTTTCTGTGCCGCATGTGTTATCTGTTGTGATAGGGAGAGCATTCCGATCTAACGTGAACAGCCCAGAATAATCTTCTTGGATCTACTATGTTCTCGATGCGAATCGACGTTTCGAGAACCACGCGCGCCAAAAGATAAAAAGCCTGCAGTGCGGACGCCGGGGCATTCGATTCGACGACACTCGCCTGTGCAAGTCACTTTGTTGACCGCTGCTTCGCCACCTCTGTATTCTTTTGAGTTGTTAGGGGAGCACAAGTTCGCTCCAATAAACGTGTTTCTCATTCAACACCACTGCATCGTCCTTGTCTTGGTGACAGTATATAAGAACTGAGGTACATACAGTGGGCTCAGTCGTGAGCCCACAGGCTCACGACTGAGCTTACTTCGCATTGAATGTTCTTAAGAAACCCCAAAAATGTGCCAGGGAACTGGCCTATATCAAAAAGTGGTAAGTTTGTACCTAACGCACTTGTTGTGGCAACTACTGTTGGAACGAAACGACAAAATAAACTGACATCCTTGATTACCCTAACCTCTGTATACAACGGCGTCCGTTTAGCAGGACAAAATATCGTGCAATAACCAAAAAGGTCTCAGCGGACGGCTAACCTCTTCAATGAAAAGCAAAATGATCTCGTCATAAGCAAGCAGTAGTGCCAAAGGCTGTCATAAATTTTTTATTGTCGTTCTTTAAAATGTCATCGAGTTTGTGGAGCAAGTATTAACCCGACGACTTCAAATAAGTGGCTACGTGACTCTCTTATTGAGCGAATAGTTCCTTGCTCAATTTGCGGTGAGTGGATGACGGGATTCTGCTCAAATAACAAAAGATGCACCTATAAACTCCATACGGAAGATCACGCGCGAGGGTGATACATAGGGGCGATACTTTACGCATGACGCGGGGAAACCTCATTTTAATGTAATGTGTGGCCTGTGTATGGTTTTGCCGCGTTGGTGCTGCTCCACCGCACAGCTGCCGCCCCTCCCCAGAGTTGTCGCTTGAGCAGCGTCTCACCCAGCGCGTGGCTGCGCGAGCGCCCTTCTGGGAAGTAAACCATTTTTTGAACTCGCCCATGTGCCGTTTCCTCTTAACGTATCGGTAGAGGCGAGTGTAGCTATGCCTTCTGAGAATCAACCCAATATCTCTGCAGTCAATTCTAACCTCTGCTCAAGGTATTTTTACAGCAAAGCTGTATATGTCTACAAAAGGGGAGCAGAGCAAACTCAGACAAACCACAAGAAGAAGAATGTGACTAACACGAGCGTTGTTTATGTCTATGTCTACCCTGTATATGTATACCCTGTATACGAGCGCTGTATATGTCTACCCCTATGGTTTTGTCATCGTGGGAAAAACCACCAAGGCGATAAAGCCTAATACACCGAACGCTATTTCAGGCTAATCAGGCACACAGCACACAGCTCAGAATTCGTTTTAAGGAAACCACAAAACAAGCATCAAAAATGCATTATCAATGATAAGGTGCCCGTGAATCGTGAGACCTCCCCACGATGTCTTCGCAGTATCGAATATGTTTACAGATTACATTTGTAGGCTAAGCAGGACAAATGTTACTAAATATAGCAGTTCTCGCACAAGACACTGAGAGCATGCGTCAGGTTAGGCAGGACGCCGCATTTGCCGGAAGGGATGCCGGACGTAGTTTCAGTAGATAATTCATTAGATAACCGCCACTAAGGTACGCAAGTCAGCAACGACGGCTATTCTGGCGTTTAATAAGTCGGTAGCGTTATTAGCCACCTTTTTCGATTTTTCTTTGGCTGCTAGCCGTGCGCTATCAGCTGTGTCAATCGAGCATCCACTGATACACGTCATCGATGCCAACCGGAAGCTACGACAGAGCCAGGAAGACGCAAAAGGTTGTAGGTATCTGGAATACGGGCAGCATCAACTGATATGTGAAAAGGAGGACAAGGACAGTGCGGCCGAGACGAAAGAAAGGACACGCAGTTTTATTAGGGGCCCCGCCTGCGCAGTAAAATTCGTTCAGCGCCCGGTCGGTGTTAGCATACTCGACGACAGGCACAGTCGCCAGCTGTGCTCCCAATTGACGCCATGACACCAAAGCGTCTTTATAACGTTACAAAAACATACGCGATCTTCTGGTAATTCACGTGCCAAGCGCTGCCTGGGCTACGACGCGTGCTGTATGGGAAGGCCTTGGAATAATTTAGACCACCTGGGGGTCTTTACGTGCACCTAAATGTCGACGCCGGAGCATTTCGGTTTTGTGGTTCCATCAGGAAAACGGCCGCCGAGGCCGGGAGTCGATCCCCCGTCCTTGGGCTCAGAAGCGCAGTGCCTTTACGTTCAGCCACCCCGGCGTGTTTTCAACCGGAGCTGAAGACAGCACCAACATTAGGTCAACTAACTAAAACAGGGGGCAAAGGATTGTCGCCAGTCTCTTAGAAATGAAGGGAAGCATTGACCATGAGTATATTTGAACTCAAATACGAGCCTAGCGTCTAATCGCATAAATTGTTAAGCTGGCTTTCAATATTCCTGTGGTTCTATCTCCACGGCATCTCGCCCTAAAATAGCCCTCAAATAGGGACGGATTCCATACCAAGGATCTGCCATGTAAGAGTGCTCGGCATGGCTCTTGAGTCAACTGGCAGAGCCAAGCTCCCAATCGCCTAAAAGGGAATTTTTTTACCAACTGACTAATAAGAAAACCATAACCAAGAGAAGCGCAAGAAAGCAGGAAGAAACACTGACGCTCTTTACGCCACTTACCATGAGCCGCATATCGCGCAGCCTACCGTATCACAAATTTACCCGCACCGAAGAAAATCAGAGAAACGCCATCAGGACAGCATATGATGCAGCTCTTAACCTCGCAATTTTGACCGCGAGAGGAACTCAAAACCAGTGGACCACCGGAGTAAGGTGATGGACAACCAGAGACTGGTCTAGAAGACGGGGAAGGGCATTAACAAGATTGGGGAGGAAATATTAGTCGGAGAAAAAGAATGGACTCAAGCAGCGTAGGACAAACTGGTGAAGGTCAATGGGAGAGGCCTGCGTCCCGCAAACGTCATAAATAAGAAGCTGATGATGATTGTGATGAATAGGACCAAAATTTGCGCACTCATAACGCTTTAGAAGAAATCAGAGAAAGCACTCTACTTGAACGGACAGAGTGGTTGGAAAGCGAAATCAAAACCGGCTATCCTACATAAGACAGGCATCCCGTCTGAAAAGAAACGAGAGCACGGCGTGAAAGACATGTCACCGATCCAGCGACTCCGCATAAAACCTCTCTCAACCAAAAACACATAAACACATAACAGGCGATATAGCAGGATAAAGTTCATTTGAAGCAAGTTGCAAAATCATGAAACCACCGTACACGACCACTTGGGCAAGAACGAAACTACAAGGTAGGAATGGTCGTAGTTGACTACTGAGGCAATATTTTCAACTGCATGGCAGTTCTCCGTACAGTAACAAAGAAATAAAAGTTGGAAATATCCTCCTTGGTCTCCCACGAATGGATGTATCGAAAAGAAATGTAAACATATTTAGAAACTCTCAAAGGGAGTTATTCTGTTTTCTGCAGGCAGAATACCTAAATACCTCCGGAAGACACACCCTTCCAGAATTCACAAATTTACTAGCATCAACTGGACTCCCGTACACAAGATTCTCGATGAGAATGAGACACTTACCGAAAGTCCCGCGAATTCACATACCGTGCTCCTTGCGACCGAGCCTACCCCACCTCCCTTCAAAAAAAAAACACAGAACTCCTCCTCATTCAATGCCTACGAACACGATTTTTCCCCTGGCCACAAGGGGGTCTCAATTCCGAAGAACAGAAAAAGCTGTGTAGGATAAACCGACAAAATTATCTACAAATCTATGAGGAGAGAGATTTTCAGTGGGAACATTACACATTAACTCAAAACTCTGCTAAAATCTGGTATACGCCCACCCTCTTTTACGCAACCTAGTCATGCACAAGGGAATACTCAGGTGAAAAACTAAAACGGGACATGTTATACTTCTATCGATATATGGCAGGGAGCTTTGACCAGCTACTTACCTCAATGTCAGCGCGAGCTGACGAGAGGGTAAGGGAAGAAGCTGCTGCATCCTGCACTCTACACTTCAGGGTCTACCCTTGAGCTCCCTACCATATCTTTAGCTCTTTTGCTACACTACAGTGGCTAAAAGGAAAGTGTGATTAGCGGCATGCAGCGCCTGCGAGGCGCTGTGAAGGCTCCGACAGGGATCCTCGAGGGGCGCGCGCGATCGTTTACACGTCGCCGGGTGAGGCGCGCGCAGATCGTCTGCAATGTGATTGCCGCTTTGACCAGAGAGAAGCACAGTTTGCTTCCTGTTCCGTAGCAAGTTTAAAGGTGCATTAGTCCGCAAAAGCAGAGCCACAGTTTTATGCCGGGCCGCTCTACGGTGTACAAGTGCTTCAAAAAGAAACTGTCGTTGTTTGGCGTTCCGAAGGACACGCGTCTGTATTGGCGCAGTGGCGACGAGCAATACCGCGTACTGAGAAGCGGCTCAAGGAAAACACCGCTGTATGCGAGCTACACTTCGGCGAAAGGTACAGCTCCCGGCACATTGAACATACCGTGAACGGAGAAGTTGTCTCAATCTACAGGGGCAGGCCCCGGTTGCCCCCGGAGCTGTGCCCCCGCAATTTCCAATCTTCCTAAATACCAGCCGAAACAACTTCCCCGAGCAGGAAGTGTCAAGCGAGAAGCTCACCCGCGGCCACACCCAGCAATGAAAAGCTAAGGATGGTGACTGCCGTGTGAGTGCAGAGTTTAAAGTACCCCCATGCTCTTTTTCTGTCAGGAACTTGACCGTACTTCGGCAACATGAGGGAAACCACACGCTGAGTATTTCGCCATTCACAGTGGCTTACAGAGTGTGTCGCACTGCGCAGGATAAAGCCAAAGCCCGTACCCTTGCAGACATTGGAAGCATTTACGAAACATCTGACATACTGAATAACCCTGCCACTCTCCCCGTCCATGACTATCAAGTTCGTTTTGGTCCTGTAACTGCACTTTTACACGAAGGCATTGAAAAAGGAGAAGGCATGCCTTTTCGTGAAAGGAAGAAGCATTTAAAGCTCCATTGCCTCACGTAACATCAGAATCGAACGTCGAAAACGCTTTTCCGAAGACAATTCGAGAAAAAATGCTTGAATTTCTTCACACACAGACACACAAAAATAGCAGCAAAAGGCAAGGCCCATTGAGCAAAGAAAGCTGATGGATTCGAGCCTTTGCAATTATGAACATATCATGAGAAATTCACCAAAAGTGAGTAGTTTTTGTCTTTTTGTAACTAGCATGTCGAAAATAAAATGCGTGTTTACCAGTTACCAGTCCACAATTCTCTGATTTGCTTCATAAGGGTCTGAGCCAGCCGGCTATACTCGGCTGTCAAAGTGCGCCCAGTCGGTTGCAAACTTTGATTGTAGTACTTTAAAATATGACATTCATTGCATCTCAGTTTGCGCGAACACGTAGAATAGCTATGAAAGAAAATATATTCGTACTCCATATTACGCCGCCGTCGCAGCGAACGTGTAATTGTGCGACAGCGCCACCTGGATTTTGCTCCGAAAGCGTCACGCGGGGGAGGGCCCGGTCATGACACTTTCCTTTTCTAGCCACTGTAGCTACACCTCAGCCATTTCTTCCGCACCATAAATATATATATATATATATATATATAAGAGAAGAAAAACTTCGAACAAGGTAAAAGCACGATTGTGGCCTACGTTTCAGCAAAGAGAACTTGCTTTCCTCAGGGAAGCAAGGAAAGCAAGTTCTCTTTGCTGAAACGTAGGCCACAATCGTGCTTTTACCTTGTTCGAAGTTTTTCTTCTCTTGTGTTCTCTACCATCTTCAAAGTTCTACTACTCCCTGGATTTTATATATATATATATATATATATATATATATATATATATATATATATATATATATATATATATATACCCGGAGAGCATTTTTTCATCAGTTTCTTTTCGACTCAACAAATTCTTCATCTTTTTCTATGACCCACCACAACCTCCCCGTTGCTTTCCGAGGTTTTCTTGACTGCCAATCCTTGTTTTCTGAGTTATTTTCACGGACCCCCTCATTTCCTATATATATATATATATATATATATATATATATATATATATATATATATATATATATATATATATATATATATATATATATATATATATATATACCGGGTTTGGAAATGTGGGACTCGTTAGGAAATACAGAAAGAAATGCCGGCAGTCTACAACGCCAAAGAAGGCATAGGAGAATGGTTCGACTATTTTTTACCGTTAGTGACATTAGATTATGTTTTTTAATAAATATTACGTGAGAAAAAAAAAACACGCGCCCAGAGTGGGGACCGAACCCACGGCATGGGTTCGGTCCCCACTCTGGGCGCGTGGTTTTGTTTCTGGGCACTGTGCGGAAAAGCTTAACTGACCTGGTCAACGTTCTTCATGAATCGATAGCTGAGCCAGCAGAAAAGACAACTGATAACTTCGTGTCTATTACAAAGGTGTCGCGTACACCATAATTGAAGGTATGTGTATCAGCAAAATTGTTAACTGGTAGAAAACGGGCACCCAAAAATGATTTGTCGCCATCCCGCGTTGCGAAAGTGAATGTCCAGCAAAGCTCTTGTAAAGCCCTATTTGGAATGGTGATAACGGGGGGTACGAAATGTTTCTCGTCGTGTCCACGGGTTTGTCGGTAGCGCTCGGCTAGTGCCACAAGATAAGGGTACAGAGTATCGGCACTCTTTGCTCCTATGTTCCTTGCCGCTGTCATGATTATCGGTCAGTTCGTATTACGTGACATTTGTTTACACTGCGACAGCTCGTGGGCGGGCCCATTTTGTTGTTTTTGCGCTTTAGTCAGCCATATCTTGTAGGCTTAGCTTGTCTCCCCTGCTCAACGGCTGAGCGTGCCTGTTGTCGTTTTGAGATGCGAATCACAGATAATGCGTGTAACAGCATTTCACCAGAAGTGTGTCAAAGATGCCGTTTTGCTGCATTTTCGAAACTCGTTTAGAAACTACGCGATAGAAATTAGCGGGGAGGCCGTAGATGCGGCCACCTCGCAGCCATGATAAGCAGCAAAATAGCCATCGTTGCTGAATTGCGTGCCTCTGTGGCGGTACTGTTATACCTTAACTATTGACACTTCTCTCCGCTTCTCTTGCGGCAAATGCTGAGTCCTGCCTAACCTGACGCATGCTCTCCGCGTCTTAGGCAAAAACTGTTCTAATTAATGACACTATTCCTGCCTATTTATGAGAGATAGTCTCCAAATATAATCTTTACAAGGAACACGTGGTGGGTGGGTACCGTTGTGGACAGGCGCCTTATCATTTATAACAGGCTTCTCGTCCTTGTTTTGCGGTTCCCTTAATTTTTACGCTTTATACTGAATGTCTGACTAGCCTGACGCCTGTGGTCGGCGTCTTAAGCCTTAGTGCCTTGGCTTTTTTGCCCACGGAGATCGTTTAAGCCCACGACAATGAAACCTTTCGGGGGTAGAAAGAAAGAGCTTTGGTGTAGAAGAAACGAAGTAGGCAAGTGATAACATCAACATCTAATTCAATCACTGCGTTCTTTGAGGCGATTTTAGAACTGACACAAGAACGTGACCAGACAAGGTGTTCTGCAAAGGCAGAGTCTGGCGGACATAAACCTCGTCAACGAGACAGGAACGACATCTAATCTCGGATGAAGGAGCAAAAAAACGATGAAAAAAATACCTTCTCAGCTCGTACCCACATTTGTAAATACAGAAATAACAACAGCGGGGAAGCTATTGTATATTCGGAACAGCATGACTGATTGATTGAATAATTGACTGATGGCTTGATTTATTGATTTATTGATTTATTGATTGATTGAAGGGTAAGTGTAGCGCCGTAGATCAGGGCTCCGGGTTCGTTTCGACCTCCTGGCTATCTTTGGTGTGTGTGCAAATCTTGGCACACACGCGTTTTACATTTCTCCTCTATGAGCAAAGGAGCCGCAGCGCATGATTGAACCTGGACCACAGGTGAGCACCACAAATATATGGCCACGTAGCCACAGCGGCAGGTACCGAAAAAATGGAGACAGTAGGGAGAGCCCCACCATTACTGCACGTACAAATGAAAGGACAGATACAGCGACGATCCTTCTCGGTTCTTCTGTTTTGTTCCGCTAGCATGCCAGGGAAGTGTTTGCCACTTTATTACACCAAG
The DNA here is from genome assembly GCF_048455015.1 of Haemaphysalis longicornis. Lineage (NCBI taxonomy): Eukaryota > Metazoa > Arthropoda > Arachnida > Ixodida > Ixodidae > Haemaphysalis > Haemaphysalis longicornis. The sequence continues at coordinate 190,286,839 of NW_027526422.1, forward strand.
GGAAAATATAGAGCTCGGAGCACCGCAAAATACAATGGCAGGAAGAATGGCGGTCAGTTGCTGCCTTCTTTGTGTTTGAAAATGTAAATGGAGTTACTTTTTTTAACGAAGAAATTGTGATTGTACGAATCTTCACATCGTTTCTCAAGGTTTTTTCCCCCAATGGGCAAGACAGATACATTTAGTCTACGTTAAGTCAGCCAGAACCATTGAGTGCTGTGGTGTTTGTAAAGAGTGCTACAGATTCATTCAGAGTCATTTAGTTGAAGTCCTATTGGGCCAATTTTTTTTCTTATGGCGTCTCGGATTCCATTCGGTTATTTTCAGTCTTGTTCAGCGGCCGGCCACTTTGTTGGCCATTAGGGCGTTGGCCGGTAGGGTGACTTTTATGCCTGAAAGGCTATTGATGGCTTCCAGATAAAACGCTAGCATAATTTACCCGTCCTGAATTTTGGCCCTTATGTAAGAGCCTTAGGGGCAGTGAACGATCTCGCCCATGCTCTTGCCCGCGCCGGCGTATCGCTTAGGCAGCTGAGCCTCTGAGTAAAGTATTTTGATTTTTTTGATACTTTACTGCGCTTTTAATGATTTGCATAATAGTTAAAGGCTATACATGGCCCAGGTATTTTTCGCTGCAGCAGAACTGAACAACTACGGTGCATCCTCGACGCGCCCTCTGTGAAAACTTGCCTATTATACCAACTTTCTGTTGAGTGATTTTCAAAGACCTGTGGTCCTTGAAAAGCGCCAATCATAAAGTGATCGTCATGAACTGCTCATTTACATACAAGCTTGTTCAATATTAGATATCTACTACGACTTTTGCGAGTCTCCGAAGGACTATAATTTTAGCTTCCCTAATGCCTTTGCTTTGGAATATTTTCCATAGAAATTGCAACCACTTGTTAACACGTAATCCAAATTTGCTTGCCGTTTCCTCGGGTATTCCCCATTTTCTATCTCCCTCAAGTTGTCTCTCCAGTTTTAACTAACCCGCAATTCTTACAGCAAACAGACTGGATCCCGTACTGAGCACATGCCGATATAGGTGGTTAATTTTGTCGTTATTGTGAGCCATACCCACAGGTTGAAGTCACGAAAAAATAGAAATTACGACAAAAGACACTTTGAGGGTATCAAACACGAGTAAATTACGTTTTGATTCTAGTATTTCCGAAATTTAGCCGGCGTTAGTTCATGGCAATTGGACGCTTTTTGAACAAAAGACCGCACCGGCAAGCAGATTTCTCGAGTTCACTCCTACATAAACGACCAACTGCATGTTAAGACGTGATTACAATTTTCATTGTACATTAAAACGTTTTTCCGAAATGGAAAAAAAGTTTTTACGCAAGAAAGAGACCTTTCTATCGTGTGCTATCTCAAAGTCGCGAGACGCAGTGTTTGTATAAAGCACTACATTCACTGCTAACAGCTCATCCATGTAAGTTCCCACGTGTTGCCTAGAAACCTCGAGTACGTAACATTTCGTTGAAAACATGGAGATTTTCGGTCTCCCACACGAACGTCAACGAAGGTAGGCCAACGATATTAGGAACATCTGAGCGAGCATGTCACTTTCGAAATTTTCACATTTCAGCGCATATTGCGGGAATTTTGTCTATCGAGGGACGCGTAGCTGTGCTGTTAAATGAGCTCTTGCACAATAATTCGTATATCATATGAGTAAGCGAGGTTCAGAAACCTGGAGTAGGCTTTTCGAAGTTCAGCAGCCGCATATCTTGTACTCTCGATGGTGGCCAGAAAAGTGGGTGCAAAAGGTTCGACTTTTGATTCCAAGGGAGGTTACAGAAAGTGTAGAGAAATTTTTCTGCATTAGCGAAATTGTCACAGTGGTTTTGCTCAAGCCAAAAAAGCTATACAGGAAAACAGGTGGAGGCCTACGCCCGTATATTTTCTACGGTGACCAGCCTACAGCGAGGATATTGAATTAAAAATGAACAAGCTCGCGGTCATGAGGCGAGTCGTTACCACAAAAGTATGCGAGAAGCGCGCAGGAGAATGTTCAGCCAAAATGCTGATTAGGCAGTGACAATAGTGAGGCGATGTACTGGTGTGATTTACAGAGTGAACGAATTTGGAAATATTGAACCCATCTTTCCCCAAACGAAGCAGCGTAATATTGACCCGTTAAAGCCTAAATGTTATAACTAAAAGTACAATTGACTTCAGCCAACCTGGTTGTGTTTCAGAACTTGTTCATGTTACCAAGAATAGAAGCAGCGATTATAAAAATTCGAGTTGCTAGGTTTAGGTTGAATTTGATAACGCGATTAAGAAACTCAGGGAAAAGTAGGAAAGCAAACATGAACTTCCTTAGAGCCATGACGCCGGACTATAAAATAAACCTTTCAATATAAATCGATATTTCTAACAGAGACAAAGAAAGCATGGTCATAACAAGTGACAGCCTAATATTGGTAATCACAGTTACCATGTAAATGTAGGAGAACGCAAACATCGAACAAATTGTGCAGACTAACTCGGAGAACAGAAGAACGTTTTCAAAACGTAGGGACGTTTAATTGGCCAAGGGTTCGATATTGATTAATGAAAGCCGAATGACATTGGATTCTTAAACATGAAAATTATTGAGGAAATGCTGAAGAAGAAAAGAAACCCAAAGGACTATGCCGAATCTAACTTTTCGCACTGATGTAATGCGCGAACTCAGGACCAAAGAGGGTGATAGTAGGCCAATCTTATAACAGAAAAGAAACGCAGCGAAAGTATCATTTTTCAGGCTGTACGCGAGCAACAGAGGACACTATAAGCCTAAGAATAAGGGGTTTCTCAAATAACGGCATGGGTATTCGAAAATACATTGAACCTCAAATAGGACAAGTTTAAAAGGGGGGATGGAAAAAGTTTTCACTCCTGGAACATACTGTAGATGGCGCGCCGATAGGGCGTTATTATCCAACGCTCCACGCGCACAGCTGCCTACTCGCAGCGGCGGGCTTGTTGGGGGGACGGTTTTGCCCTCTGCTTTAGCGACGGCTATTTTGGGCCTGCTTAGGCGCAGCTTCGCGTACGTTGCTCACTTCCTTCGAACAGCTTGATTAAATTTTTCGACACCACCTCCTGGGTAATCCGGACCCGACGAAATTAAGTTGTCTTACGGCAAAGATACGTTAAGGATTGGTTTGCAGGGCGGAAAAACAAAATGTAGAGACCACATAGAGACATCTGGCGGCCAGCAAAACGCTATCTTTACCGCACTGCTTGCCACGAATGGGACTCCGTTTTATAAATTGGTTTACACGAATTCGGTTGTGTTTTAACCTGTATTACAAATGGCGAAATGAGCAAGTGGTTGTGATAAGTAGCGTTTATAAAAGTTCCCTCCTCTTTCTCCCAATTCTCAAAATTACTAAACTACCTGCTTTAAATCGGTATAAACGGGAATAACTAAGCTCACAAGCCGAATTTTCTCGATGCCTGCGCTTGTGTCCCGCCATGGTGTATCCCCGTGCTAGAACATCAAGAACATCAAGGGATGGCAATGGGGAGCATAAGAAGAAAATGTTTCCAACACCAAACGCGTACACCAGAACTAATTGGTGCAAGCACACCCATACAGAAATCAGTCATTATGACCACAGGGTTAATGTGATCCCTGCACCCATGGTTTGATTACAGCCAAGGGACACTTGGGCGCTTCCTAAGGATTGTGAAATTAAAAGCGTTATGCTATGATTGATTGCCAAAGGCGATTGGCTACTGTACCCGGATGGTAAGTGGTTTCGTCCTGCTTCCGCCCCACACATTTTGCATTTTTATAGGTTTTGTCGTTAGCCTTTGGAATGGCCTTGATCTGCCTGCTACACGTCGGACTGCTGCTTGTTTCCTTTCGAGACTGCCGAGTTAAAGCACGTTTTATTGAAGGGTTGCCCTACAAGGCACGCAGCGCCACGGGAGTTTTACATAAGAAATAAAAAGATCAGAAAACATCGTGTTACACAGCGCCCCCTCCCCCCCCCCCCACACTCACACCCCTTAAAAGCGGTTTGCCGTGAGATTTCGGTCACAGTAGTGGTGCGAGAAAGGAACCGGGCCATTGCAAACTGGTCTTTGCTGCGTAGTTTTTAGGCTCTAAATACTGTTGTGATCACCCTCCGACCAACTAAGCGTAATTAAGGATGACGGAGCTTCAAGCAGATAAAGTGGACAGAATACCTTACAAAAATGACACCACTTTCCCGCGAGGGAACCCTGAGTTGATGCAAAGCATCTCGGAGGTTCCGAAACGTTCACGTGATTGGATATCCAAATAAAGGAAAATGACAGAATTGTTGTCGTTCATTCAGCTCATCGGACGGCGCAGCGTGACTCAACCGAAGCAGCAGCTGAGGGAGCGGCGCGCGGACCGGTTTCATTATATAGAGCAGATGGACTGGAGAACAGGAGATGATAGAGGAAAAGCGCATGCGCGCTTATCGTGCAGCTGCGGTGATAAGTAGCGCGTGCGCGCTATTGCACAGCTCGTGTGGAGAAGGGGGAGCAGGAGCAGCACGCGCACTATAGCACAGCTGGCGTGGAGAGAGGGAGAGGTGCGGACGAACGACCGATGACGGCCGGACGATGGACGAAAGAGCCGAGAGTAAGAGATGCGGTGAATTTAAAAGGAGGAATGCTAAAATTTAGGAGCAGTGAATTGTTTTGAAGAGACCACAGCAGTATTATCTAAACATCTATATGAAAGGCCACCGCCCTGCAGCGGTCCAAAAATCAATAGGTGACACTATGAAAACCTAAGCATCTGCCCCAACCGATAGAGAAAATAGCCTAACAATGCTTATATGCAGCTCGGTCGTTGATAGGAATTCTGATGCTTGACAAGAAATGACAGAAAATCATTTATTGCCTCAAGTGAATTGGGCTCAAAGTCGCATAGCTCGGCAAAACTGGATGCCACTCACTCACACTCACACAAAAAAAATATATTTATACAAAAGCACTCCCTCGCACTCACGCTCGCCACTCCGCTCTCACTACTCGCACTCACTCGCACTCACGCTCTCCGCTCGTCCCCACCACTCGTACTCACTCGCGCTCACGCTCGCCCCTCCGCCGTCACCACTCGCACACACCCGTGCTCACGCTCACCACTCGTACCCACCACTCACACTTACTCGCACTCGCGCTCGCCACTCCGTTCTCACTACTCGAACTCACTCGCGCTCACACTCGCCGCTCGTCCCCACCACTCATACTCACTCGCACTCACGCTCCATATTCGTAGTCACCACTCGTATTCACTCGCGCTCACGCTAACCACTCCGCCCTCACCACTCGCACTCGCTCGCGCTCGCGCTCACCACTCTTCGTCACCACTCACAGTCACTCGCGCTCACGCTCACAATTCGCCGTCACCACTCGCACTCACTCGCGCTCACGCTCACCACTCTTCGTTACCACTTGCACTCACTCGCGCTAATCCTCACCATTCGTCGTCACCACTCGTACTCACTCGCCCTCACGCTCAAAACTCCGCCCTCACCACTCGCACTCACTCGTGCTCACGATCACCACTCGTCGTCACCAGTCGCACTCACTCGCGCTCACCACTCCGCCCTCAACCCTCCCACTCACTCGCGGTCAAGCTCACCATTCGGTGTCACCACTCGCACTCACTAAAGCTCACGCTCACGACTCGCATTTCCTATTTACACTCCCTCGCACTCGAACTCACCCCCCGCAATGGCCACTCACACTCACTCGTACTGGCCACTCGCTCCTCCACTCACACGCACTCGCCACTCCCATCCCCCGCTTACGCTCACTAACAACCGCCACTAATTCGCATTACAACTCGCTTTGTTCCTTTGCAGAATGGGATATTAGGTTAACTTCGCTTTGTTTGTAAACCACATGAATCATTCCTTTTTGTGGAGAACTTAAATGTGGCCATATTGACACTGGCCTCACAGTGATGTCGTCACGTGAAGCGAAAAGGGAATTCGGTATTTTAATAGCTTCACATTGGCTAGGGGGCGTGCGCCACAACAATTGCTAACACCGAAAAACTTGATTCAACGGACAAAAAAAAACATACCGTTCTCTTAAGAGAATTAAAACTCGAAGCTTTCTCCCGTGCGAACTGAGCCAAAGCCTCAGTTTAAAATCCAAACGGATTCAACATTGCCGAAATGGCGCAACCGGATAGACGTCGGCTTCATATCGCGGGGGACCCAAGCTCGATTCGCACCATGGGAAATATTTTTTTCTTGAGGCATTTGATGCGCCTTCGCTTATCATCATCATTGATTTGTGAAACCCATTATAAAGATCGCTTTCCTGCCGTGCGTTTTACTCAGACGCCGACGCCACCAGTGAGGAATAGAAAGCTTCATTTCAAAAATGGCGAAGCTTGCATTAGGTCGTGCAAGGCTTGAACCACGTCGAGCTGCATGATTTCTTTCTATGAAAGAATTCATTGGCCCACTAACACGCATTGCATTAGGTTCGAAATTATTTATTTACATGTTCCCAGAATGTAACCCGGGAGTTGTTTTCGAGATGCGCGATTTACGACTCTTCGGAGCAGCCAAAGGTAGTCGTGCGTACTAAGATTAGGTCTGAAGCCGGTTAGCGATGGATGAAACCAACCTGTGCGCTCGAGATGGAACTGAAGTCAGTTGCTAATAATCCCTCGATGACCTTGCACAAGATCGGAGTTAGTGCAATAGGTCGCAGATTTTCGGGTCTTCGCGGGAGTCTTTACCAGGCTTCGTGATGGAATGAATGATGGTCGTCTTCAAGTGCTCGTCGACTTGTCTCGTTTCCCATGATTCGTTGACAACACGCAGAACGGCTTCATGGCCGTGCTTTGGCAGATTGCGGAGATCTTGCCAAGTGATTTTATCCTGGCCCGGAGCGGATCTAGATTTGCCTTGAACGAGCGCAACGTGAAGTTCTCCCAGGGTAAAAGGAGTGTTGAGTTCGTCTAGAGGGTGTGGTATGTCGATGTTGGGAAGAGATTTTAGTGCCGTTTTATCCGTCGTGGCATGCGGAAAGAGTGTCTTGATAATAGTTTCTTCTACGTCGTAATAGTCAGACTGCAGCCTTATTTTGTCAATGATAGGAAGCTTTGCTTTACCACGAAGGCTGCGAAAGATGCCCCATAAGTGAGAAAGGCCTCTCTCTTGCCGGAGCCGATGGCAAATATTTTGCCAGTTTTCACTTTGTAATGTCTTTTGGTGATCGTTGATTTTCTTGTATAGTCGTGTCAGTTTAATGAAGTCTGGGTGACGTTTGCCACGTTCTCGATACTTCCTGGTGAGACGTTGAGCCGTTTGGAGCAACCTATGCATATGGATATCTGGGTTGTCAACCTCCCCAATGCCGATGACTAATTCGGCAGCAGATGTACGAGCATCGGAGACGTTATGTATGAACTCGAGGAGATCCTGTCGGGAATTGATTTGAAAGCAGAATCGAAAGAGATTCCAGTTTGTACGGTATACGTATGTTTCGGGGAAGCCTTTTACTGTTTAGATGAAGGAACATGGGAAAATGGTCGCTACCCCAAGTGTGCTCTTGAGTATGCTATTTCTTGATTATACCAGATGTAGTTATCGTGAGGTTCAGTGTACTGTCCCGCTGAGAAGTGTGAAACCCAGCTCTGGTCGGTACAAATGGTTCATTTCTTAGCTGGAGGGAGCTGAGTTCAAGGGCTTGTTCTAAGAGTTTTTCTCGTAGATCGGGGTGAGAGTATCCCCATAGGCTACTTGTTGCATTAAAGGCTCCTCCAATATTTATTGGACGAGAAAACTTCAGCGAAAAGAGGTGAGTTATCCAGTCGTGGGTGTCTGTAGTGTTAGAATCGCATTGTGTCCTGTAGTAAACAGAAACGACAAGCATGGGTTTGCCTCTCAGAGGCTGGATTCGAACGACGATAACCTCCCTATAACAGTTGCTAGCGGCATTCCACCTATGGTGAACGGCCTGGAAAGATTTATGAACCAGTACCGCAGCTTGTCCAATGGCGGTTTTTGGTTTTGCCGGGTCTTTGGAAGCCTGAGCAATTTTCGGGTTCATAAAGGTAGTGTAGTCAGGAATTTTATACTGTCCCCTAGTTTCCTGTAAAAGCAAAGCAAGAGGCCGCGTCGTAGGTATCTGATACTTAAGCAGAGGTCCATTTTGCGTGATGCTGCGGCAATTCCATCGCATGATCAACCGATTGGCAACGGGAAGTGACGAAAGCGTCATTTAGAGGGTCTGCTTCCTCTTGCAATACGGACCTCCGGGTCGACCATTTGGAGAAATTGGCGCATTTGTTCGGCTACCTGCTGCAAGTCGTTTCTCAGGCAGTTAAACTGTCCCTATAATTCGCTGATGTCATTAAAAGCTTTCTGTCATTCTTTTGAATTCTCGAATTTGATTTTGGCGTCACGTTGGACGAGCATCTCTTCCGTTATTGGTAGTGCGCAGGCTTCTGAAGACTGCGGTTTAGAAGATTTGTTCTTTTTTGTACGTGACCTGCTCCGTCGTTGAGACTCCTGGTGAGAGACTGGCGAGACTGACCGTTTCGCATCGTTGGATTTGCGGATTCTTCTCCCGCTGACTCTTCTCACTGACTCTTCTACCGCCTTCAAGTGGCCTTAGATTTTCCTACTGGCGTACTAGTCAGCGAAGCGTCGCATGTGCGTTTGTGCAGCGCTTGTGTGGAGCGACCATGACTTGGAGCGAGATACAGTGTACAAACTAACGAAGTGAAGAAAGGCACATTCTTCCATTAACAAAGGTGTCGTGTCTTCATTTCAACTGAACGAACGAATTCACTGCTGAGCGCGAGGTCGCGGGTCACGAGGCCACGGCGGCCGCTTTTCTGATGGAGGCGAAAAGCAAAAACGCCCATGTGTACGAGATTTAGGCGCACTTTAAAGATCCCCATGTGGTCAAAATTAATCCGGAGCCCTCCACTACGGCGCACCTCATCGCCTGCGTTGCGTCAGCGCGTTAAACCCTACAATCAATCAATGAATAAGCGAACGAATTGCGACGACCCGTCGGCGGCCGACGGACTAAACGCTGGTTCGACTGAATCTGCAGGAAGGTCGGCGAGCCGTGCACTAGCTCACTTAATCCAAGTCATCTCCTTCTGACGGCACAAGAAAACGCCACAGAAAACAGGCAAGTATCCAGAAAGGAGGACAGCATTTTCGAATTGATTTTTCTACTAAATAAATTCGCGTGAACGCACTCGGAGTGGTGTAAACATGGCTTGTGGACTCCGGACTACAATTTGCGCTAGTAATCCCGCGATGTTTACAAATCACTTCAGTGCCCCTTTAAAGATCCCCAGGTGGTCGAAATTAATCTGGAGCCCTCCACTACGGCGCGCCTCATAGGCTTCGTTGCGTCGGCGACTTCAAACCTACAATCAATCAATCAATCAATCAATCAATCAATCAATCAATCAATCAATCAATCAATCAATCAATCAATCAATCAATCAATCAATCAATTAGGGGTATAGGGGGGGTTCTTACGGCGTGCAAGGGACCGAATAATCCTGCCCCGTGGGCTGCATGTTTCCGACGAGCACGTTGCCGAGAAGATAACGAGCACATTCAGCGTGTAAATATTTGGGCGGCCACATTGTATACGGCTATTTTATGCTATGAGAATATTTCCACTTATTGCATGCCCGCAGACGTACGTCAGACTTGGATGACTAGAAAAAGTGGCAACAAGAAGTATCCTCATAATTCGCGGCCGCTAGTTCACCTCGTCGAGTTTTGACCTCCGAAATGGCGACCGGCCATACAACATTTCGTCCGTGCCAGCGGAATGCAACGATAGCGCCGCATTTTTGTATTACCGAATTTTCACGAATCAACACGCCCCCTATTGCAACGCGCGCGTAAGTTTATGTAAGAATATTCGAAAGAAAAATAATTGAACGCCGATTCTACCACGCAGATGCAAAAGACATGACACCACGTACCTGGTTGAATGCATTTTATTTGACGTACGCAGCTGTACCACCAAAATTCCTTGTGCTTCATAATTGATTATCCAGCTGCTGCTGGCATAAAGTTGGAGCCGTGAACATTCAAAGTAAGTTAAATTCAAGTGTCTTGACATTAATTTTGGACGTGACGGGCCGTTGGTTTATTTGTTGCTAATTTATGAATTCCACCTGGAATTCTTTAAGGTCTCAAAAACGTTTATGCTCAGGGACGGTGAAGCCTTTTTATAAATGTGGTCCTAAGTAGGAACGACACAGAACGCCCACACCGATGATGAAGTTACCTTCCTGGAGAAGTCATATGTATGCCACTTTCAAAGCGGTAATCGTCGCTGGACTCTTTTACGGAATGAACAAATTCTCGCAAATTTGCCTGAACCCATTCATCATAACTTTTTATTTTTTTGTATGCTATTTCGCTCAGATTCTACAAAACAAAAGAAACTCTGAAATAATTGACAGCGGTGGCAAACATATAAGAAATAGTCTAGCTCGGAAGAAAAGCTTGGAAAAGCTGTTGCCATCTGTGAAAATACTTGCTAGCGCGCACAAATATTCCTATCTCGAAGCGCGCTATCCGAGCCACTAAAATTGCGCAGTCAATTCGCTCTGGACAAACCTCCAACTAGTTTATTTCAAGAGTAATCCCAAGTGAAAAGCGCGCAGAGCGAGAGCTTCCAGCAAAACACCCACATGAAAAGATTGAAAACGGCAAGCAAGGTGGAGGAAGGCTAGTGGAGCGCTTGTCCTTGAGCGTTTTGTAGAGACAAGGCGAGGGAGACAGGCGGCGCCGCGTGTCGCGCCAAATCGGTCCACCGGACTTCAGCGCGGGCGTCCTCATAAAGAAGAGTTGCCTGGCGCCCGCCGCCCTCTACGTCCCCCTTTCTAAACGGCGTCAACCTGCCATAGAGCAAAACCGCATCTTGATTCTAAACTATACCGTCATGCACCCGCACCGGTCATCAAGACAAGTTCACTTCGAAAGTTTATACCGAATAACGTCGAAAATGAGCCATCGAACACACACACGCACACGTACGCACACGCACGCACACAAACACGAACACGCACGCGCGCACACACCAACGCACTTGAACACGCGCACGCACGCACACATACGAACTCGCACCCGCGCGCCCATGCACTCAGATGCACTCACGTGAACACGCACACGCACGCACGCACACACTCATTCACTCACTCACCCACTCACAAATTGCCCTATCCGACTGCCGAGAGCGCGTACTATTCGTCACACCCCACAGGGGTCACAGTACCCCTCCGCTAGACTGCACGCCATCGACATGCGGACGACGATCTATATATAGGGCACAAAATATGAGGACCACTAGACTGCGAAGACTTTTTCAGTGAATCAGCGCAGCAAGCCTTACAGGGACTACAGTGTCTGGGCTGACCACAACACTAAATACGAAAATAAAGCAGCAGAAGCAATTTCGCCTTCATAATCAGCTGGTTGGCGACCGTGAACGGCCAGAACAAAAAAAGCAGTATGCGGGAGCCCAGGCCCCAAGTCGACTTCGCCAGGCAAATTCACAAGCGTAATGGTGAATGACCGTCGATGACACCATAGCAGCGTGAACAGCGAGTATCTTACCTTTCGCTATCTGAAGATATGAAATACATATTTCACAAAATGCGCGCAACAGTAATGATTCGAACGCCGGGATTCGGTAAGGCGAATGACGAGTCAGAGATAGCGTACGATTCTTGTGAATCTGTACGAACGGATACACAAATTTCAGAGGGAGACAGGGAAATAAATGAAGGGGTGCAGTCGGTGAGTCATCATGACAAATACTATGTGAGGTGATGCTAAAGCGAGCTTACTTGGTTTGCTTGCGAAAGGCAGGCACATCGGTGTGCATGAGTCAATGCAACATTCACGCAACATAACGAAACGTAAACATTTTAGTGAAGGTCTCAATAAAAGAGCAGCGGTGGAGTTTTCAGGTGTGTCAAACACCCGAAGCAAATCACATGCCTCAAGGCGCGCAACATAACTGCCGTAGAAAAATGTGTGACGCCAAGTCCGCGTGAAAGGGAGTATCAAAACAGAGCGCCGCAGTAACAAGTAATGACAAATACTGATACGTTTATTACGCCAAGGACTCGAAAATGAGCTACTACTTCCACAACACGCAACGCGCCCATTCCAGCCGTTTTGCCATCCTGATACGCGAATCTGTGAAAATCTGCGATACCTTTTGAAACCATTACGGGCACTCACAATTTCCGCTTCAAAACAGCAGGCCATTTCACAGCTGCAGCAAGCCGGCCAATTATGTACACCAAGTTCTACGGCACTAGACCACGGTGCTTCCTAATGCCTCCATCGCAGCGCTCATCTGTAGTGAAGTTCCATCGCTTTGTTGCGACGACGTTACCGACACTAATTCCAACACGAAACGCTGCGAGCCAGAAACATCATTACGCGAGAGTGCGCGCAACAGCCCCTCAATGAGTCATGACAGGGAGAGAATCAGTGCATGATGGCGTCAGGCGTCCACCCAAATCGTATTCCTCAATCAACAGGTCACTGGTGAGTTGGTTGCATGGGGCCTTATTATAAAGGGGAGCAGCCACTTATTCCTGAAGCTAAAGGCAGTCGTTCCATTAATTAGTGGCTGTGCGTACGAGTGGATATCGCCAGCAGCAATTACCACAGCAAGCGGCTCCTGCGACGAATGCACACACAGCGAGTGATGCTCACCGTGGTAAGCCCCGCACATCGCGCAAGAAGTGCACGTTCACTCGCCACTCGTGCAAGAAGCGCGCGTTCACTCGCCACTCATGAGTGGTGAGCGGGGCTCGCCGCGAATCGCACTCGCGAGTGGTGAGTGGGGTTCACCGCGAGTGGCTTTCGCACTCGCGAGTGCTGAGCAGGGCTCACCGCGAGTGGAACTCGCACTCAAGATGTCCTAGCTTACTACAAGGACGCTAGACGCATTTACCCACACCCGCACGCCTCACTCACTCGATACGAAGCGACCACACTACGTCAAATCCAGACGAACACCCTTCCTTCCCCAGCACTGTACAGCAGAATACACCCTAGCTTATACAGCCCGTTCTGTCCATCCTGCGGTGTCTGGGCCAACATGCAACACATGTTATGGCAGTGCCCCACTATGCAGACCGACAATTTTATTCACAACGAATCAGACTGGGAGGCCGCGCTGCTCAGCCCCAATAAGGACATCCAGAAGGCGCTTGTGGCTCTAGCGATCCGTGCGGGACCTCCAGTGCTTCAGCGAGATCCGCCACAGCAACCACCTCCATGAACGGCCCAGCCACAGGGGGCCACCGTCGGGTCCAAGCTGGGCTCAACCGCTGACCCTCTGAACACTATCGGGCCACTAAATAAAGTTTTCTCTCTCTCTCTCTCTCTCTCTCTCTCTCTCACGAGTGGTGAGTAAGGCTCTCCGTGAGTGGAACTCGCACTCGCGAGTGGTGAGTGGGGTTCACCGGGAGTGGCTTTCGCTCTCGCGAATGCTGAGCGTGGCTCGCCGTGAGTGGAACTCCGACTCACGAGTGGTGAGTTTCCCTCGTCGCGAGTAGCCCTCGCACTCGCGAGTGCTGAGCGTGGCTAGCCGCCAGTGGAACTCGCACTCGCGAGTGGTGAACGGGGCTCACCGTGAGTGGCGCTCACACTTACTCGCACTCACACTCAACAGGCCAAAACGACGGTGAGGCTCACTCACCACTCACTCGTGAGTGGTGAGTGGGGAGTGCGTGAGTGCACTCAAGAGTGAGTTTGCCGACCTATGAGAAAGAGTCCTTCCTTTACGTCAGTTGCTAAGCTCCGCTTCCGAATCCCGGTGCGCAGGGCCCCTGCTTCGATTAAGTTAATGGGCAAGTGTGCTGGCGTGGCACCAAGAGAACAAAAACTGGCCTTGAAAAATACTCACCTAATAACGGGACCTAGTAAAATAGAGCTTCTGTTTCAAATTATATTACAAAAATTAGCAGTCCGCAGCGATGCTTTAACGGTGTTACCGTATCAGACTTACGGCAGCAGCTGCAAGAACTTCAGTACTACTTTAACTTTCTGCAGTCTAACGACAGGCAAGTCAAGTTGCCTCTTGCTTGCCCCTGTTTGCCCCAGCATCGAAAGGGCCAACTTCGAACCACCTTTTGATACATGAGGTCTAAGGGGAGTTTTAAGCAACTTGCTAACTTGATATTAAGCAACTTGTCAACTAGTCAAATTGATATTAAGCGATTTGTTAACAGCTGCCAAAAGTAAAGGTAGGAATTTTACGGCCGTGTACCAGAGATGAGGAAAGCTGATAGCGTTTCTGTTATGTATGAAGTGAGCGTAGGTACGTGTGGATTTAAATTCATAAAAAAATAAAGGTTTTCCCTGAAACAGTGGTTAAACATCGGTGATGGCCTTCCGAAAGCCGCATAGTGTATAGCCTGAACCGCCGCTATTTGCAAGCGTCCTTTTCTACCTCACAACTGAAATTGAGAAATTGAACCATGCAGGCAATCACCAAAGTACACTCAGGTACATTACTCTATAGCATGCGGGAAGTTGTATATTCGTTACACATTTGATGTACATCTTGCATTTGTAAGGTTTGGAGGGTTGTTTTGGGTTGAAACAGTTGCGCGAGGAACAGCACGCTGTCTGGGGCTATATCTCCTATTTTCAAATTTCAAAGCCCCTCCTTTCTTCTGAGAGTCCACTAACGAAACCACATTGTAAAAAATTTCCCCGCATTTCCCCGAGGGGAAGAATGTGAAAGTGCGAATGCAGGAGTTGAATTTGCGCGGTTCGGTAATGTTCGCGAAAGAGAGATCACACACACACACACAACTAAAAAGAAAGAAAGATGCATTTATTCACAGACACCTATTTGTGTTGTCGTTGTACTTGATTGCTAGAGCGGATCTCAGCTTTGAAATGTCGTGTCAGTACTCCTTTAAGCGGGTGCATTAGCCCTTCTCACGCCCGATTCCTGGCCAATCCCCCACGTGGGTATGGGCCATGCACAAACACCTATTTGTGTTGTCGTTGTACTTGATTGCTAGAGCGGACCTCAGCTTAGAAATTTCCTTTCAGTACTCCTTTAAGCGGGTGCATTAGCCCTTCTAACGCCCGATTCCTGGCCAATCCCCCACGTGGGTATGTGCCATGTCAGCGACCAGGCAGCGCGCGCCCATCTCCCCCCGTTGCCAAGGAAGACGAGGAGATTCCTGGCCAATCCCCCACGTGGGTATGTGCCATCTCCCCCCGTTGCCAAGGAAGACGAGGAGCGCGCGCACCCGCAGCTGTTGCTATGTGGACGGACGGCGGTCAACGGAATTCAGGGTCGCTTATAAAGTGCATTCGCACTTAAAAAGGAAGCTGATAACCTGTTAGAAAGAACACCGAGGAATACTGGTTAACAGACGTGGCCAGGAATTTCACACTGGTGTGCTAAGTTGGCCGCACGTATGCGTTTACGTACTTTGAAACATGCATAAAGCCACATAGCCTCGGCGCCACGTTTTGTGTGTGTATGTATGTTATGTATAAGAAGTCCAATTTTCATTTTTACTGCAAAAAAAAAACATTTTGTATATTCTACCGAAAAAGATTCAGCACAGTTGCTGTTTTCTTTAAAACGAGTTTATGATTTTTAATTTGTTCGCACCGTGTACTGCCCGAATTTTCGAAGTACGTTTATCAGATTTATGGCGCATCAAGTTGTGTTCGTGATCTGTAGTACCAGCTAAATGTCCTTGTTTTTCCTGAGCCCAAGTACTTTATAGGACCAGTGATTCTCTGGAATGCGAATAAAATGTCGAACGCGTTGCCCACTAGAAAAATACACACAAAAATACTTACAATTGATAAAGGAACCAAGCGGTGACAGTACCAGTGACTCAGCGGGGAGGCATCAATGGCGGGAAGTACTGCGGCGACGTATTTGCAGGGAACGAAATCAAATAGACAATTGACATGGTGTTTTGGATGACACTTTTTGTTGGCTTAGGAACAGGGGCAGTAGTATTTATGGTGCTGTGTTATTAACCAAACAAACGTTATCTGTGACGTCTATCAACATAGATCCAAAATGCAAATACTAAAGATTGCCGGATATAAAATAGCAAGTGGTTACTTTTTGAGAACTTCTTTTGTGTACATATAAACATTTTAAACAGTTCAAAAAAGCAGGCCGTTTATTTAATAAACAAATGGTAAAATGTTTTGTAATTTTGAACAATTATTTTAGCGAAACACTGAACAGCATAAAAACTGAGCCACAATTGCGGAGAACAGTGATTAGCGCCTCAACTGATGAGTAATAAATTCTTCGCTTGCGCTCTCATAAATACCAGTTATCTGTTGGGTCCCGCAGAACAATATTTTGAGCAACTTCGATGGGGCTACGAATATTATCTCGGATCAAACGGAAATTCCCGTGATCAAGGCCCCAACTTGGACCAGAATATGTCGTGAAACAATTGTAAAGCAAACAATCAAAACGTAACGCAAAGGCAACACTTCGGGAAAATATGTCATCAAGAATCTTTTTGATTTCGTTACAAAGTGGGTGACCACTTACGTTTACCTTATAGGCCTTCAAGAAGGTTTCAATAAAAATTGTGTAATCAGGTGATGTGTATGGTTAGAACAGGCCTTTTAGCTTACAAAAGGGACGTCTCAAGGTGAATAGACTGAACATTAGAGTATATTTAAAGCAAAATATAAATAAAAGATTACAAGGGTACGGTAATTGTTTTTGGTGTTCCAAACTGTACTTCGGGCTCACTTTATCATTTGTGGGCAAAAAAAATATTTATTTAATCTCATTTGCAAAACTCAGATTTTTCAGTGATATTGTAACCGTTCCGCGATCTATAATTTCCACTTAGCCAATACGTGAATACCCATCAGCAGGTCCGCGCGAGTTTGCTGATGCACTTCCCATAAACCTGATAGAGAAAACATGAGTTGTTTCTTCGGAAACTATCCTGTCACGCTATCCATGGGAGTTTACGGGGTGAACACACTTCAGCAGGTCCGCGCGAGTTTGCTGATGCACTTCCCATAAACCTGATAGAGAAAACATGAGTTGTTTCTTCGGAAACTATCCTGTCACGCTATCCATGGGAGTTTACGGGGTGAACACACCTTTCTTATTTGGCGCGTTCCAGAATAAATACTCAAACACAGACTGTATAACAACAATGTATTATACATGACAAAAATATTTCTCTGGAGACAAGTGATTATGAAACCATTTTATGAGAACTTTCTGTTCGTACTCTTTGCATATAGGATATGGCCACGCAAAAACAACGAATTTGGTTCTGAAGCTTTGAAACGCTTGCGGTAAAAACATTGTTACTTGTATTGGACATGCGTGGAAAGTTTTACGAGTTTCAGTGGGGTATAGCTTTGAATATAGACATATTATAACTTGGAAGGACAGTTTTCTACGCTTACCTATGATTAATCCCAGGATGAGAAACAAAACTCCGCTCTGGGCCATAGGAACTGCAGCTGTTGGTCTACAGGCCACACACTGTAAGAATTTATTCTGTTCAAATTCAATATGTTCGACCTTTTTTAAGCAAGCTTTCAGTCTAGCCACCTGGCATTCAAATCAAATAAAATTGTGCAATCACTTTCCACAGTTCTGTTGTTTATACAACAATATACTTTCCTTCAACTGCTTCCTATGGCTCCCTCGTACGCCGTGCAGTAAACGTTGCTTTATAGTCCTTTTTTTTCGTTTGCGGTGGAAAAATTGGTTAGATGCAATCATGTTCCCGCCCACGTTTTGAAGTTTTCCCTATGTTCAATAAACAAAAATACTTTGGAAAGTTTGAAGAAGCCTTCCTCTTGGCCCAAAAGCCGGCTGTGGGTGTTTAGGTTACTCCACGACGGTTTTCTGGTGGTGGCGAAAAGAAAAACCGCCGGTGTGTGTGAGATTTCGCCGCGCGTTATAGATCCCCGGGTGGTAAAAACTAACCCGGAGCCTTACACTACGGCCCGCCTCAACGCCTCCGTCGCGTCTGCGCGTTAAACCCTACAATCAATCAATCCAGTTAGTCCACGGAAACATGGGTAAACACGCCAGGCACGTCGTAATGGTAAAAAAGAAAGGATCCGCATGTACGGAAATTAAAGCGATGGGAAACGCCTAGAAGGAAAATTACGGAACTTTGAATTAATGATGGTGGGTATGAATACAGGCACGCGGAATCGAATACAAGGCAAATTCAGACATACTTGTTTTTCCTAAGCATTTATGTGACATAATCATCAAAGCTTACTACGTGTCGTTCCATTGACGTGTAACATGTACACTAGCTGGCACGCGCGCATGCACATACATATATAAGGGGTTTGAACAGGCACCAAACCGATACTTTTTGCTGAAATTGCAACAGAACCCGAACCGTAAATGTTTAGCACACTGAAACCGAACAGGAAATGAACCAAAAAATAAATTGTGGTTACCCTATCACAACAACACGGTTCGACGACCCGCTGTTGATATAGCGTGGTCAATGTCATTCCAGGATTGTAAAGCGAAACTTTAGTGTTGTCACTGTTGGCCTCTTTAACGCGGAAACGCCGAAATAAAAGAATGCTTCCCAGAACCTGAGAGGGTAAAGGAAATTACTGCTGTGATGTCGTTTATTCATGTTGTCAGCCACAGGCTCAGGAAGGTTTTGGGACGAACTGGTGTGCGCTGGTTTTCTCAGCTGCCAACAAACTTAACAAGATGTGTGCGCGTGTTAACAAAGGTGCCCCGTTTCGTAGAAAACGTGGTAAAAGCAATGTGTGACCCTTCACCAAGTGCAGTGCCGGTGTGGTTTATTCCATTCTTGAATTGTTGCCGCCAGTATGCAGGCCAAACTGGGCGGCGCCTGAATATTCGGCTTATGGAGCGCGCGTTCAGTGTCAGAGCCAAGTCCGGTGGTTGGCTCGCCTCGCAAGTGTCGTCCTGCAATTGCTCCCCGCAATTGGAGCAGTGTCAAGTGAGAACGCTTTATGAGAATCAGCGCACGCGTTGCCTGCTGGAAGCTTACACGATTTATAAGAGAAGCACTGCTTGTGTAAGTACCCCTTCTGTCGCCTTGTCTGCAAAGGCGATAGCATTTATTGAAGACTAACCTTTATCGTTTAGGAGTGAAATGGTCGACCTGGTATTACGATGACAAAAAATTTCTATACTTCTTTAGTTTTTTGGAATGTTTTATGTATCTGTATTCTTTCCCCTTTATCTTTGTGTAACATTTTCGTTTTTATAGCCTAGAGGCAAATAAACACTTTGTTGGTAGTCAACGCTACGTGCGTGTTGCCTCTTTCTTTGTGTCTTGATGGCTGTGTTTGTATGAAGCCTTGTAGAGCTCTCGTGTTTATAATTTGGAAGAGGAACGTGTACCGCTGATGGAAACGTTTGGCGAGAGTAGACATTCAATAGACACAGTGGACTCAATAGACACGGTAGACACAGTAGACATTCCATAAACGAAATTTGTCACTGCGCACTCTAAATGTATCAATTTCTTTTCTTTGAGCCTTTGCAACTGCATCTTCAGGATTGTTTTTTCTATGGCACGTAGCTTTGGACCAAAGTTTCAGATCCTGGTTTCTTCTAAAAAAACTCTTTGATACGGCCCAGATGAATGTGCTCCTTGACGTGTGGTATGTTCTACGGCAGATATCTCTTCAGATTCATCTTCCGGCTCACTATGCTCGTCCTTCTCTTCATCGCACCAATCTGCGACAGTGCTCACCGCTGTGTTATCATGGCGTGTTGCATTATCACTGTCGATGTGCACATACTCATCAAATTACAGTGCGAATCCCTTTCAAGGACACTGCTCTATTACCTCCCACCTCTCATTGGCATCTTTGCTGTCACATTCAGGCAAGGCAAATCGTGCAAGTCGGATGGCTGGTGACTTGAAACAACGCTAGACTGCCTGAAGCAAGGTGCTATAGTTTTAGCAGTCAGGTGAATCCTGGCACCGGCAATACAGTGGTTGGCGTCAAGAATGTCCACCCTTTACTTTTTATTTTGGCTCAAGCATGCCAGCGCCCTCTGCAGAAGACCTTTACGGAAGCGACTTTGAGAGGTTGAATAACTCTGTGATATACGTGCTACAACGGTGCCTGGATTTTTATTTTGATTATTATTAATATTAATAATATTATTATTATTATTATTAGTATAGTGAAGGGGTGTAATTTGGACATCTTTTACCAAAACGCTCGTGGTCTACGAACTAAGCCAACTGAATTCTTCGCTAATGTTATTTCGTCTTCGTTTCCTGTCACTGTGATTACCGAAACTTGGCTGTGCAATGAGATTCCCTCATCAGACTATTTTCCATCAAGTTACAACACCTTCCGCAGTGATCGTGACTTCAGTGCAACCAAACAAAAAGGTGGTGGCGTACTTGTGGCTGTAGATAATTCTCTGAGATGTGTACGCCGAAGTGACATTGAAACTGTTCCTGAATCAATATGGGTCGAAATTAGCCTTGATCGCTGCGAAAAATTGTTGATTGGGTCCTTCTATGTGCCGCCTAGCATTACCCCAATCTCTTTTAATGACATCATCTCTTCCATTGACAATGTCATAGCTTCACATAGGAAGGACAGGATTGTTGTTATTGGTGATTTTAATACCCCTGGTATCGACTGGAGAACACTTAAATATTCTCATTACCATCAATACATAGAGAATAAGTGCGGCCTGCTATTATATTTTCTTGCTTTTAATTCCCTTCAACAACATAATTCTATTGCCAATCCTTGCGGTAACATATTAGACCTGTGTATTTCGAACAATCAGCCTACTGAAGTGTCCCTCTCTGACGTTTTTCTTGTTCGTCCCGATAAATTTCACCCACCACTTAAACTAACACTCTCTCTGTCAGGGGAAAAACAGAGCTTTCAAAATAACATCAACAAATCGCCCAGATTTGCTTTCAAGAGAGGTGACTACGTTGGCTTACACAGTGACTTATCCTCCATTGACTGGTCTCTGGTAACTGAAAAAACCAATGTTGATGACCAAGGAGATCAGCTTACGGAACTTATCTTAAGCAGTATGCGCAAATATATTCCACAATATACTCCTAAACTCCATAAATATCCCCCGTGGTTCTCGTCTGAACTTATAAGTGCTCTAAAGCATAAAGATCGCGCCCACAGAAAGCTTAAAAGCACTCCATCTCTCGAGCGCAAGGAAGAATTCCGATGCTTTCGAACTCTCTGTAAACGCCTATATAAACGGGATCACAGTTCATATATTGCACACTTAGAAAAAAGCGCCTCTGACAGGCCGGCTGAGTTCTGGAAGTATGTACGCAAACGGTCTAACAAAAGTGAAGAGCCTTTAATACTACTGGACTCCAATGGAGCAGAACTACAGGCCGTCGCTGACTGTTTTGCCACGCAGTTCTCTTCCGTTTATAAAGCCTCTGACTCTAGCACTACTATCGAACAACATTTGGAAATCAACACACCCAATGCTCTGTCGCTAGATGAAAATCTAATCAGCGAATGCATTAAGCGCTTGAAACCATCCTTGTCATGTGGTCCAGATGGTAGCCCCACAGCCATATTAAAAGCTTATAGCAGTATATTGGTCCCAGTACTGACTAGCATATTTAATAACTGTCTAATTACTTCCATATTTCCTAGCAGGTGGAAAATTGCTCGTGTTTTTCCAGTATTTAAGTCTGGCTCTAAAACTGATGTCTCGAATTATCGACCCATTTCTCTTCTCTGTGCCATGTCAAAGGTTTTTGAGCTGGCCCTTCACCACATACAGTCTTTTAGTGTGAAAAACTCATTGAATAATAATCAACATGGATTTGTCCCTGGCCGCTCAACCGTCACTAATCTTGCCAGTTTCATGACGCAAATATCTACACTTGTATTTCAGAGAGGACAGGTCGACACCATTTACTGTGACCGCAGCAAAGCGTTCGATGTAGTCAGTCACTCAATGCTTATGGTTAAACTTGCTCATTTTGATGTTGACACCGCTATTGTGAATCTATTGCATAGCTACCTTCGTGACAGATCATGTTATGTTGCCGTCAATGGCCAAACGTCCTCCTTTTACAAAGTGACCAGTGGTGTACCTCAGGGTTCAGTATTGGGCCCACTCCTCTTTTTAATGTATGTTAACGACGTTTCTTCTGCCATTCGCAATTCTTCTTTCCTTTTGTATGCCGATGATATAAAGATATTTAGGGAAATTCATTCATTTAACGACTGTCGCTTGTTGCAGTCTGATTTATGTTCTTTTTCAGAATGGTGTAATAACAATAACCTTTCTCTCAATATTTCAAAGACAAAAGTCATGAGTTTCACTCGCAAATCATCCAGCGTATCTTTTTTATACTCTGTCAATTCTGTGCCTTTATGTAGGGTTTGTGAGATCAATGATCTCGGCGTTCTCTTTGATAGCACCTTGCATTTTTCAGCTCATACTAAGCGTGTTGCTATGCGGGGTCTTCGTTCTCTCGGCTGTGTTTGTAGCATATCGAGAGAATTCAATTCTCCTATGCCACTCCGCAAATTGTACACCGCAATATGTCTTCCTCAACTTGAGTATGCATCTGTGATCTGGAATGGCATCTCTAATTCCTTAAGTAACGTAGTTGAGCGTGTCCAGAAAAACATTTCTAAGCGTTTACAACCATCGCTTCGCTCAAAATGACTCTGGCTCGTGTTCTAACACCGTTGAACTATTGTCACTGCCTTCACTTCGCTGCCGGCGAAATCGCGCCGATCTCTTCTTTCTTTTCAAGCTCGTTCACGGTACTATATCCTGTCCTATGCTGCTCAATGGTATTAATTTTCGGATTCCGCGGAAGCAAACAAGAGAGAGCAGGCCGTTTCTTGTAACTACCCGCCTCTCTCAGCACTCAACCCTCAACAGGATACAAAGTCTTTATAAATTTTATTTTCTTGACCTCGATGTTTTTGATGGGTCACAGTTATCGTTTTCCTCCAAGGTTTCTACCGTTATAAGATAACATCAGATGTGCAATTTGTTCTATCCTTCTCTTTTAGTTTATCTGGCGCATTGTTGTATGTATGTATATATGTATGTATGTATGTATGTATGTATGTATATTATCTGACTTTTCGTCATTATCATTAGCTAATTCTCATACTGTGTTAATCTACTTTTGTCCTGTCGTCCTAATATTTCTGTACTCATTGTGTCTCTTATAGTTTTCTTCTGAACAGTTATCTTGTTCTGTTGTGTTATTCATAGTTTTTTTTCGTTTCTTTTATTGTGCACCAGCATCAGGACCTCTCGGTTGTTCCTGGGCATGTTAAATAAATGATTGATTGATTGATTGATTATTAATTTACGACAGGCCTTTATGACAGGCCTTTACGACAGGCAGAGCAACATAGGCATCTTCTTTTTTTATTTTTTACCTGTACCCAGGCTCCGCCTGTGCTTTATTTGTCATTTTCACTACTTCAATTTGTGTGTCTTGTCGCTTGTTTGTTTCTTGCTATATGTTTCTTGTATTTTGTTTTCATGTAACTACCCGTGCGCCAGCACTCAGGCCTCTGGCTGTTCCTGGGCACGTAAATAAACATGATTGATTGATTGATTGATTGGTTATTATTATTATTATGTTAAACAGTATGTTAAACATCTATGATATGTCTGTCGTTCTTTTTTTTTTCTGGAATTTGGTTTCTCTGCGGTTGTGTCTATCCAACTGATAGTTGCCTATTTTTGAAACTGTTTACTGTCATTTGTTCGTCTTATCATTTGTCTCTACACTCTTGCCGTTGTTTTTGTTGTATTACTGTCCCAACTTTGTTGCTCTGCCTGTCGTGTGGCCTTCACGACAGACAGAGCAACATAGGCATCTTCTTTTTTTATTTTTTTACCTGTACCCAGGCTCCGCCTGTGCTTTATTTCTGTCATTTTCACTACTTCAATTTGTGTGGGTCTTGTCGTTTGTTTGTTTCTTGCTATATGTTTCTTGTATTTTGTTTTTATGTGACTATCCGTGCGCCAGCACTCAGGCCTCTGGCTGTTCCTGGGCACGCAAATAAACATGATTGATTGATTGATTGATTATTATTATTATTATTAATATTATTATTATTATTATTATTATTATTATTATTTAGGATGGCGCCTAGTGCGGATTTCTGTATTTTGTGCTCCCAGGCTTTCTTCGGTAAGCAAAAGTTTTTCCGGTGTGCCGCCTGTAAAAAACGTGTGCACGCGAAGTGTGTTGCGTGGCCGGACGCGGAGCTGCAACTTCTGAAGTCTGGTGCCCGGCCGTTCAAATGCAAACTGTGTGAGACGGCCGAGGCCGCGGCTAGGCCTAGCGTAGCCAACGACGACATCAGCCCGTCCGCAAGCAGAGCTCCTTCCCCCTCCCTTCGACGAGACTCGCCGGCAGTAGTCAGGAAAGCCCCGCCGCCACAGTCCCAACCGGTTGACCTTGGAGGGGAAGCGGCCGGTCTTCGCGCACTCCTCATCGACGCGCTGGACGGCATTTCTTTCCTCAGCGACCAAGTGGCCCGGCTGCGGGAGGACAACGACCTCCTACGCCGGGAAAACGCGCAGGCTTTCGACTGTCTCCGTCAGGGGAGGGAGGGTGACCGCGCCCATTATGCGCAGGTGGTTGCCTCCTTGCGAGCGGAGGTGTCCTCCTAGCGTGCCCAACTACTTCACCACCCCGCCGTGTTGCCGGAAGGAGTGCGTCACAGATCAGGGCAGCCTTCTTTTGCCCAAGCTGTAAACAAGGAAGTGTTGCCTTCGGCTACGTCTGCTCCGCTGCAGTTGGTGTCTTCGGCTTCTCCTGCACTGCCTCCTACTCCGTCCCAACTTTCCCCGGTGCATTCTGCGCCTGTGCTTGACTGTCTCCCTCCTACTGTTGAGAAGACGCGTCGAAGCCGGGCATGTGTAGGTGCATCGGACACATGTGGACTGGTAGTCGTTCCGCAGCCGAAGCGCCCCAAAGCAATGTTCGTTTCAAAGCTTTCTCCGTCCACGACCTCTGCTAGTCTTAATGCCCATCTGTTAACCTTAGGTGTCTCGCCCTTGAACTGCCGACGACTGAAAACTAAATTTGAAACGTACGCATCCTTTTATATTTCCGTCAGTGAAGAGTTTTTCGAGCGCTTGAATGACCCCGCTGTTTGGCCGAAAGACTGCCTCTTTAAGGAGTTTCGAGGCATGTTTCGCGAAGGCATGCTTCACAACTCTGAGCGCAACACATCAGAAAAAGAATAATGACTAGTTTAGATGTTTTTTATCAGAATGTGCGAGGTCTTCGAACTAAGGCGACTGAATTTTTTGGTAATGTTCTGGCTTCTTGCTTTCCGTTAATAGCTATATCTGAAACTTGGTTGTGTCCTGATATTCTATCCAATGACTATTTTCCTCAAAATTACCATGTATATCGTAATGATCGTGCCTTAACTGGATGCAAACAAAAGGGGGGCGGGGTACTTCTCGTAGTTAACAAATCTCTCCCGTGTGTGCTACGTAGCGATATTGAAAACGCAGCTGAGTCTTTATGGGTCGAAATTCATATCTCTAAAACTGAAAAACTTCTAGTTGGTGTTTTTTACGTTCCTCCTGATGTAGTTCCTGACGCGTTCAATAAGTTAGTCTCCTCCATTGAACAGGTGCTCACTACTCATTGCGACCTCAAGGTCCTCCTCCTTGGAGATTTTAACGCTCCTGGCGTTCAGTGGAGCCACCTCACCTGTTCCCACTACAACCACCACTTTCAACAGAAGGGTAATAGGTTACTAGATTTTTCGTCTTTCACTTCCATGGCACAGCGTAATCACATAAAAAACTGCAGTGGAAACATTCTGGACCTGTGCTTTTCAAACTTCGATGGCGTTAATGTGTCGCGCTCTGATTGTGCTTTAGTAATACCCGACAAATATCATCCTCCTCTTTCCATTTCCTGTTGCCTTCTTACAATGCTCCACCGTTCTGTAATTTCAAGCAATGCGCAACCTCGCTACGCTTTCGCCCGGGGAGATTACGTTGGGCTGTATGGCTACTTTTCTGCTGCCCCTTGGTCAACAGTCATTGACCACTGTGATGTCAATGAACAAGTTGACCGTTTTACTGAGATTGTGTTTTTGGGTATGAAGAAATACATCCCGCAATATTTACCAAAGAAGTTCAAGTTCCCACACTGGTTTTCTTCTGAATCGCGGGATGCCCTGAAACTCAAAGAACGCGCGCACAGAAAGATGAAGCGCTCTGGTGCGAATCAGTTCGCTCAGGAGTTCCGGCGCCTACGTGCCCTATGCAAAATATTGCACAAGAGTGATCATGCTTTGTACCTGGCGTCAGTTGAAGCTAAAGCAACTCATCAGCCGGGAGCCTTCTGGAAGTACATTCATTCTAGATCTAGTACAACGAAAGAATCTATTCGTCTACTGGATTCCAACGGCGAAGAGGTTGCAGATGCGGCCGACTGCTTTGCTCGTCAGTTTTCTTCTTTGTTTGGGCTTAACGGTGGTAGTGATGACGGCAGCGTCTCTTGTCACCAGGACGGTTACTCCGCTTGTTTCCAATCGGATGAGAACATCGTGCGGGCCAGCATCAAGCGGCTCAAGCCCTCGTTTTCTTCTGGGCCAGATGGTATTCCTGCTGCAATTCTAAAAACGTATGCAAATATATTTGTTCCTGTGTTCACCTCAATATTTAATAACTGTCTCCGGTCTGGCACGTACCCTCGATCATGGAAAATCTGTCGTGTATTCCCTGTTTTCAAGTCAGGCCCAAAAACCGACCCCATGAACTATAGGCCAGTGTCGCTTCTTTGTTCTGCCTCTAAAATATTCGAGTTATCTCTTCATAAGGTCTTGTCTTTCTCACTTAAACACGTCCTCATTCCTAATCAACATGGCTTCATGCGTGGTCGCTCAACTTCCACAAACCTTGCATGCTTCATGGAGCAGGCTGTCCCAGCAGTCATTGGTAGAAGCCAGCTTGATGCGGTGTACTGTGACATGAGCAAGGCCTTTGATGTAGTCAACCACTCGTTATTGCTTGCCAAGCTCATTCTGTTAGATGTTCACGCTTCCTTAGTGGGCCGTATACGTTGCTATCTCCAGGAGCGATATTGCTATGTAAGTGTTAATGGTCAAACATCATTTAGGTGCAAAGCAACCAGTGGTGTACCCCAGGGCTCCGTTCTGGGCCCCCTTCTTTTTTCCATTTTCATTAACGATGTTGCTTCTGCCATTAAAAATTCTTCTTTTTTGTTGTATGCTGATGATATGAAAATCTTCAGAGAAGTGCGTAATGTTCAGGACTGTAATTCTCTTCAGGCTGATATCGTGTCATTCCATCGTTGGTGCACCAAAAACGACTTAATTTTGAACCCCTCAAAAACGAAAGTTGTTTCCTATAGTAGGAAAACTCAACAGCTGCAATACTCTTATAAAATTGCAAGCACTGCATTGCCGAGGGTGACTGAAATTCGAGACTTGGGAGTACTATTTTATTCTTCTCTGACTTTCTCTTCCCACGTTACACAAATTACCGGACGCTCTCTTCGATGTCTGGGTGCTGTCTGCAGGTATTCTAGAGAGTTTAAAAGTCCTCTTCCTTTCTTAAAGTTGTATTCGGCTCTGTGCTTACCTCTTCTCGAATACGGTTCTGTTGTTTGGAATGGAACTTGCAAGTCCAATAGTGACCGCATCGAAAGGGTTCAAAATAAGTTCTTTTCTATCTTTAGGCACCGTTTCCGTCATGTACAAGAAGACGCAAACGGCAGCATGTCTTGTCTCAAAAGTATTCCTTCCCTTTGGTGTCGACGAATGAGAGCTGACATTATCTTTCTTTATAAACTTCTTCATGGTGATATTTTGTGTGATGACTTGGTTGCACTTATCAATGTCAACTTGCCGAACAAACTTTTCCGAAGATTTCGAACTTTCAGAACAGATGCTTTAAGTAAACGATGCTCGTCCATCTGCAGAATACAATGTGCATATAATGAATATTCCGATCGTCTTGATATATTCCAGAGGTCTTTGTCTTTGTTCTATAATGAATTGAAAACTATTGTAGCTTAAGTGCCTTTATGTCATTTATGAGCCGTATTTCTGTTCCGTATTTATTTTATGCAAATCATCATCTTGCTTGTTTGTTTTTCACTTTTCCTGATTTTGTGTTGCTTGAACTTCTGTCGGTTTAAGTGTCAGTGCTTGTAACGCTGAACTTCGTTTTTCCATTTTGAAACTTCCTAACATTTTGTTAGAAAACCTTTGTTTTATGTGTATAATCTATCTCCGTCATGTGCATTGAGTATTTGCTTGTGTATTTTCAATTTTTCACGTGCCTTCAACGTTTTGCTGGCCGGGTGTCATGGCTTCTAACACTAGGCTTCCTTTTTTTTTTGCTGTTTTGCTGTTTTGCTTTCTGGGATCTCTGTAACTATTTTTATCTTATTGTTTCTTTCATATATATGGTTTTCTGTGTTGTGTTGTCTTGATTTTAGTTTGTTTTTACGAATGCTTGTATATGGTGTACCAGTACCAAGACCCTAGGGTTGTTCCTGGGCACCAAAAATAAAGGTTGATTGATTGATTGATTGATTGATTGATTGATTGATTGATTAATTGATTGATTGATTGATTGATTGATTGATTGATTGATTGATTGATTGATTGATTGATTGATTGATTGATTGATTATCATAGTCCCGCAGCATGGCGCCCAGCCGGGATGCATGCTTGCTCTGCTCCTGCCCTTTTTCGGGAAACAACAGTTCTATCGCTGCGAAAGCTGTGTAAAACGTGTGCACGCGAAGTGTGTGACCTGGCCGGACGACCAACTGGAACTTTTGAGGGCTGGATCGCGCCCATTTTGCTGCAACTTGTGCGATTCTACCAGGACGGGTGCTAAGCCTAGTGACGGGATGGAGGCATCTCCGACGGAAACGTGTTCTCCGCAGCCCAGTGCTCCCCCGACCGGTTCCTCTCTCTCCCCTCCGGGCGACCTTTGTTGTGAGATTGCCGGTCTCCGCCGTCTTCTCCTCGACGCGCTGGAGGGAATTTCTTTTTTGAGCGACGAAGTGTCGCAAATGCGAGAAGAGAATGAGCGCCTCCGAAAGGACCATTCCCGCGGAGCCGAACAGCAGGCTCGAATAGTCGCATCCCTCCGCTCCGAGGTTGGTTTTTTACGTGAGGAGCTGGCCCGCCGTGTGACCCCCGCGCCTGCGAAGTCCCCTACGGTTGTTCCATTTCAAGCTTCCGTGATCCCCTCAACCTCCGACAACCCCTCGCCCTCCGACACGCTTCGAGACACCGAGACCAGTCCTATTTGCCCTACGCCGCCAGCTCGTCAATCCCCTTCAGAGCAAAGCGTTGACGATCCTGCCCGACCCCCTTTGACAACAATTGCCACAAAGGGTGAAAATAATACAAAGAAGGGAAACAGGCCTGCATTCCTTGGAGCCATGGAGTAGTGTGCATTGTCGGTGATTGAGCGGCCGCAGCGTCAAAGGGCACTATTTGTTTCAAAGTTGAGCCCTGACACTGCCACTGCTGACCTGAAGAAGCACATTGAATCTCAAAATATTTGTCCCCTTTCCTGCCGGCGGCTGAAAACAAAATATTTGTCGTACTCCTCGTTCTACGTCACGGTTGACGAAGAAAACATGAAGCGTCTGAACGACCCCTCAATTTGGCCGCGTGGCTGCATTTGCAAGCCATTCCGTGGGATTCTACATGATGATATGCTCCATCCTTCAGAGTCTGTAATTGACAGGGAAGGTGTGTAATTTGGACATCTTTTACCAAAACGCTCGTGGTCTACGAACTAAGCCAACTGAATTCTTCGCTAATGTTATTTCGTCTTCGTTTCCTGTCACTGTGATTACCGAAACTTGGCTGTGCAATGAGATTCCCTCATCAGACTATTTTCCATCAAGTTACAACACCTTCCGCAGTGATCGTGACTTCAGTGCAACCAAAAAAAATTGTTGGTGGCGTACTTGTGGCTGTAGATAATTCTCTGAGATCTGTACGCCGAAGTGACATTGAAACTGTTCCTGAATGAATATGGGTCGAAATTAGCCTTGATCGCTGCGAAAAATTGTTGATTGGGTCCTTCTATGTGCCGCCTAGCATTACACCAATCTCTTTTAATGACATCACCTCTTCCATTGACAATGTCATAGCTTCACATAGGAAACACAAGATTGTTGTTATTGGTGATTTTAATACCCCTGGTATCGACTGGAGAACACTTAAATATTCTCATTACCATCAATACATAGAGAATAAGTGCGGCCTGCTATTATATTTACTTGCTTTTAATTCCCTTCAACAACATAATTCTATTGCCAATCCTTGCGGTAACATATTAGACCTGTGTATTGCGAACAATCAGCCTACTGAAGTGTCACTCTCTGACGTTTTTCTTGTTCGTCCCGATAAATTTCACCCACCACTTAAACTAACACTCTCTCTGTCAGGGGAAAAACAGCTTTCAGAATAACATCAACAAATCGCCCAGATTTGCTTTCAAAAGAGGTGACTACGTTGGCTTACACAGTGACTTATTTTCCATTGACTGGTCTCTGGTAACTAAAAAAACCAATGTTGATGACCAAGTAGATCAGCTTACGGAACTTATCTTAAGCAGTATGCGCAAATATATTCCACAATATACTCCTAAACTCCATAAATATCCCCCGTGGTTCTCGTCTGAACTTATAAGTGCTCTAAAGCATAAAGATCGCGCACACAGAAAGCTTAAAAGCACTCCATCTCTCGAGCGGAAGGAAGAATTCCGATGCTTTCGAACTCTCTGTAAACGCCTATATAAACGGGATCACAGTTCATATATTGCACACTTAGAAAAAAGCGCCTCTGACAGGCCGGCTGAGTTCTGGAAGTATGTACGCAAACGGTCTAACAAAAGTGAAGAGCCTTTAATACTACTGGACTCCAATGGAGCAGAACTACAGGCCGTCGCTGACTGTTTTGCCACGCAGTTCTCTTCCTTTTATAAAGCCTCTGACTCTAGCACTACTATCGAACAACATTTGGAAATCAACACACCCAATGCTCTGTCGCTAGATGAAAATCTAATCAGCGAATGCATTAAGCGCTTGAAACCATCCTTGTCATGTGGTCCAGATGGTAGCCCCTCAGCCATATTAAAAGCTTATAGCAGTATATTGGTCCCAGTACTGACTAGCATATTTAATAACTGTCTAATTACTTCCACATTTCCTAGCAGGTGGAAAATTGCTCGTGTTTTTCCAGTATTTAGGTCTGGCTCTAAAACTGATGTCTCGAATTATCGACCCATTTCTCTTCTCTGTGCCATGTCAAAGATTTTTGAGCTGGCCCTTCACCACATACTGTCTTTTAGTGTGAAAAACTCATTGAATAATAATCAACATGGATTTGTCCCTGGCCGCTCAACCGTCACTAATCTTGCCAGTTTCATGACGCAAATATATACACTTGTATTTCAGAGAGGACAGGTCGACACCATTTACTGTGACCGCAGCAAAGCGTTCGAT
The DNA here is from genome assembly GCF_048455015.1 of Haemaphysalis longicornis. Taxonomy (NCBI): domain Eukaryota; kingdom Metazoa; phylum Arthropoda; class Arachnida; order Ixodida; family Ixodidae; genus Haemaphysalis; species Haemaphysalis longicornis. The sequence continues at coordinate 190,318,400 of NW_027526422.1, forward strand.
GTAGTCAGTCACTCAATCCTTATGGTTAAACTTGCTCATTTTGATGTTGACACCGCTGTTGTGAATCTATTGCATAGCTACCTTCGTGACAGATCATGTTATGTTGCCGTCAATGGCCAAACGTCCTCCTTTTACAAAGTGACCAGTGGTGTACCTCAGGGTTCAGTATTAGGCCCACTCCTCTTTTTAATGTATGTTAACGACGTTTCTTCTGCCATTCGCAATTCTTCTTTCCTTTTGTATGCCGATGATATAAAGATATTTAGGGAAATTCATTCATTTAACGACTGTCGCTTGTTGCAGTCTTATTTATGTTCTTTTTCAGAATGGTGTAAAAACAATAACCTTTCTCTCAATATTTCAAAGACAAAAGTCATGAGTTTCACTCGCAAATCATCTAGCGTATCTTTTTTATACTCTGTCAATTCTGTGCCTTTATGTAGGGTTTGTGAGATCAATGATCTCGGCGTTCTCTTTGATAGCACCTTGCATTTTTCAGCTCATACTAAGCGTGTTGCTATGTGGGGTCTTCGTTCTCTCGGCTGTGTTTGTAGAATATCGAGAGAATTCAATTCTCCTATGCCACTCCGCAAATTGTACACCGCAATATGTCTTCCTCAACTTGAGTATGCATCTGTAATCTGGAATGGCATCTATAATTCCTTAAGTAACGTAATTGAGCGTGTCCAGAAAAAATTTCTAAGCGTTTACAACCATCGCTTCGCTAAAAATGACTCTGGCTCGTGTTCTAACACCGTTGAACTATTGTCACTGCCTTCACTTGGCTGCCGGCGAAATCGCGCCGATCTCTCCTTTCTTTTCAAGCTCGTTCACGGTACTATATCCTGTCCTATGCTGCTCAATAGTATTAATTTTCGGATTCAAACTATTTCGGAAGCAAACAAGAGAGAGCAGGCCGTTTCTTGTAACTACCCGCCTCTCTCAGCACTCAACCCTCAACAGGATACAAAGTCTTTATTATTTTTATTTTCTTGACCTCGATGTTTTTGAGGGGTCACAGTTATCGTTTTCCTCCAAGGTTTCTACCGTTATAAGATAACATCAGATGTGCAATTTGTTCTATCCTTCTCTTTTAGTTTATCTGGCGCATTGTTGTATGTATGTATGTATGTATGTATGTATGTATGAATGTATGTATGTATGTATGTATGTATGTATGTATGTATGTATGTATGTATGTATGTATGTATGTATGTATGTGTGTATGTATGTATGTATGTATATTATCTGACTTTTCGTCATTATCATTAGCTATTTCTCATACTGTGTTAATCTACTTTTGTCCTGTCGTCCTAATATTTCTGTACTCATTGTGTCTCTTATAGTTTTATTCTGAACAGTTATCTTGTTCTGTTGTGTTATTAGTAGTTTTTTTTTGTTTCTTTTTTTTGTGCACCAGCATTAAGACCTCTCGGTTGTTCCTGGGCACGTTAAATAAATGATTGATTGATTGATTGAATATTATTATTATTATTATTATTATTGTTATTATTATTATTATTATTATTATTATTATTTCAGGCGCCTGTGCGACTCGTCTATGTGGCCAAAGGGCTGCCTCTTCAAGCCGTTCCAAGGCAAGCTCCACCCTGGCATGGTGCACAGCTGTGAAACTTCTGAGAATGACCAGTAAGAACGACACTCTAGACATCTATTATGAAAATGCTCGGGGTCTACGTACTAAGTCCTCCGAATTTCTTAGAAATGTTGTGTGCTCCAAATTTTCTACTATTGTTATTACTGAAACTTGGCTTTGCGATGATATCTCATCTTCCGACTATTTTCCTCCGACCTATGAAATTTTTAGAAGTGACAGAAAGTTAACTGGGCCCAAACAAAAGGGTGGCGGTGTTCTCATTGCCATCGATCGCTCAGTGCAATGCGTGCGGCGTGCAGACCTCGAGACTGAGGAATCAGTCTGGCTTGAGGTAGGCCTCAAGAGGGGCGAGAAGCTGCTCATCGGTGCATTCTATATAACCCCGGATATTTTACCTGCTGAATATAATCTAAAGCTCACATCTATTGAAAATGTTTCCAATTCACACTCCAACCATAAGCTAATTATACTTGGGGACTTCAACACCCCAGGTATTCACTGGAACAGTCTTTCATTTCAGCATAAAAACCATTATGCAGTGCAAAAATGCACCATGTTATTAGATTTTCAATCATTCACCTCCTTGCAACAGTTCTGCCACATAGAAAACTTCTGTGGTAATGTCCTAGATGTGTGCTTCTCGAACTTGAAAAACGTAGAAGTGTGTGCCTCCGAAATATCTCTTGTACACCCCGACAAGTTTCACCCCCCTCTTATTGTCTCTGTCTCTGTCGCTGCCCAGCATTGCTATGGTGGTGTTGACGATTGTGCAGTCCCGCGATATGCTTTCAAGCGTGGAGATTATGTTGGGCTCTATCACTTTTATTCATCTGCTGAATGATCTAGTGTTTTTGATGTCAATGATGTTGACGAACAGGTTCGACGTTTTACCGAAATTGTCAGGAGTGGCATGGAAAAGTACATCCCTAGTTATATGCCTGTTCATTCCAAATTTCCCCATTGGTTCTCTAAAGAACTTCGAAGTTCGCTTAAACTTAAGGACAGCGCCCACAAAAAGGCCAAGCGTTCTGGGCACGACAAGTGGAAAGCGGAGTTTAGTCGGTATCGCTCACTTTGTAAAAGCCTCTACCGGCGTGACCACCAGCTCTATATAGAGTCGTTAGAGGCTTCTGCGTCTCAGAAACCGGCTGACTTCTGGAGGTATGTACGCGGCCGTTCTAAGGAGTTTAAAGAACACATTAGCCTGCTTAATTCCGATGGGGAACAGGTTGAGGATGTCGCCACTAGCTTTGCTCAGTACTTTCATTCTGTCTTTCAACTGCCAGATGGTCACGACGAACGCCTATCGTTTAATAATATGTCTAATTTTAGTACACTTATGTTCGATGAAAAACTTGTCAATGATAGCCTTAAACGGATGAAACCGTCATTTTCCTGTGGTGCAGACGGAATTCCAGCAGCCCTCATGAAGGTTTACGGCAACATTTTTGTGCCTGTCTTAACTTCCATTTATAATAACTGTTTACTTTTCGGCAAATTTCCTCGTGCATGGAAGATTGCTCGAATTTTTCCAATATTTAAGTCTGGTGATAAGTCAGCCGTTACCAACTATCGCCCAATCTCACTCCTTTGTGTCGCCTCAAAACTATTTGAGTCAGCTCTGCACAACGTTCTTGCTGCCTGCGTCAAGAACGTTCTGATACCAAATCAGCACGGCTTTTTCTCGGGTCGATCGACGGTTACAAATCTTGCAAGCTTCATGACTCAGGCTTCGGCGGCAGTTTGTGAAAACGGCCAGTTGGATGTTATCTATTTTGACCTCAGTAAGGCGTTTGATGTAGTGAACCATAAATTATTAATTAACAAGCTTACTATGTCCGGTGTTGATGCAAGCCTTGTTGCCTTGTTGTCCAACTATCTCCTTGACCGGTCCTTTTACGTAGATGTAAACTTCAAAAGGTCTAGTGTTTACACTGCAACGAGTGGTGTACCTCAGGGTTCTGTGCTGTGTCCACTATTGTTTTCTATCTTTATCAATGATGTGTCAACATTGTTAACAAAATCTTCATTTCTTCTCTATGCTGATGATGTAAAACTATTTAGGCACATTAGCAGTTTTCAGGACTGCTGTGCCTTGCAGAGGGATGTGTCGGAATTATCGGTCTGGTGCAGCAAAAACTGTCTAATTTTAAATCCAGCTAAAACAAAGGTTGTCACGTACAGCCGGAAAACCCATCGTCTACTGTTTTCCTACAGTATAGAGGGAGCTCCTTTGCAAAGGGTTGAGGAGATTAGGGACCTCGGAGTTCTTTTCGACAGTACCCTCTCTTTTTCTTCTCATATTAGGCTCATCACCCGGCGAGCGCTCCGAAGTCTTGGAAATGTGTGTCGGATTACAAAGGAATTCTCTTCTCCAGATCCATTTCTAATGCTATACAATGCAATATGTATCCCCCAGTTAGAATATGCTTCTGTTGCCTGGAACGGCATCTCCAAATCTAGTAGTGAATTAATAGAACGTGTGCAGAAGACGTTTTTATCCATATTTAAGCACCGTCATCACAATCACAGTCCGGGTCCTGATTCTGACTTACATATAGTTCCTTCCATTCCTTCGTTGACCTGCAGACGTATGCGTGCAGACCTTACATTTCTTCACAAAGTTGTTCATGGTGACCTTTCTTGCGCGGACCTGCTTAACTGTTTAGAGTTTAGTGTTCCACAGAGGCCCACCAGGTCGCATCGCCCTTTCTTGACCGCTGCGCGCAACTCCAATCATTCTCCAGTGCGCAGAATACAGAATTGCTACAACCGCTTCTCTGAACGCCTTGACATCTTTCAAAGCTCCTTTACAATTTACCGTACTGCGCTGTTGAACACGGTATGGTAAACATCTACTATATCTCTGTCGTTCGTTTTTCTTTTTTTTTATTGCTGAAATTTGGTTTCTCTGCGGTTCTGTTTAACCAATATAGTTGCCTGTTTTTGAAACTGTTTACTTATCATGCTTGTCTTATCATTTGTCTCTATACTCTTGTCATTGTTTTTGTCGTCTTACTGTCAAACTTTGTTCTCTGCTTGTTGTGTATTCATTACAATAAGCTGAGCCACAAAGGCATCTTCTTTTTTCTTTTTTACCTGTACCCAGGCTCCGCCTGTGCTTTATTTTTGTAATTTTCGCTACTTCAATATGTGTGTGTCTTGTCGCTTGTTTGTTTCTTGCAATATGTTTCTTGTATTTTGTTTTCATATAACTATCCGTGCGCCAGCACTCAGGCCTCTGGCTGATCCTGGGTACGTAAATAAACATGATTGATTGATTGATTGATTGATTGATTATTATTATTATTATTATTATTATTATTATTATTAGCTATGTTTGTTTCCAAGCTTTCTCCGACCACCACCCCTGCCAGTCTCAATGCTCATCTGTTAACTTTAGGTGTCTCGCCCTTGAGCTGCCGACGACTGAAGAATAAATTCGACACCTATGCATCCTTTTATATTTCCTTGAATGAAGAGTGTTTCGAGCGCCTAAATGACCCCGCTGTTTGGCCGAAAGACTGCCTCTTTAAGGAGTTCCGAGGCATGTTTCGCGAAGGCATGCTTCACAGCTCTGAGAGCATCACGTAAGAAAAACAACCATGACTAGTTTAGATGTTTTTTATCAGAATGTGCGAGGTCTTCGAACTAAGGCGACTGAATTTTTTGGTAATGTTCTGGCTTCTTGCTTTCCGTTAACAGCTATATCTGAAACTTGGTTGTGCCCTGATATCCTATCCAGTGATTATTTTCCTCAAAATTACCATGTATATCGTAATGATCGTGCTTTAACGGGATACAAACAAAAAGGGGGCGGGGTCCTTCTCGCCGTTGACAAATCTCTCCCGTGTGTGCTACGTAGCGATATTGATAACGCAGATGAGTCTTTATGGGTCGAAATTCATTTCTCTAAAACTGAAAAACTTCTAGTTGGTGTTTTTTACATCCCTCCTGATGTAGCTCCTGAGGCGTTCAATAAGTTAATCTCCTCCATTGAACAGGTGCTTATCACTCATGGCAACCGCAAAGTCCTCCTGCTTGGAGATTTTAATGCTCCTGGCGCGGAGTGGAGCCAGCTAACTTGTTCCCACTACAACCACCACAATGAACAGAAGGGTAATAGGTTGCTAGATTTTTTGGCTTTCACTTCTATGGCACAGTGTAATCGCATAAAAAATTGCAGTGGAAATATTCTGGACCTGTGCTTTTCGAACTTTGATGGCGTTAGTGTGTTGCACTCTGATTGTTCTTTAGTAATACCGGAGAGATTTCATCCTCCTCTTTCTATTTCCGGTTTTCTCCCTTCATTGCTCCACCGTTCCGTAAATTCCAACAACACGCAACCTCATTACGCTTTCGCCAGGGGAGATTATGCTGGGCTGTATGGCTATTTTTCCGCTGCCCCTTGGTCGACCGTCATTGACCACACTGATGTCAATGAACAAGTCGACCGTTTCACAGAGATTGTGCTTTCGGGTATGAAGGAATACATCCCGCAATATTTACCGAGGAGGTTCAAGTTTCCACACTGGTTTTCTTCTGAATTGCGGGATGCCCTGAAACTCAAGGAACGTGCGCACAGAAAGATGAAGCGCTCTGGTGCCAACCAGTTTGCTCAGGAATTCCGGCGCCTACGTGCCCTATGTAAAATATTGCACAAACGTGATCATACTTCGTACCTGGCGTCGGTAGAAACTAAAGCAAATCACCAACCGGTAGCCTTCTGGAAATACATTCATTCTAGATCTAGTACAACTAAAGATTCTATTCGTCTTCTAGACTCCAACGGCGATGAGGTTGTCAAGGTGGCCGACTGCTTTGCTCGTCAATTTTCTTCTTTTTTGGGATTAGCGGTGGTAGTGACAACAGCAGCGCCCCTTGTCACCAGGGCGAGAACTCCGGTTGTTTACAACTGGACGAGAACATCATTCGGACCAGCATCAAGCGGCTCAAGCCCTCGCTTTCTTGTGGGCCAGATGGTATTCCTGCTGCAATCCTAAAAACATATGCAAATATATTCGTTCCTGTGTTCACTTCAATATTTAATAACTGTCTCCGGTCGGGAACGTTTCCTCGCTCATGGAAAATCTCTCGCGTATTCCCTGTTTTCAAATCAGGCCTAAAAACTGATGCTATAAACTATAGGCCTGTCTCGCTGCTTTGTTCTGCCTCTAAAATTTTCGAGTTATCTCTTCATACGGTCTTGTCTTTCTCATTTAAACATGTCCTTATTCCTAATCAACATGGATTTATGCGTGGTCGTTCAACTTCCACGAACCTTGTATGCTTCATGGAGCAGGCTGTCCCAGCAATCGTTGGTAGAAGCCAACTGAATGTGGTCTACTGTGACATGAGCAAAGCCTTTGATGTTGTCCACCACTCGTTATTGCTTGCAAAGCTCACTCTGTTAGATGTACACGCTTCTTTGGTGGGTCTTATACGTTGTTATCTCAAGGAGCGATATTGCTATGTAAGTGTTAACGGTCAAACATCATTTAGGTACAAAGCAACCAGTGGTGTACCCCAAGGCTCCGTTCTGGGTCCCCTTCTTTTTTCCATTTTCATTAACGATGTTGCTTCTGCCATTCAAAATTCTTCTTTTTTGTTGTACGCTGATGATATAAAAATCTTTAGAGAAGTGCGTAGTGTTCAGGACTGTAATTCTCTTCAGGTTGATATTGTATCATTCCATCGTTGGTGCACCAAAAACGACCTTATTTTGAACCCTTCAAAAACTAAAGTTGTCTCCTATAGTAGAAAAACTCAACAGCTGCAATACCCTTATGAAATTGCAGGCACCACACTGCCGAGGGTGACCGAAATTCGGGACTTGGGAGTACTTTTTGATTCTCCTCTGACTTTCTCTTTCCACATTGCACAAATTACCCGTCGGTCTCTTTGTTGTATGGGTGCTGTTTGCAGGTATTCTAGAGAGTTTAAAGGTCCGCTTCCTTTCTTAAAGTTGTATTCGGCTCTCTGCTTACCTCTTCTTGAATACGGGTTTGTTGTCTGGAATGGAACTTGCAAGTCCAATAGTGACCGCATCGAAAGGGTTCAAAATAAGTTCCTTTCTATCTTTAGGCACCGTTTCCGTCATGTACAAGAAGACGCAAACGGCAGCATGTCTTGTCTCAAAAGTATTCCTTCCCTTTGGTGTCGACGAATGAGAGCTGATATTATCTTTCTTTATTAACTTCTTCATGGTGATATTTTGTGTGATGACTTGGTTGCACTTATCAATGTCAACTTGCCGAACAAACTTTTCCGAAGATTTCGAACTTTCAGAACAGGTGCTTTAAGTAGACGACGCTCGTCCATCTGCAGAATACAATGTGCATATAATGAATATTCCGATCGTCTTGATATTTTCCAGAGCTCTTTGTCTTTGTTCTATAATGAATTGAAAACTGTTGTAGCTTAAGTGCCTTTATGTCATTTATGTGCCGTATTTCTGTTCCATATTTGTTTTATGCAAATCATCATTTTGCTTGTTTGTTTTTCACTTTTCCTGATTTTGTGTTGCTTGAATTTCTATCGGTTTAAGTGTCAGTGCTTGTAATGCTGAACTTCGTTTTTCCATTTTGAAACTTCCTAACATTTTGTTACAAAACCTTTGTTTTATGTGTATAATCTATCTCCGTCATGCTCATTGAGTATTTGCTTGTGTATTTTCAATTTTTCACGTGCCTTCAACGTTTTTGCTGGCCGGGTGTCATGGCTTATAACACTAGGCTTCCTTTTTTTTTGCTGTTTTGCATTCTGGGATCTCTGTAACTATGTTTACCTTATTGTTTCTTTCATATATATGGTTTTCTGTGTTGTGTTGTCTTGATTTTAGTTTGTTTTTATGAATGCTTGTATATGGTGTACCAGTACCAAGACCCTAGGGTTGTTTGATTGATTGATTGATTGATTATGCTGCTAGGCGGCTAGGCCTAGCAGCAGAGCTTCACTGACGAGCAACGACACCGGCCTATCCGCCACTGGGCGATCTTCCCCCTCTTCCCTCCGACGGAGGTCGCCGGCCGAAGAGGCCCCTGTTTCGCCGTCCCAACCGGTTCGCGTTGGGGCTGATGCTGCTGTCCTCCGTGCGCTCTTCACCGACGCATTGGAGGGCATTTCTTTTTTGAGTGACCAAATGGCCCGACTGCGTGACGACAATGATCAGCTGCGCCGGGAGAATATGCAGGGTTTTGACAGCCTTCGTCAGGAGATTGAGCGGGAGCGGTCCCACCACACGGCCATCATCGTTTCCCTTCGGCAAGAGGTACGCACTCTCCGAGAAGAGCTCGCCGCGGGGCAACCGGTTTCCCTGCCGGCCTCCCCTTCTCCCGGCGTGATGCTTTCAACCGCGGCGTCGCGTATGGCTGGGTGTGGGTCACCTGTAGTCCCCGTGACAGCGTCGTTCGCCGCTGCCGTCGCAGCCGCTCCTGCTGTTACTGTTGGTGGTGCGCCTAAAAACGTTGTCCACCATCCCCAGCCGGTGTCTTAACACGGACAGCAGCGTCTGCAAGGGCAGCTTGCGTCGCCCGGCTCCAGCCCGAATGCTGTCGTCACTGGTGCCGATGCGTGTTTCGCATCGCAACCGTCAGCTGGAGGAGGCAGATCCACCATGCGCCACACCAGCATTGGTGATATCAACGGCAAGGCTCGACAACCCGCTTCCTTTGGAACCTCGGACTTATCTGAGCTCACGGTGGTACAGCGGCGGCGGCTGCCGAAGGCTTTATTCGTCACGAAACTTTCACCCGAAACCACGGATCTCAGCTGTGCTCGTACCTGACTGCCAGAGATGCTGCTCCTCTTGCTTGAAAGCGGATAAAAACTAGGTACGACACCTATGCCTCCTTCTATGTTGCCGTAAGCAACGTGTGCTATCAATTACTGCAGGATCCAGCTCTGTGGCCAAATGAGTGTCTTTTTAAGCCCTTCCGTGGCGTACTATGTGAGTGCATGCTGCACCTGTCTGAACTTTCCTCGCCCGCATGATCAGTGTTTGTTACCAAAACGTCCGCGGTTTGCGAACCAAATCTGCTGAGTTCTTTTTCTCTATGGCGTCGTCCTCACATAATGTAATCGTCCTTACCGAAACTTGGCTATCCTCAGAAATTTCGTCTAGCGATGATCTTACCGATAATTATTTTGTTTTCCAAAGTGATCGTACTGGCCCCACTTCTAAAAATTGCGGTGGTGTGAGCGCTCATTGCGGTGGACAAGTCGTTGAACTGCCGTCGTCGGTCAGACCTCGAAACTGCTGCAGAATCAGTGTGGGTGGAGGTTATCGGCGGTACAAAAAATAGTATCCTAATTTCCACCTTTTATATACCTCAATCCATAAACTACGCCGAATTTCAGCGCTGTGTCACATCAATAGAGGATGTTCTTAATGCCTACCCAGACACTAAATTTCTTATATGCGGGGATTTCAACGTTCCCGGTGTAGACTGGGATGATCGCACTGTCAGACACGATCATCATTACATTTCGCAGAAGGGCTACTGTCTGTTAGACATTATTTCTTTCACTGGTCTGGAACAAAGTAATAAGTGTAAAAACATTTGTGGTAATGTTTTAGACCTTTGCTTTTCCAACCAGGCGGACCTTACCTTTTCTCTGTCGGATACCTTGCTGGTCCGTCCCGAAAAATTTCATCCTGTCCTTCATAACTCACTGCCGTATGTGTCGGGGCAATCGAGATGCTCCGGCCATTCTGCACATCCGACCTACAATTATGCTGCTGGTGATTACGTTGATTACGATTACGCTGGTGACTACTTATGTAACACTGACTGGTCTCTCCTCGTCAAACTTCCCTCTGTTGATGACCCAGTCGAGAAACTTCCTACAATTATTCAGCAAGGAATGCAAATGTTTATACGAAGAACGTCCGGAAAGAAATCTAAATTTCCGAAGTGGTTTTCTGCGAGACTGCGAAAGGCGTTAAAATGTAAAGCACGTGCTCACAAGAAAATTTGCGGGCTACAATCCGAAGCTCGGAAAAAGAAGTTTAAGCATTTCAGAGCCCTGTGTAAAGAGCTGTATGATCGCGATCGGTCAGACTACATAGCCACTACAGACTACATAGCGACCAGAAAGGTTTCTGGCAGTATGTTCGCTCTCGATCTGCTGGCAAGGTTGCCAAAATCGTTAACCTTCTAGACGACAATGGAAACCCGATTGGAGACGTTGCTAATGCCTTTGCGGATCATTTCAGCTCAGTATTTCCAAAGGGTGAAGTTAACATTTTGTCCAACTCTTCCTCGGCGTCGTCTAATTTCTGCGTTCCCAGAATACGTGAGGGCGACGTTCGAAAAGCCCTGAAGGGCCTCAAACCGTCATTTTCCTGTGGCCCTGACGGCATTGCTCCCGCAATATTAAAAACCTATGGGGAACTTCCGATTCCCATACTAACCGCTATATTTATTAATTCTATTCAATCTGCTACTTTTCCAGCAGCCTGTAAGTTAGCACGCTTGGTCCCTGTCTTCAAAACTGGTGCTAAAGATAGTGCTAGAAACTATCGGCCTATTTCGCTACTGTGTGCGGCGTCTATGATTTTTGAGACTGTGTTACACGATGTTTTTATTTATTTATTTATTTATTTATTTACATACCCTAAAGGCCCGAATGGGCATTACATAGGGGGGGATACAGTGGGGTTATGATCAAAAGTACAGTACATTTTTCCATCAGAACATAAATGAAGGCAGAGATGGTGTACATGACTATTGCAAAGTACAATCCAGAAACAACGCCAAACAAAAATACATTACATTGAATGAAAAAAGGGCTTCACGCGAAATACACTTAAAAGAGTAAGCAAAAACAAAAGAGCGCAAACAGTACACTTTACTGGGGGCAAAAAAGATAGAGAAAAAAAAAAAGAAAAACACAAGAAAGATTTATGCGACATCAAAGAACTTCAAGAAAGGTTTTGAGTGCATGTTGAAACGATGATGCATCGGACAGTTCTGCGATGTGAGCAGGTAACGAGTTCCATTCTGCGATTGCAAGGACTAAAGGAGAGTTTTTATATCTTTCTGTTTTAGCGAAAATTGGTTTAACTTTGAAAATGTGGTCTACCCGGGCGGAGATATGGGGCGGTGGAATGATATGAAGCTGGGAAAACGGCGTGCTACTGTGGTACAGCGAATGAAAAAAAGATAGTCGAGCCAACTTTCGGCGCGTGGCAAGCGAAGGAAGATTAAGTGAATCCTTTAAAGAAGATACGCTTTGGTAACGTGAGTACGAGGACGTGATGAACCGGGTTGCCTTGTTCTGGACGGATTCCAAGAGGTTAGTTAAGTTTGCGCCCTGAGGATGCCATATGATTGAACCGTATTCTAGTGAGGGCCGGATAAGGCAATTATACGCATGAAACCTGGTTTCCTTGGTGGCTAAATGTAGGCGCCTCTTGAGAAGGCCAAGTTTTTTTAGGGCTTTAGTAGTTATGTATTCTATGTGGCGCGTCCACTTTAAATTCGCCGTGAAGAACACACCTAAATATTTAAACGATTGAACTAAATCTATTGGAGTATCATTTATTTTGTAGTTAGCAAGAACTGCCTCGGGGGTAGGACTAAACATTATGTGTTTGGTTTTTTCTACATTGATTTCCATTTGCCAGCGGCTACACCATTCCTCTAGCTTAATCAGATCAGATTGCAAGATAATTGTATCGGCTGGATTAGATATTTCTCTATATACTACACAATCATCCGCAAACAGGCGAATTGCTGATTTTAGGCTGCATGCTATGTCATTGATGTAAATCAGGAATAAAAGAGGACCTAACACAGACCCCTGAGGGACCCCAGATGAAACACGTGTTTGGTTAGAAATATGATTGTTTAATTTGACTGTCTGGAAACGATTGGTTAAAAATTCTTCTATCCATCGTGTTGTGTTTAGGTCAAGTTGGAGGTGGCGAATTTTTAGTAACAGACGTTTATGTGGCACGCGATCAAAGGCTTTCGAGAAGCCAATGAAAATTGCATCAACAGGACGGGACAGGTTTAGAGCGGAATGAAGGTCGGTTACCAATTCGAAAAGTTGTGTTTGGCAGGATAGATCTTTACGAAACCCATGTTGGTTATTTAAGAGCAGTTTGCTCAGGTTAAGGTGGTTCATTATATGCGTGAATAATATGTGTTCGAGTAATTTACAACAGATTGATGTTAGTGAAATTGGCCTGTAGTTATTGGGAATTGTATTGTCACCCGATTTGAAAATTGGGGTCACATGCGCTGATTTCCAATCTTCTGGTATGAATCCTGAATCAAGTGATTGTTGAAAAATCAAAGAAAGAAAATATGACGAAAAGGAACTTGTTAATTTTAGAAGTTTCGCGCTAATTCCATCTGGTCCGGGGCTAGTCTTGAGTGCCAAACGATCTATTGCGCAGGCTACGCCGTGCGTAGTGATTACGATAGCAGAGGACGGGTGTGGAATGGTTACTGACGGTAAATCGAGAGAGCTATCTAGTGGTCGCTCAACAGTGAAAACTTGAGAGAAGTAGGTGTTCAGTTTTTCAGCACATTCTGCAACAGGCAAGGTCTTGCCATCTTCACTTGTGAGGGGTGGGGCAGAGTTTTTGTTCTTTGGATTAATGACATTCCAAAATTTTTTAGGGTCCGTTTTTAAAAGGTTTGGGAGCGTGCAATTATAGAAATCATTTTTGGCCTGGCGAATTGCATCCGCGCACGCGCTGGATGTACTCTTGTATTTAAGCCAGTCGTCGGGGTCGCTCGTTTTAGTCGCTTTCTGGTATGCTCTTTTCTTTTTGTTTAAGCTTCTTTTTATTTCTCGAGTAAACCAAGGGTCATTTACTCTTTCGCTTATTGATAGTTTAGGTACACACAATTCTTCTACTTCCTTTAGTTTATCGCGAACAAACACCAGTTATGCTGCACTGAACGATTTGCAAAGTTGAGTTCAAAGTCTTCAGAGAAGCTCTGCAACAAACCGTTTAGTTTTTCAGTGTTGGTTCGGTTGTAGTTAAAGATACGTTTCTTAACTTTAGATTTGTCGGCACGTGGTAACAGCAACGAGCAATGTACGGCGTTATGGTCACTGATTTCGTCCAGTACATTTGTTTTAGCAAGCTGTGGGTTATTTGTGAGGACAAGATCTAGTATGTGGTCGCCACGCGTCGGTTCATGTACGAGTTGTTTGAGATTATGATAATGAAGTAAGCGCAGAAAGCTTAGTTGTTCATGGCGATTCCGTTGAGCATGAACGGTTTGGGAGGCCCAGTCAATGTCAGGATAATTAAAGTCACCGGCAAGAATTAATAGACAACTCGGGAACTTGAGGAAAATGGTATCGATCGAATCGTTAAGAATTTCTACGAAATCCTGCCGGCTATCAGGTGGCCGGTAGCAGGCACCAATGACGCAATGAACGTGTTCAAAATAGCAAGAAACCCAAACGATTTCAAGAGGGGAGGAAATGGAAATACGTGATGGGTGATAACTAGATTTCACACCGATTATAACTCCTCCCCCTCGGCAGCCCGCTCTATCTTTGCGAAAGAGCATAAATGACGAGGGAAGTGTCAAGTCAGTGTTTGGAACATCTTCAGATAGCCATGTTTCGGTGCCTACAAATATATCAGCCGAACACGTGAACAAAATAGCATTTAGGGCGTCAATTTTGTTATAGATGCTACGAAAATTTGCTACGAGCAAGGATAACGGTTTGCTTGACTTCGATTTGTGAAGGGACCCTTTAGAAGTTCATTGTGGGGAGGGCGCTTTCGTTGAGGCCACCTTGACAACGCAGTCATTTGCAGCATCATAACAAAAAGTGGAGTTGTGCATGTGCAGTTTGTTAAAGCGCACGGTGTATTTCTCGGTGCTTTTTCTGTTCGATTTCGCGAAATCGCGCAGCTTTTTTCGGGCTAGCTGTACTTTGGGTGAAAAATCTTCTTCTAGCCAGACTTTGGGCTCTTCAAGATTTTTCAACTTTGAGGCGTTACTTAGGGCTTCCAGTTTTGATTTAAAGTTAAGAAATTTAACAATAATGGGACGGTGAAAGTCAGGCCGGGGTTTCCCAAGTCTATGGGCTCTCTCAATGTCTCCAGCTTCGATTTCAAGGTGGGTTGAAAAAAACTCTTTGACAATACGTTCAGATTCTGCGTATCCTTCATTTTCTTCTTCCGGTAGGCCTTTAATGATAAGGTTGTTACGCCTCATACGGTTGTTCATGTCATCAACGACATCCGCAAGACCTTCATTTGTTTTACAAACGTTCGCCTTAACTTCCTGCACGGAATCAGCCACTACGTCAAAAGTTTTTTGGAATTCCGATACATTGTTCACAGTTTTTTCGATATCAGTCAAACGGACCTCAATGGTGCTGATTTGCTGTTTGATTGCGTTCAAATTAGTCGTAGTTTCTTCATGGCAGTTCTTTAACAAAGTTAGAACGTCCTCGATCTTAGGCCCTGGGTTGGATTCAACGTCACCTGCACAAAGCAGGAGCAATGCCAAGCACGAGGACAGCAGTAGTGTCGAGGGCCTCGGACCGAGAACGCTGATTAAATTCATTCCAGCGGCGAAACGGCTCTGAGAGAGGCACTGTAGCGAACGACAGGCAAAAAACCTGCCGATGCGCACCCGATAGGTGCAGACGTCGACACCCATAGGAACAAAAGAGGGGGATAAGCGGCCACAGAAGCTTTCAGTACAAGAATTGAGTGGGAAAATTCCTACCTAGAAAGGCAGAACACAGCGGTTACACAGCTGCCACTTGTGGCCGCGAATCCCGAAGGGTTGATGCGTCGCCGGGGGTTTTATAGTGTCCTGGTGGCGCGTGACGTCAGAAGTGACGCCATGCGGCTTGGCTGGATGGGATGATTGTCGATGTCTTCCGTCGGTAATCAGCGGCCAGGCGGCAAGGAGCAGTAGGCACGAGGCAAGGCTCTTCTTGCTAGAAAGGCAGAACACAGCGGTTACACAGCTGCCACTTGTGGCCGCGAATCCCCTGCTTTGACTTCCCTGCTTTGACTGCTTTGACTTCCATTGTAAAGGGCATACTAATTTCCGAACAGCACGGGTTTATGTCCGGACGTTCCTCAACTACTAACCTTGTTTCTTTCATGCACCGAGCGTCCGAAGCGGTTCATAATAGGAGGCAGCTTGATACTGTGTACTTTGACCTGAGCAAGGTTTTTGATCTGGTCAGTCACCCATTTGTTAATTTCTAAACTGTCACTCCTGAACACACATAATTCGATTCTTGACCTCCTAATTAGTAACTTGCGTGGACGGACCTGCTACGTAAATGTTAACGGCCAGCAATCCTATCGTATTGAAGTGGTGTGCCACAGGGGTCTGTTCTAGGCCCTCTTTTGTTTTCTTTATTTGTCAACGATGTTTTGCTGCTATAAGGCATTCTTCTTTTTTACTTTATGCTGATGACATCAACATTCTTAGGGAAGTTTCGTCGCTTAGCGACTGCGGGCATTTGCAGGGAGACGTGGATGCATTTACACTCTGGTGTAAAGAGAACGAACTGATAGTGAACGCCGCGAAAACCAAAGTGTTGTCATACACGCCTAAAACAGACTGCCTGCTTTATCACTACTCAGTTCACGATGTTACTTTGCCTCGAATCACAACGCAACTGATCTTGGCGTGCTCTTTCATAACCAGCTGACTTTTACACCGCCCGTTCGATTCATCAAACAGTGAGCTCTCCGCCGCTTGGCCATGGTCTGCCGGATGTCTAATGAATTCCGTATTGCAAAGTCTTTCCTGAAACTGTACTCCACTGTCTGTCGTCCCCTGCTGGAATATGCCTTGGTTGTCTGGAATAGTACATGTAAATCTAACAGCGGGGCCATTGATAAAGTGCAGAATAAGCTGTTGTCCATACTTAGACATGGCTTCCCTCACGAGTATCACCGTCTTGACTCTGGACCACGGTACTTGCAAGTGCTGCCTGAGCTAAAAGCTAGACGCGATACATCTGACCTCTTATTTATTTTTAAGCTCATACATGGACAAATTAGGAGTGAGCAACTGCTTTCGGAGCTCCAGCTAAGAGTTCCTATTTAAACAACAAGAAAATGTCATCCTTTTCGTACTCTCAGCTCCTGTAACCGACATTGCCCGCTGTTCAGGCTGCAGATCACGTGTTACTTCTACTCTGCAGACGTAGATATTTTTAACAGCTCCTTCAATCAGTTCAGTTCAGACACTTCTAGAATTCTCATTCGCTAATATGCTCCCTCTGATCCTCTTACATGGAACTATGTGGAATATTTCTTTGCTCCGTCATACTGAATGGATCTTGTTCTAGTTATAGTAACTTCTTTTTACCTGCTTGCCTTACTGTATACAGTATGCTGCTTATATGACTCTTTTGTTGTTTTCCATTTTATGGATTGCTGTTATAATGTTACATGATTATCAGTAGTGTGCAGATGTTCTGTTTCATCGGTACGATGTAATTGCCAATTCTATTGTATCCTGTCAGTTTTGTTTGTGTTCATTGCATGTAGTTATACGCTATCTACGTTTTGTAGTGTTTTGTACGGTATACTTTGTAATATACATTCTAAAATTTATTTTTTTTCTACTCTTTTATTTTATAAGCTGTCAAAGTGTTCTTTCCTTTCACTTGTTGTTTTCCTTTTTTTTTACCTGTATCGATCTGTGTACCAGCACCAAGGCCTCGCAGCTGTTTCTGGCCACAATAAATATACATGATTGATTGATTGATTGATTGATGTTAGCTTGATCGGGTTGAAAGCCGCGGGTATCTGCAACGCGACCAAGAAGTTGAGGTTGATGTTGGGCGACTCGGCATTTCGATGAATTCAATTACAGGTCTTTGCGACAGATAACAGAAAGAAGCGTTTACAGACGTTCCATATGCATTTCAAACATCGGAGAGAAAACGATCACGTCATCGATATAGCACAACCAGCTGATCCGTTTAAGGCCGTGTAGGAGAGAATTAACATTTTTTTCGAACGTGGCCGGCGCATTGGATAGACCGAATGGCATTACCTTAAATTGGTAAAAATCATCTGGTGTAATAAAGGCGGTTTTCTGTCGATACATTTCATCTACTGCGATTTCCCAATAACCATAACGTAGGTCAATGCAAGAAGAGTTGTTGCACCGTTGAGACAATGAGTGCGTCGTTAATTAGGGGAAGAAGGTACACGTCCTTTTTTGTTATGTGGTTCGGGTTACGATAATCGACACAAAATCACACGTGAAGTCCTTCGGTTTAACCAGTACCAATGGTGACGCTCAAGGGCGGGAAGAGGGCTCGATGATATTGCCGCGAACCGTGCATTGGGTTTGTTTATTTATGTTTTGCTTTTACCGCCAGGCTCCGCCGGTCTGTGTTATCTGTGTGCCAAGGGAGGCGCGTGTTTCATTGTTTTTATGCCGCGTGTGTTATCTCTTCTGATAGTGAGAGCGTTCCGAACTAATAACTTAGAATAATCTTCTTTGATCTACAGTGTTCGGGATGTAATTCGACCTTTCGAGGAACTCTCGAGCCCAAATATACATTCCCGCGGAACCAACGCCGCGGCATTCGATTCAACGACGCTCGCCTGCGCACTTCACTTTGTTGAGTGCTGGTTCGCCGACTCTGTATTGTTTGAGTGGTTAGGGAGCACAAGTTCGCTCCTATAAAGCTATTTTCATTCAAAACAACTGCGTCGTCTTTGGCTTCGTGACAATAGTGTTCCGTTTCAAGAAGTGCAGCAGGCGAAGTTTGGGCAAAAACCAACGGAGATTTATTTAGGCAAACTTGTGCCTCTAGAAAGAAAGCCACCAAAAAGACGTGGTCTCACGCGCAGCGCCGATCAGCCAAATCAGCGTTCCAAAGCACGAGCCGTTCCACAAACTCTTCTACACGCGCCATTTAGAGCAGCGTTTCGTCTTCGTCGTCTTCGTGGCTCCGTCTCATAGCAGAACCCTGATTTCACAGTGGCAAGAACGCGACGTAAGTTTTTTAAAACGAAAGCAAAATACAAGCACAATAGTAAACACAAATTGAAAAAGCTCACGAATGGCGTACGGATCCATGCTTCGTTTTAGCGCTTGAGATGTCTTCAAAGCAGAAGCATTCACGCAAATGAGAACAAGACCCTCTCTTCATCGCAAATTCGTCGATCTGCGGAGATCATGACATGCAGTTCAAACGTACTATTGTAGAATAGTCCAGGTTGGAAGACTTGTTTTCTCTGCTGCATCCGCCAATTATTCACGGGAGAGACATTTACGTTGTAGCTCCAGTAACAAGTAAAAAACGTCGTTCCATGCAATGGTAACTGCAGGCTCCTTACTAAATACAGCCCCTAGGACCATCCTTCACATTTCCACGTGTGAAAATATTCGGTCTACAGATTTAGCTTGTTCACACTCGCTCTCAATCATGCAACGTTGTGCATTACTGCTATTTATTTTTCAATACTGTGCTTTTGCAAAGCAGTTACTTAGCTCGTTCTTTGGAAAACAGTGTATAATTTTACCGAAAGTGTGCTTCACACTATGTGCGTTGCACAACGTGACAGGAAAACAGTTTAGGCGACAAAGCAACACGCCAGTGGTTGCGTGATATTTTGTTGTATCTACCGTATTCACACGTGCCCTGAACGTTTTACTGCCGTAAGTTATGTTTTCTAACAACTCAGAATCAGAAACTACAAAGTAACGCACTACACAATGAGTTAGAAACGCAAGAATGTTCACAAGTTTTTTCTCAAGACATCGTTGCCCACCTGGAGCTATTTTAGGTGCCCTGTGACCATTTTATGTGTTGCATTTTAATGGGTAATAAAATAAGGCGACCATTCTGAATGACGCTACAAACCAACCTGATTGGGCATTAAACTGGTAAAGCCGTAGCTGTCGCCGGCGTCTGCATCGTCCGACGCGCTAGAAGCGAATGGCACCGACGGAGAAGCGCAGAGGCACTGTAATTCCCCTGTCGCTCGGCAGTATCCATACGTAACCCGCCGCGGTGGCTCAGTGGGTAAGGCATTGTGTTACTGAGCACGAGGTCACGTGTTCGATTACCGACCGTGGTGGCCGCTTTTCTGATGGAGGAGAAAAGCAAAAACACCCGTGTGTACGAGATTTCGGCTTAAATTAATCCTTAGCCCTCGCTACGGCGCGCCTCTTCGCCTGCGTTGCGTCGACGCGTTAAACCCTGCAATCAATATCTATCCCTAGCTCACAAGAATAATGAAACTAACCTTTATTTATAGCTAACGTTTAATGATGCCAGAATAATACGTCTGTAACTGTTTTACTACACGCGAGTCTTTCTACGACACATGCTGGACATCGGGAACCTTGAAGGAACTTCCTTCATGTGCGAACTGTTCGTGACCCTGACCCCGCCCGACGAAGTGACGTTGACACAAAACAAGCGGAAATCAATAATTTATTCGGGGACAAACAGTGACATGAATAGAAACACCAGCTCGTAACAAATACGGTTATTTAAACAACGCGACACTGAAAAAAACGCAATGCCCCGATTGTGCAGAAAAATAATACAGCGCTTGCTCTACACTCACGACAACGTTCGAGTCCTTGTACCCAGCCACTCCGTGTGCGCCCAGTACATGTTCTGGTTAGTCCGAGCTGGCCGAGAGTCCTCAGTCTGTTTGCCTGCCCCGTGGTGCTCCAGTTCTGGTTCCGCTGCTGCTGAGCTCTTCCGTCCAACTCCCCTCCCCCGCACCCGTGAAAGCAGTCTTCATACCAGACGGGTCTATTGTGCGCCTGTTCCGGGCTTGGTACGCACCACGCGTGTTCCTTGTCCGCTAACCGTTTATCACGCACGCACGGGCACATGACGTTCTGACGTC
This sequence comes from Haemaphysalis longicornis, assembly GCF_048455015.1. Taxonomy (NCBI): domain Eukaryota; kingdom Metazoa; phylum Arthropoda; class Arachnida; order Ixodida; family Ixodidae; genus Haemaphysalis; species Haemaphysalis longicornis. The sequence goes on from NW_027526422.1 coordinate 190,338,868, forward strand.
ACTATTGGTGTTCGACGCGCCGTGGCTGGTGGCGCACATACGGGCTCCGTCCCTACAACATGCAGTGGTAACATTGTCTTGTTCGGCAAGCACAACGCCGGAAAAGGGAGAGCTAGAGCTAGCGTCACACAAATGGAAGCACATAAATTCTTCGCAAAAACTAATAACACTAAGCAGCACACAAGCGCGTCAACCGTTATAAACGACAGCTGCCGTTGAGGCGGGAACGAGCGGGAGGTCCCGCGTACCGTGCACTGTAAAAAGAATTTGTGGCTCACGTTTTCAGGTTCCGGCCGCAGTAGGCAACCGTCGTTATTCACTAGGCATATCTACTTCAAACATAGTCACCGACACCAAAACACGCCTCACAGACAGCTACAGCAATACTACGGCGTTTTAATTTGAATGCCACAATACAGACGCAACCACCACTGTGACTCATCCGTCCTGTCTGAAGCCGTGCGGACAAAGGGGTCAAAGTCATGGAAGCAGTCCGCCGATAACCGTTGCGTTAAAACAAACAAATTATCGATTTCAGCAGAACGTGTAACACTATCTCGCAGGCTATTTTGAATACGTTGCACCCTAGCTTCAGTAGGGGTAGTTTGGTGACATGGTGCAATGGCTATTTAGGTGAATACTTTGTACTCCGTTGTTGCCGGTTCACCGCACTAACTACCATGTTAGCACACGCCACGCACATGGCATGCGCCTATCCAGAAACCACTTTTATCAGTATGCTAACGCTTGCCCTCCGATGGCCTTTCCATGTGATTCTTCTTCCGACTGCCATTTGTTTGACGCTCAATCAATCTTTCATACGAGTTACCGGTGGGGGGCCGATAGCTCGGAAGCAAATGAGATCCACGGGGTTTCCCCCGCTTGGAATGCTCACAGGATCGGCCCTAGGAACGTCCTTCAGTATTGTATATGCGCGTGTCGTTTTCATTGCCTCTTTTCATGCATGTTACTTTTAAATCTTGTTCGCACCCTTCACAGACGATATCTATACCCTTGCTGAGTGATATGTAGCAGCCGTACAGGATACCACTGAGTAGTTGTGAACATGAAGCTTGGCAGATTTTCTCATATTTTCTAAACTAAAACACATTCAGAAGAAGTTACACTGTCACACTTTTGACTAAACCTAACAGGTTTAGGGCACGACACGGCTTCAAGAATGGAGCACTTACGCCATGTGTACTTCTAGGTCGCTTTGCTGCTCGCCGGACTAACCCCTTCCAAGGATGCCTCACTTCACCGTGGGTGTCAAGCGGACAAGCCCGAATTTTGGACGCAACCGCCAATCTTGGTCACGGAACTATTTCACGGCTGGCAACAGCCGTACTCGTCGATCACTGACGTCACAATCAGCGCGGGAAACGGCCGTCATAAACTGCTGCCCGCCAATGTTTCCTCGGGGCACGACACGGCTTCAAGAATGGAGCACTTACGCGATGTGTACTTCCAGGTTAGTCGTTTTGACCGCTGCTATTGCCTGAAAACGTCGAACCGTTGTTTGTTCGCAGTGTCGTGCCCCGACAAATTGGTGTTTGCTCTAGAAGTGTGTAAACAAAAAGCGGATTCTTGTGTGAGCTGTCTTCTTTTGCTACTGTCCGGAGATGTTGAGTCTAATCCGGGACCTAATGGAGATGAGGTACTGGCAGCTGTTCTGGCCACCGTACAGAGGATCGAGGCAGGGCAGGCTAGCATTCAAGCTGACCTTCAAGCTCTTAAACAGTGGCAAGCGTCAGTGGACGTTGACCTAAAGCAGCTGTCTGCCCGCATTCGAGAAGTGGAAGTTGACATAGCATCAACAAAGAAAGGCCAGAATACCGCTGTGGCAGTAGCAAGTATAGTTGGTCGTGGGCCGTAGAGGCATCACAAACGGTACCGGAAAGCATCAGTCATCACCTAAAGAAAATTGTTTCGCGGTTTGAAGACACTGAAAACAGAATGCGGCGCTCCAACCTGCTTTTCTTTGGCATTCCTGACGTTCCATTAGAATCATGGGCTGACTCGGAAAAAAAGGTAATAGACCTGTGCTCACAACATCTGAAATTGTCGGTTGCACCATCCCAAATTCAGCGGGCTCACCGCCTGGGAAAATATCAGTCTGATGAATGCAGGCCCGTTATTGTTAAGTTAGCATTTTTTAAGGACAAGTAGCGAATAATGAAAAAAGGCAAACTGTTCTAGGACACTGATTTCGCGGTTCGAGAAGATTTTTCACGACAAACACGGACCGCAAGAAATAAGCTACACGCCTTTGCAAAAGAGAAGAATGTGTCATTCAAGCTTAACGTCGACCGGTTGCGTATAGATGACATCACGTATGTGTATGATGCTGAAGCTGACAGTATAACCCAGGTACCCAGATAGCTAGACCGCAATACTGGGAAGCCTATTATCAATAACCCACGTTCTAACAACACCAAACCAGCCCATCAACCATTAGCATTTCAGGTCTCGTTCACTAATATTCGCAGCTTGATGCCGAAGCGCGATGACGTTGCTTCGTTTCTTAACGACAGCAAATCTGATATCGTAGCGATAACAGAAACTTGGCTTACCCCTGACATTACAGATAACGAAATAATTCTTGGCAACAGTACTTACAACATCTATCGGAAGGACCGGACAGGAAGAAGAGGTGGCGGTGTACTTCTCGGTATCAAACAAACACTCTCGCCATTTCTTATTGATACCAACAGTCCCCTTGAAAAAGTCTGGGTGGCTTGTGCAACGCTGTCTACTAAGGCTTTAATCGGGATGTGCTATCGTCCACAAGACAACCATGGGTCCTTTGTCGATGACCTCCGCAAAAGTTTAACTAAGGCCACTCAGAACTACCCGTGCGATAACATTTACCTTTTCGGTGATTTTAATTACCCACATATCGATTGGACACATTTATCATCTTCATGCCGTGAGTCGAATGATTTCCTCAATTTGTTATTAGACTTTAATTTATTTCAGGTCGTTAACCAACCTACCCGTGGTGCAAATGTATTAGATTTGATACTTACCTCCGCTCCGAACACTGTCAATAGCATTTTATACCTTGAAGGGTTCAGTGACCATAACCTACTTCAGTTACTCCTTGACATTCCTCTAGCACACACAGGCTCTACGTCTAAAATGATCAGAGACTATAACAAGGCAAACTACGATGCTATGAACATTGAACTTGAAGATTTCTTCGATCTGACATTCCTTCCTTCCTTTTCATCCCGATCGGTAATGAGAATTGGCTCCTTTTCAAAGATAAGATGCTAGCACTGATTGACAAATTCGTTCCTTTGATTACAATATCTAACGACCAGACGAACCGGTGGTTTAACAAGTCACTTAACAAATTACGTAACAAAAAAAAGCGCATATACAAGAATGCAATGCGCACAAATCATCCTTCAGCCTGGCTTAAATACCGTACCTGTCTCAAAGATTACTGCTCCGCCATTTCTTTCGCTAAAGATAAATACTACAACAAGGACCTGCCCTCACTACTTAAAACCAATCCGCAGAAATTTTGGCAAGCCATATCCCCCGACTATGGCAACAATATTTCCCTGCATGACGCAAACCAGGAACTTCTCTCTGATCATGAATGTTGACTAGAATTTAACGATTTTTTGTCATCTGTATTCACGTCGGAAGATCTTTCCACAGTGCCATTCGTACCTGACTTTGATTTCACCTACATGGAACCCATTGATATCACTGTCGAAGGCAGATGTAATCTCATTGACAACCTCAAGACATCAACATCAGCTGGCGTTTACAACAATAATTCCAAAATACTTAAGAACACATCACGTATATCAAGCCTTTTTTTGTTGCACATATTTCGTCAATCATTGTCATCGGGTATCCTTCCCGAAGATTGGAAGATCGGAAAGATAGTTCCCATATTTAAGACCGGCAGCAGAAATTCCCCTGATAACTACCGGCCAATATCACTGACATGCATATGTGGCAAACTACTTGAACACATTATCGTTTCGCATATTTTCGGTCACCTGGAATCAAATCACTTTTTCTTCCCTAATCAACATGGCTTCAGAAAAAACGTTTCATGTGACACACAGCTATTCAAATTTACAACTGACCTGCACTCAGGCATAAATAACAACAAACAAATAGACTGCATTTTCCTTGACTTCTCGAAAGCCTTTGACCGTGTAGCCCATAGCCGTTTAATCTCCAAATTATGTGCTTTACGCTTGAATTCTCTAACCTTATCATGGCTGCGTAACTTTCTAACACTCCGCAAACAGTACACAGTCATCAATAATGCTTCATCTTCGTACTGTTACGTAACGTCCGGTGTCCCGCAGGGCAGTGTACTTGGGCCCTTATTGTTTCTTATTTACATTAATGACTTGCCCACGAGCATATTATCTTCCATACGTCTATTTGCCGATGATTGCATCCTTTACCGCACCATTAACAGCGCTGATGATCACCTCATGTTACAAAATGATCTTAACCTTATTTACAGTTGGTGTAACAAGTGGCAAATGACCCTTAATATATCCAAGTGCAAAATAAGGTCTTTTAGCCGCAAAAAAACAAATTCTAACTTTTCCTACGTACTAAACAATGAACAGATTTCGCGACCATCATCGTAGAAATATCTTGGCGTACATCTATCACCCAATCTATCCTGGTCGTTGCATATCACTTCCATTAGGGCGAAAGCATCTCAAACTCTAGGATATCTACGGAGAAATTTGCGAAAAGCTCCCTCTGACGTTCGCAAGTTAGCCTATTTGACCTTTGTTCGCCCACAGCTTGAGTTTGCGTCCCCAATATGGTCCCCATTTCAAAACTACCTAACCACGATGTTGGAGTCGGTGTAAAACAGAGCCGCCCGTTTTATTTCAGGAACTTTCGATCGTCATGCAAGTGTAACAAAAATAATATTAGATACTTCACTTCCGCCTCTGGAAAAACGCCGGTCCATTGCTCTCCTCTGCTTATTTCACAAATATGTTCATAATAGTAGGCTTTCACCATTAGCACTAGTAACACCGGTGCGCATGTCGAGACGACTTCATAATCAGTTTAGTTTTTCACGCATTTATGGCAACACGCGTGCATTTGATTCATCAGCACTGCCTCGGGCTATTTCCATGTGGAATGACCTTCCAGATACCATTGCTTCCATAACTGACAGTACTAGATTTCGGGAACATGTGTCTCGACATTTTTCATGTTAATGACGTACAACAGTACGTTTACAATCTTGTTCATTTTGTGCCTTGTTTTCTTTTTGTTTGCTTCGCACTTGGTTGTTCACTTTTCTGGTTGGGCGCCATTGTCATATTTTGAAATTGTTGAAATCTTTGTTTTCTTTCTGTGCGTATTACCACGTGTTTGTATGCTTACATCACCTGTATTAATGCACACAGCGATTTATGTACTATGTTGCTTTAATGCTCTTGCACATAGTTTTGTATTTACCCCCCTTACTCAATGCTCCCAGGAGCCTGTAAGGAAATGTGAATAAATAAATAAAAAAAGGTAATAATATATATTATTTGAGGCGCGTATGTTATACTTGCAAAGAAATGGGAGGTTGTTTATTTTACCATCTGTACTATTCACCGTGTTAGCCACACGTGGGGATATGGTATGGCCTGCCCACTAACGCAACATGGAATGCCATAACTGTCGTCGAAACATTTTTTGCATACTAGCGAAGTCTTCTCTAAATAAAAACTGCATTTTGACGAGCAATGTTCTCTGAGTTTACTGCGCTCAGGCATGGGGTTCCTGTGTGAGATTCCCTAGAGTGGCTGCGAGAGCAGTGACGACTGAGGCAGTGCTTTGCATTCTAACTCCATTTGGACTTTCGGAAAACTGCTGTTGAGGCCACTGGGCGGTGAATTTATGGCGAGCAACTCTCCACTCTGCAGCTGATGTCTTGGGAATTACGGCGCATTTTTAAACGTTCATCACATGTATCTTTCGTTGTTAGTATCTTGTATAATGTATCTACTATAGTGCGTTTTTCCCTTCCAGTTTAGTTTGTACTCAGGCATGCAGTGCAGATGTTGACTGTCTTACATCAATTCCTACATTTTAATTGAAAATGTTTCGAAAATATTTGTTGTTTCTTTGTTAATTGCTATGAATACAAATGTCCGTATACGCGCGGCTGCTTTTGAAAAGTTTCAGTGAGCGTAGCCGCATTTCAGTGCATATGTTTTCTTTATTTTGGAAAGGTTACCTATGTCCTGCCTTCAACTGTGTAATCATTGGGCCCCGTCGTATCTTGGTGACTGTCAGACCTTATGGGTCGTCTATTGTATTATGGGTTCATTGCGCAGAAATACCAGCTGCAAGACATGTATGCAACTGTGGATGGCGTCCAATGGAGCATTCTGGTTTGCTATTTATTGCCACTTAAGACCCAGTGTCCCAACTCAACATCATCATTATGGTCCAATCTAAAGGACGTGACAGCTTTTCTCTTTTGAAGGTACGCCAGAAAAGTATATTCTGTTTTCAAAAAGTGTAGTATTAATGGTATAATTGCGAAATCTTTTATTTGGTTGTGGTTCGATGTTGGGGTTTCTTTCAGCGTTGGTAAATAAAAATGACAACTCCTTCCCGCGAGAGAAACCTGAGTTGATTTGAAGCATCTCGGAGGTTCCGAAACGTTCACAAAATTGGGTATCCAAAAAACGAAAAATGACGGAACTGCGGACGTCGCAGCGTGATTCAACCGAAGCAGCAACTGATGGAGCGGCGGGAGGACCGGGTTTATTATATAGAGCAGATGGAGTGGAGAGGAGAAGGTGAGAGTGGAGACGCGCATGCGCGAATATCGCGCAGCTGCGGTGATGAGTAGCGCGCGCGCTATCGCAAAGCTGGTATGGAGACGGGGAGAGCAGTACAGCGCACGTGCTATAGCACAGCTGTCGCGGAGAGAGGGAGAGGAGAAGCACACGCGCTATCGCACAGGTGGTGGGGAGAGGGGGAGAGGTGCGGACGAATGGGCGACGGACGACCGACGACGGAGCCAAGAGCAAGAGATTTTTTGTATCTAAAATATGCAGTGCTCAGAAACAAAAAGTGCCGGCCTTTTAGTTTTTTTTTTACTTGGAGCCTCATACGCTACACGACGAACAAATGGAGGTTTGGAGTCATCTCAGTTTATGCACTGTATAGAATTTCATATATTAAATATTGAAGGAAGACGCAGGCACTTTATATGGTAATTTGTTTCCGCTTTATTTATAATTTGTTAGCGGTGAGATGTCTCAAGAAACTGAGGATGTATGCGAATGTGAAAAATAAAGGTAGAAGCGGTTTTTAATTCCGGAGGGTCGACAGTCGGGCGAGTTGGTGGTTTAACATTGTAGAGAAACGTACATTTGTGGAAACGTGTGTGGTGAAATGTGCCGTACTAACTTGCGGATCCGAGAGCTGCAAAGTTTTTTAAGGACACCGTCTACGCCTTATTTGTTTGCGCACTGTCCCACGTACGAATGTAAGCTCAAACTTAAAAAAAAGCTGTTATCTTGTACAAACAGACAGCCATTCTAATGGTGGATACCGTATTTTCGCGATTCTAAGCACCCTGGCCTACTTTCGAGAAAAAAAAAAGTTTGCACCTGAGTCTAAGCACATCCTTTCCTAAGAAACCATCGCAAGGTGTATTTGAAACGCGTGGAAATTGTCCCGACTTGCCGTTGGCGTCAAGTCATTTACAAAGTTTTCTATTGCAGACCACTGGAACAGAACAGGAGATAACCTCTTGGGATTAGTGAGAGCGGCGGTACAAGCGGCACAAAGGACTTGAATGGTAGTGACGGTGGCTGAGGATCAAGCGTGATCGGTCTGTTTGTGGTCCGTACCTATTTCTTTGGAATTTTAGCCAAATGAAACTTTATTTCTCGGGCCTTTCTAGTCGAGATACGGCGTGAAGAAAGTGGCAGGGTAAGTGTTAATTTAGGTATTTCTAATCTAAGCACCCGCTTACATTGGGCATCGCGTTCGTGGAAAAAAGGAGTGCTTCGAATCCAGTAATTATAGTAACAGAGCAGCAAACATAAACAAGCTGGTTTTAAGTGCGTGGATCAGGTGTCTTGCTAATTACGCGAAAAAGCTTTCCTTTCTTGCGTATAGGTAGAATGTACACACGGATGCAATTTATCTGTGTTTTGTGAGCTGGAATTCGTGGCGAATTGAAGATTATATGTGTGCTTGGGCTGCCGTGGTATTTTTAATTAAAGCTGTTTTTCTTTCCTTATTAAATGTTTGTTGACAGTCAATGCTCTCCTCTTTTGCGCCTTCTTCTTGTGTCTTTCTCCAGCTGTGTTCGTCGACCACAACGGTATGCTATTCTTGGTCAGTCGTGTACTCTACATGAATATCTTGCGGTCTTAGACCTGGGAAGAACTACCCTGTCGAATGGTACTTTTTGGATAGCCTTTTGTTGAGATTGTGTAGTAAATAGCCCGCTATCGGAGATTGGGTGCGGCACCCGGAATTAGCGTGAGTGCCTGATAAATAAACAGACAGTTTACGTGTCAATTTAGCTGCGTGCCAACGTGTGTTTCCTGCGCTAAGCTGGGCCGGCTGGCTGCCAGTGGATACTATACCTGAAGAATTAAACATGGTGTCAGAGTCGTCGAATGACAGCAGCTACGCAGTTATGGCGTCGCTCACGTTCTCAGCGAACGATTGGCCATCGTGGAAATAGCGACTCCTCCGCTTCCACGTATCATCCGGGCTTCAACACCAGCAATGGCAGCATCAAGTCAAGATACTCATTTACCTCTAGGATTCACAAGCCAAAGGCATCAAGGGAACACGCGAAGGTGACATGGCTGTGGAAGTAAAGGCTTATGAGAGCTTTTTACGTCAACGACACCGCCTATACCAGAAAGCATTGAAGCAATCATCAAGGAGCAGCAACAGGACAGCGTCTGCCAGGAGCTTGCTACATCCAGCAAAATGGTTGGCTAAATTTTCGCGGAGATCTAGGAGAGGCATTCAAACAGGCATTCCAGCTGCTCATTTTCGGGAAGAAAATCAGGGTGCCTCTGTCCCTGCTCGAAGGAATTCTGAAGGATCAACTCACGGATTACATCAACATAACAAAAATGAAACCATAAGCCAAATAATCAGTCAGGTGGCCAGAGATGTCAAAGCCATACAGTGGCTCATCAACATCCCCATGACGCCAGCAGAGCTTCCAAGTCGACCATGGGAAAAGGTACAATGGACCGTTTTTGCTGCGAAAACCCCTGGTGTGAAATAATAACATAATGATACTAGCGATAACCAGAAATCTCGCGGCTCGAATCCTTGTCGTATGGCACTGTCATCACACATTGCAAGTCAGTGCTCGCAAGACACGCAATTCCTGAGACCATCATCACCAACAGTGGGCCTCAGTTTGCGTGCACAAACTCGTCGGCTTTTGCGAAATTGGCGCACCAATACAATATCCGCGTCTTGTACTTCGAGCTCACGGTACACGCAGAGCAACAGACAGGCAGAAGCGGTGGTCGAGATTATTAAGGCGTCCACGAAAAAGGCAAACAACCCGTACAAACGCTTCCCGCCCACCCCTCAACGCCGCTCCGAAGAAGCGGCTCTATTCCCGCTGAGACGATGTATGGGCCGACGCCTCAGGAGTCCAGTTTCTATGGTAGGTAAACAGCTCGAGCTCATAAATGAGGTCAAGCCGGGAGCCAAGGAAGGAGAACTCAAGGATGCTCAGCATTACTATTTCGAACGACACCACGGAGTCCGCCAACTTTCTGCTTTTATAACCAACAAGGACGCTCAGATTGCTGACCTGCAAGGCCCCGGAAATATATCCAAATAAGCAGAAACACCGTGGTCATATTGGGTCTCCCCCTAAGCGGGGGAGCTACAACGCAAACTAATTAATGTAATCAAAAATCCGCATGTGAAGTGGTAGTGGTGTGTCACTAGGTAGTGGTGTGTGACCTGCACACATCAGGTACACCTATAGGGGTAAAATTAGTGCTGCAGGCAGGCAACGGGAACCGTGACTGCAGTCAAAAAAAGCTGCAACAGAAAAAAATCAAGCATGAACAATGTCCATGCGGTGGTTAATAAATTATCTACGACTACCTTAATGCACGACAAGCGACAAAGAAGACCACACAAGTAGTGCTGGTGCCCTCTGTTGTTATCCTGATCATTCCCACTGCATTTCCAAAAGTTATTGAACGACGATTTGCTTCACTATTACAGATGAAATTTAAATTAAGAAGTAACTATACCTTCGCTGGTACGCCTAGCAAGCAAAAGCACTGGATGTTCTAAGCCGGTGCAACAGATTAAAACAGCGTGTTGCAATTCCCTCACAAACCACAGGCACACACAAAACCCTTGGCAAAAGCGTTTGTTTGCGATTTAACTTCACATACATTGTACTCCAAATTCATTTTCAGTACAAGATTGAATGTGACAGTAAGATTGGTTAGCACGAAACACGTCGCTTAGAAACGTCGTTTAGGATAAGAAGTGATCTTATTTACGCATCATTGGGAACTATACAAAGGACATGGGCGAAACGGGTTTGCATGCGAACGAGTTTCCGAGCCGTCCAGAAAGCTGTCCACGGGTGAAGGTCACCGAGAGGCGCGAGCAGATCAGTATAAACAGCGAAAGTAATGTAATACGGTGAGAACGTGCCGTTCGGAATCTCGTCGTCGCTATTATAATTGTGGCGTGCAGAAAGCAACCGTTTCAGTAGAAAGTATTCCAACAGATTGAAAACTCGCCAAAAAGAAGCGCTCACCTGCCTCGGCCGGGAGTGCATGGTTGGGTGCCAACAGCTCACTGCAAAGCAGTAGTGTCAGAAGACACCAGAGTTTTTGAACGACAATTTAGCGGGCAACAACCATCGCCAGTTTCCGAATTCTTGCGTCACCCGCAAAATCAAACTCGACTACTGGCCTCCTCCATTGGCAGTCCTAGATCATGCGCGGACTGCCCGAGACGCGATCCGGCGCTGAATTTTGCCATGCATTTCCCTGGACTTCCGTTCCAAACGCATTCCTCGAACTACTCGTGGACCATCCAGGGCTGGTAAATCGAGGTAGCTTACTAATCGCTTCGGTGTGTACTCTGTGTAGGAAGCACTCGAAAGAGGCCGAAAATGTAAACGTAGGCCGCAAGAACACTGGTAGCAAACACCACGTCACACACGCCTATCGTTTCTTCTCATCACCCGAAAAGTTTGGTAAATTCTTCCGATGGAGGGCACGTGAGGTTTAGTACGCAGCCCACCACCGGAGAGAGGACGCGCCACCCGTAACAAGGGTCGGTGCCTGACGAATGGCTGGTCGTGTGTGCCTTACGAATGGAGCCTTTTGCTTGCGTCTGGCGGGCGTCGGTGTCTCCTACCGGTGGCGTGGAAGGGATCTTGGAGAGAACCACCTTAAAAATAGAAAGAGCCCATTTCCCAATTGTGCGGGTTTTAGCTAAAAAACCAATTGGGCATAATTTTGTGGGGTCAATTGTGCTCTCCAACATTTCTCGCGTAGGCACCAGGCGACGCGGACGGCCACTAGACGCCAGCAAAACGCTCAATCTGGTTGCCGCTTAGGTGTCGATTTCACTGCGTGCAGGCGTGTTTTTTTTTGCGGTCGTCTGGCCCGTGTGACCACCAGTGTATACTATAACCCAAGAGCATAACAGAGATCCCATAACTAGCCTACATAAGTGTGTCTTGCGTGCACCATTGACCCCAGTGCATTAACTACTTTGGTGGAAACTTTCGAGGAATGGTGAAGCCCAGGTGCAACAGTGACGCTTTGTACATGTAGGCTTCAGAACTGCATTGTATATGTCACTAAGGGGGCAAAACAGTGCTGTAAGGAACGCTTAAAATCACTGTTTCGTTTGTTCGCGAAGAAATCTTGAGAGTTTTGGTTTCTGTGTACTGCCGCGAACCATGCATGCGTTTGTTTGTTTATTTATTGTTTGTTTTTACTACCCGGCTACGCCCGGCTCTGTTATCTGTGTCAAGCGAAGCGCGTATTCTGTATTTGTATGCCGCACGGGCTATCGCATTCAGATAAACAGACTGTTTCGTGTTAACGTCACTAGCCCAGAATCTCTGATCTACAATGTTCTCTGATCTCTGATCTACAATGTTCTGGATGTAAATCCACGGTTCCAGAAACACTGGCGCCGAAAGATAAAAGCCGGCAGAGCAGACGCCACAGCATTCCGATCGTCGAAGCTCGCACGCACACGTCACTTTGTTGACTGCCTCTTCGCCGCCTGTGTATTCTTTGAGTCGTTAGGGGAGCACAAGTTCACTCCAATGAACGTGTTTTCCTTCAAAACACCTGCGTCGTCTCTGGCTTCGTGACATCTGGTGGAGGTGCGGGTTACGCACCCTTTATGACGATTTCTGGAAGCCGTCAGCCCAGTCCAACTAGAGCCAGCCTCCACCTGCAAGGATTGCCCCCGAGTTCGGCCTCCTGCCAGAAAGACCCAAGAAAACGACTGCTGCAGCCACCACCATGGTGCCAGAACCAACGTCGCCAATCCTGCTGCAGCAGCACAGGGAACCGCCAACATTCCGAGGAGCCCCCGCTGAAGACCCGGAGGAATGGTTGGAGAAGCTGGAGCGCGTGCGGATCTTTAATAGGTGGGACGATGAAGAAACCTTCTGGCATGTTTTTTTTTTTACTTAAAGGATGCAGCTCGAACTTGGTTCGACAACCACGAGAGCGCCTTGACCAACTGGACGCAACTAAAAAGCGAGTTTCTTAATACCTTCACGGCCGTGGGGAGAAAAGAACAAGCTGCGCTTTTACTGGACACTCGAACGCCACACCCGAACGAAGGAGTCGTAATCTTGGTTGACGAAATTAGGCGGCTTTTTTTGGCGCGGACCCGGATATGACGGAAGAAAAGAAACTGAGGTTTCTGATGCGAGGAGTAAAGCAAAAACGTTTTGCTTGCCTCGTCCGCAAACCCCCAAATCGGTGGCCGAATTCGCGTCCGAGGCGGCTGCCATGGAGAAGACGTTGGAAATTCGCAAGAGGCAGTACGACCGTCCCATCAATGCGCTAGTTGCGGTCTCAATCAATGTCGGAGCTGTTAGCTCTGACACACTACGGGAGACAATCCGGGCTGTCGTCAGGGAAGAACTGCGGAAATTCTTCCCAACAACGCCGCAACCCCAAGTCACCTCTATGAGCGACGTGATCTGGGAAGAAATGCAACTATCTTTGGGGACTTCTACGCCTTCCGAAGTACCACGTGAGCCTCAAGCTATGATCTACTCCGCGGCTATTCTACGACCCTGCCCTGCTCCAACCCGTCATCAAGGAGACCCGCCGTACTGCCGTCCACTGTCGCCCGCCCGACCACCTGCAGGCCAAAACCAGGCGCCAAGGAAGACGGACGTATGGCGAACCGCCGATAATCGTCCGCTCACATCTATCGTCGCTGGCCGTATAGGAGAATCGGACTGCGTGGTTTCTCCGTCGACGCCCCACGCCCCCAAAACCGGCCAGTGCCCTACTGAAATCGACAAATACCTGTCCAACAACAACCGATGACCAGCCCGCTTCAACCTCATCACCGTCGCCCTACTCATACCAGTCATCCAACACCCGTAGCAATGCTGATTTCGCACGTGAAAGGTCCCCCAGCCCACGCGGGGGAAACTAAAAGCTGCAACTTGTGGAGGTAAAGTTGCACTATCGCGGAAAAATGAAAACCCTCCAACGACGCAACGACTTGCGGAAGACGATGATTCCCGACATGCCCTCGGCCCGACGACCCGATCTAACCCGGACGTGACTCTCGAACACGACGACGACCACACGGCGCGACGCGTACCCGACATGACAGAACCTTCCGCTGAGACGACGAAGACCACGACACACAGTGCCCGACCGTCAACACGCACAAGCCGAGATACGACGCCACGACGCACCCGGAACTCGAAGAAAGCAGCGTACGACGTTCAACTGTCCATCGACGGCTTTGAAGTAGTCGCCCTTGTGGACACGGGTGCCGACTACTCAGTCATGAGCGGACCATTTGCGTCTAACCTGACGAACGTTATGACGAGATGGGACGGTCCGCACATTCGCACAGCAGGAGGCCACCTCGTGACGCCAAGTGGAACGTGCACATCGCCCGTCACCATAGACGGCAACACGTACCCTGCGCCGTTCTCATTTTGCCTAACTGCTCCCGTTACGTAATTCTCTGAATTGACTTTTTGATGGACAAAGGTGAAATAATTGATCTACAGGCCAAGTCTATAACATTTATCTCCGATCGCTGCATGGCGCCGGAACCCAACCCCGGAAACCGTGCTGCTATCCGTACCGCCGACGATCATGTCACCCTGCCACCCCGCAGCAGCTTGATGATCAGCGTCTACAGTGAAGATACGGTTCCTCACATAGACGCTATCGTAGAGAATGACCAAAGGTTGCTCCTCGAGCGCAGTGTCTCTGTCGCAAGAGGCATCGCAAGAGCAACGCACATCTCAAGTTTTGGTCACTAATTTCAGCTGGGAATACCAGCATTTACACAGGGGCACTGCAATTGCGTACCTCGAATAAACGCAAGAAGCAAGTGACGTGATCCTGATTGCCGACTTTGAACGCAAACCCGATGATACCTTCAAGCTTCCGAATCACTTTGACGTGAATCCGGCGTCACCGCAAGAAGAACGGAAGAAATTATTGGATTTGCTGCTTCGCTACAACAAGGCTTTTTCGTCGAACTCAAAACTACATCAGACACCTCTAGCGAAGCAACGAATAGTAACCAAAGACGGAGCCCGACCTACCCAACAGTCACCGTACCGCGTCTCTTCACACGAGCGGAAAGCCATCCGGACCCAAGTCGACGACACGGTCTGCGACACCATTATACAGCCTTTGAAAACCCCTGGGCTGCTCCGGTCGTACTGGTGAAGAAAAAAGACGGCACATTAAAGTTTTGCGTTGACTACTGGCGAATGAACAAAATCGCCAAAAAGGACGTGTACCCCCTGCCACGAATCGACGATGTCCTTGAACACCTCTGCCACGCGAAATACTTCTCATCGATGGATCTGAAGACCGGCCAGTGGCAAATTGAAGTGGACGAGAGAGACTGAGAGAAGACGGCATTTATAACCCCGGATGGCCTATACGAGTTCAAGGTGATGCCATTTGGGTTTCACGGCGCCAGCAACGTTTCAAAGAGTCATGGACACTTGCTAGCTGGCCTGAAGTGGCACAACTGCCTCGTATACCTCGACGACGTTGTGGTATTCGCCCGGACCTTCGACGAACACCTTGCAAGGTTGGAGTCTGTACTGGAGGCCATTCGCACGTCGGGGTTAACGCTGAAGCCTGAAAAGGGCCGTTTCGCGTACGAGGAGCTCAAGTTTCTGGGCCACGTCGTCAACGCAGCGGGAGTCCTACCTGACCCGGCAAAAACTTCAGCCATTTGTAAATTCCAAAGGCCGAAAGACAAGAAGGTCGTCCGAAGATTTCTCTGACTGTGCGCATACTGCCGGCGCTTCGTAGCAAAGTTCACACGCATTGCAGAGCCACTCAGCCGCTTGACGAAAGATAGCACCCCTTTTAGCTGCGAAAACGACCAAGAAAGAGCATTCTGCGAGCTGCAAAAAGGCCTGCAAATCCCGCCCGTGCTCGCTCATTTCGACGAAAACGCCGAAATGGAAATGCACACGGACGCCAGTGATATAGGCTTGGGTGCCGTCCTCGTCCAAAAACAAAGCGGTTGCGAAAAGGTAATCGGCTATGCAGGGCGTGGTCTGTCGAAGGAGGAGAAAAACTACTCTGCATCTGAGAAAGAGTGGCTGGCAATTTTATGGGCGATTTCAAAATTTCGCCCGTACGTGTATAGAAGACCATTCAAGGTTCGAAGGACCCCTCTGGCCGTCTTGGGCGGTGGAGCTTAGCCTGCAGGAGTTCGGCGTTACAGTCGTCTATAAATCCGACAGGAAGCACTCCGACGCCGACTGCCTGTCGCGCGCCCCCGTCGACGCAACACCACAAGACTCTGATGAAAACAGCGCGTTCTTCTGAATCGTAACGGAGAGCGACGTAGCCGCACAGCAGCGTGCCGACCCCGACTTTCGCGCCATAATCAACTACCTAAAAGGATGCAACGTCGCCGGTCCTAGGACCTTCAAAAGCAGATTAGCAGCATTCAGCTTGTGAAACTCCGTCCTCGTGAAAAAGAATTTCAGCCCCGGAACAAAAACGAATTACCTTCTTGTCATCCACGCAGACCTTCGTGACGAAATTTTGGAAGCGTGCCACGACGACCCGTCTTCCGGACATCTCGGCACAGCCCGCACAAATGAAAAAATCAAGGCGAAGTACTACTAGCCCCGCCTTACATCCGACGTCACCCACTACGTCCGCAGCTGCCGTGACTGCCAGCTACGAAAAACGCCACCGACGAGACCCGCCGGACTTCTGCAGCCGATCGCCATCCCAACGAGGCCCTTCCAAAACATTGTAATGGACCTTCTGGGCCGGTTCCCTACGTCACGATCCGAGAACAAGTGGATTGTCGTAGCACCAGACTACATGACGCGCTACGCAGGGACCGCCGCTCTTCCGAGGGGGATGGCACAGGAAGTCGGAATGTTCTTCATAACAAGTTGTGCTGCGACATGGAGCTTTGGACGTCCTAATCCAGGACCACGGAACGGCCTTTCCTGTGCAGCTGATGCAAAGAGTATTACGCTACAGCAACACGGATCATAGAAGAATTACGGCGTACCACCCCTAACGAACAGACTAACGGAACGTCTGAACAAGACAATCTCAGATATGCTGTCAATGTACTTTGACTTTGAACTTAAGACTTGGGACGAAGTGCTCCCGTATGTTACGCTTGCGTACAACACGGCTATCCAAGAGACTACGCAGATGACGCCGTTCGAGCTTGCCTACGGAAGACGGCCGACTACGATGCTTGACGCCATGCTTACGCATCTAGAAGACGACGCCCTACACCCCGATGTCCAGGGATACCTTTAGCATGCGGAAGAGGCCCGCTAGCTTACTCGAGTTCGTACAACAGACCAGCAGCTCGTGGATGCCGGGCGCTACAACCTCCGACGCCGAGACGGCGAGTACCACCCAGGGGATCGTGTTTGGGTTTCGACTCCGATCCGATGACGCTGACTCAGTGAGAAGCTTCTGCGGCGGTATTTCGGACCCTAGAAGATTCTAGGACGTGTCGGCCAACTTACCTACGAGGTGATCACCGATGGTGATTCCGTTACATCACGATGACGCACGCAGCCCTAGTCGTCCACGTGGTTCGCTTGAAACCTTACTATGCAAGATGACGGACTTTTTGTTGTTTGTTCGGACTGTCTTTTGTTTTAGCATCGGGTCGATGCACTCTTAAAGGGGGGGTAATGCCGCGATCCATGTATGCGTTTGTTTATTTATTTACTGTTTGTTTTTACTGCCCGGCTACGCCCGGCTGTGTTATCTGTTTCAAGCGAAGCGCGTCTTGCATTCTTTATTTTTATGCCGCACGGGCTATCTCGTTCAGATAAGCAGACATTTTCGTGTTAACGTTACTAGCCTAGAATAATCTTCTCTGATCTACAATGTTCTGGATGTAAATCGACGGCTCTGGAAACACTCGCTCCGAAAGATAAAAGCCTGAAGAGCAGACGCCACAGCATTCCGATCGTCGACGCTCGCCCGCACACGTCACTTTGTTGACTGCTGCTTCGCCGCCTGTGTATTGTTTGAGTTGTTAGGGGAGCACAAGTTCGTTCCAATAAACGTGTTTCCTTCAAGACAACTGCGTCGTCTCTGGCTTCGTGACAATATCCCGGTATATATCTGTATATCTCGGTATATCTTCTAAATGGTTGCATTTGTGGCAGCAATTTAAGCAGTGAAGTATTGTATAATGCTCTTGTTAAATTGAAAGGACCGTTGCTCAAGCAGCTTGTGTAAGTATCGTTAGAATATTTCGACTCTTCAGCTGAGAATAATCAATGAGGCTTTCAAAAGCGATCGTCACTATTTATGTTGCTAGGGAACTTTAACCAAATGAGCATTAGTGAAATATTGGTAATTATAAGTACAAAAGCTTTACAGCGGTTACATATCTCGCATTGGTATCAAAGACACTACACTAAATGCGTTCGAATAAATGTAAAAAATGTTTCTGCGTTTGCATATTGTCACGAGGAGAGGAGGAAGAGCGGAGTAGGGTATGCGCCGCTGTGGGCCCGATGAAGGACGACGAAGAGCTGTGTGTGGGGCGTGCTGCCTGGGCGAACGCTCTGCAACAGCTGCCTTGTAAATAATGTAAATAGGTCATCTGGTACTGTAAATAGATCGCGTCGTCGTCCTCCATGGTTCGCCTCATTCCTTCTGCCGCCACGTAACATTTTGGTACCAGAATGTAACGTGGCGGCAGGACACAGATGAGACGAACGATGCGATGGGGTGAAGCGATCTATTCACATTATGTACAGTGCGGCCATGAGAGAGCTCGCGCAAGGTTCGCGCCAGGCACTTCGTCGTCGTCGTCGTCATCGTCGTTGGTTCGGAGCTGTCACGCATTGTCCACCTTAGCCCCGTAACATCACCCCCCGGTTCGAGGACGACCGACCCGGTCGTGGCCGAGGCAACGCGATGATTGCGATGAAGATGAGCGATGCGATGACAAGGTAGAGTGAAGATGTGCCTGCCGCCACCGATGACGATGATGCACGTGATGGTGCCTGGCCCCGCAAAAGCGATGTCTTGAAGACCGAAGCGGACCGTCGGGGGAACTCGAACCACGTCGGACGAGAGGGCTGGGGAGGCGGCTTCTGTTCTTTTGGTCTCGGCATGTAGCGGCTCGTCTTCATCGGCTGGTCGCGGGCTGGGGTCACGGGGCGGGGGGCGTGGTCGAATGCTCGTCGCAGTGGGCTGGGGCTGCCCGACACAGCCGACGTTTCCTCGACGATTCCGCCCGGGCCGAGACGATGCGATATGGAGGCCAGGATGGGGATGACACCGCACACTCCACCAGAATGTAACGTGGCGGCAGGACACAGATGAGACGAACGATGCGATGGGGTGAAGCGATCTATTCACATTATGTACAGTGCGGCCATGAGAGAGCTCGCGCAAGGTTCGCGCCAGGCACTTCGTCGTCGTCGTCGTCATCGTCGTTGGTTCGGAGCTGTCACGCATTGTCCACCTTAGCCCCGTAGCACCTTAGCGCCTTCGACGCGGAGGCGACCGTCCCGGTCGAGATCACAATGTTCTGATGCGGTGAGGATGCGAATGAGAGGAGAAGAGAGGGGAAATGTTCTGACCGCCACGGATTACGATGGTTGGATGAGCTGCGGCCCCTGAACAGCGTTTCCTGTCGATGGAGCGAAGCAGCGGCCAAAGCCCTTGGAGCGCCGCCGGAGAACTGGGCAGGGGATCGGCGTCGTTGTATCGTTGGGTCGCGGCTGGTCACGTCGGAAGGTCACGGCGGGTCATTGGCTGGGGAAACGGGGCTGGGGATGGTCATGTCCATGGCTCACCGGGGCTGGGGCGGGCCGACGGGATCCAACAGGCTTGTAGCAATTGCTTCGGGAGACAAGACCGGGCGAGGCTGACACCGCGATGGGGATCGAGACCCAGCACCTCCACCAAAATGTTACGTGGCGGCAGAAGGAATGAGGCGAACCATGGAGGACGACGACGCGATCTATTTACAGTACCAGATGACCTATTTACATTATTTACAAGGCAGCTGTTGCAGAGCGTTCGCCCAGGCAGCACGCCCCACACACAGCTCTTCGTCGTCCTTCATCGGGCCCACAGCGGCGCATACCCTACTCCGCTCTTCCTCGTCTCCTCGTGACAATATTACCTTTTGCCGTAGTTACGCAGAGTTTATACATTAGCGACAAGTATAAATGGATACCTTTAGAAATGAATGTCCAATCTTGTGAAACTCGCAGCGTTTTAAAAATTTCAAAGGCACTCACTGCAGTTGGTCTTTCAGGAAGGACCGTTTAACCGGCATTTTAAACAATGTTGTGTATAGATAGCGCACATTACGAAGTATTACGAACGTCATTGCACTGACAAGCAACTGGTAGGTTGCTTCCGGAGACGGTGGCAATTAGTTGCTTTGGCCGTTCATAGAATTCGTGATTTCAGACGTTTTTTTGATCTTTTTTATGCTGGTGTGATCCTTGAGATACCTACTCTTTACTGCGGTATTTTAGTTGCTCATCCGTCTTTTCCGTACAAAATTGCATAAACAAGGTATCGTTATTTTTAGACCAAAATTCTGTCTCGTAGTCAAGAATGAAGCAAAGGTCTTGTTAAACTTACGTTTGCTGTAGAGACCATGTGCTCCGGAATCAACAACAGCTTCAACAACAACAACAACAACAAAAACAACGGCAAGCAGCCGTCAGGAAAGTGTCATGCATGGTCGTGCGTCGGTGAACTCAATGCGGCGGAGTGTTCACTCCGAGCATTTCTCTATCATCACTATTCTTTCCAGGACCATCAAAGTCAATCGGAAACATAGTCGAACAAAGTACAACAATCTAGTCTACTGGCGGCTTGGTCAAATTCCTTCTACATCAAACAATATTGCAGACGCGCCAAACCAAAACAAAAGCAAACCCCCGCGCATCTCGGAACGAAAGTTCTCACAAAACGTGCGTAAGCAGGCGATGCTAACAAAATATTAACAAGACTTTCCCGTCAGTACCAACTCCACAACAAACGATAGCCGCGGCGGCCGCTTTTCTGATGGAGGCGAAAAGCAAAAACACCCGTGTGTACGAGATTTCGGCGCACGATAAAGATCCCCAGGTGGTCGAAATTAATCCGGAGCCCTCCACTACGGCGCGCCTCATCGCCTGCGTTGCGTCGGCGCGTTAAACCCCACTATCAATCAATCAATCACAACAAACGATAAAACATAAGCTAAAATAAAACGTTTGTACAAAGAATGAGACAACCATCATCTAGCAGTGTAAGCCTCGAGGCGAAACAGGTGAACAACCTCGTGATTGAGAGTGGTGTTCTGCTGTTTCCCTGTCACCGTACGTAACAACCAAGGAAAGAATTCGGCAAACACCTAGGTGAATTCTATAAGGGCTGAGATAGCGGCGCCGAAGCTTATTGCTGTTACGACATCGGTGGATTGGTGTACAAAGACACTCAAGATCACGTGGATGATATTCACTGTCACCTCGTCGTTAAAGTTGTAGTGGCCGGCATCCACGAGGTGCTAGTCCATTCTTGCGAACTTAATCAAACTGGCAAGCCTCCTCCCCACTTTGTATTTAGCTTTGGACACCGGCGTTGATGAGCCTTTGGATTCACGGTAGCACGGCGTCAATAATCGTAGTCGGTCGTCTTCTGTAGACAATGTCTAACGGTGCAATTGGTGAAGTTTCGTGAACAGCTCCTCCGTACGCAAACATGGCACATGGGAGGGTTTAGTGTCATGCGTTATGTTCACCGTCTAAGTGGATAAACGCGATATTGGTGGCCGTCTTGTTCAAGGGTATAGTTAGCCCGTTCATTTGGGGTGCTACTCCACGGTTCATCTGTTATTAGTATGTGGCTGTGGCGTAGCACTTCTTGCATGAGCCCTCGGTGAAGCCCGTTCCACAATCCATGATTAGGAATTCTGGGTCTACATGCCACACACAACTTGTTGGAAAACAAATTGGCGACTTCTTGCGCAATCCCCTTAAGAAGAGCTCGGCGTATTGCATGACGTAGTCTGTGGCTACAACCATCCACTTGTTCTCGGCTCGTGACTCAGAAAATGGTTTCAGAAGGCCTGTTTGATCATTTGGAAGGACACTGGTGGTACGGCGATGGGCTGGAGAAGTTCGATGGATATCATCGGCGGAGTTTTACACCGCTGGCACTCGCGCCAACGCCGGACGTAATGGGTGACGTCCGATGGTAAACGGGGCAAATAGCATTTCGCTCTGATTTTTGCAAGTGTACAAGTAGTGCTTAAGTGCCCGGAACATGGCAGTCATGGCAGTCTTCCAAAATGTCGTCCCTTATGTCGGCGGGGACGACGTGAAGGCACTTTGTTCACGGGGCGGACACGAATTTTTTTTTAACCAGGACCCAATTTTTAGTGCCGAATGAAGGCAGGTGTCGCTGAAACTCTTGGTACGGCGAAGTTGAATTCTTCCAGGTGGTCTACCATAACAGGCAGCTCGGGGTCGGCATGCTACTGGGCAAGTACGCCGATTTCTGGCACGGTGCTGATAAACGTTCCGGAGGTGACAGAAGTGTGAGTGTAGACTATCGTTCAGGAAGCAAGAAAGAGGTAGGGGCAATCGTTGGGGGCAGTCTGGGGCGAATAAATCAGATTCTGTGGAGAGAACGTAAGTGTCAGGAAATGGCTTCTACTGCTTCTACTACTGTGGTCGTAACCTCTTACGCGAAAATATTGGTTGCACCTTCACCTTCTTGCCAGTAGTAGACGGGTTGAAGAGAATCGGTACTTTGAAGAAGATCTCAATATCATCAATCTAAATTCTAGGCACTTTTTTATCTAAAAACATATACTGGAGCGTTTATTCATTATTCCACCTTTTGGAATTTCCGACGCGCTCTACGTGCATCCACCACTCTTCTATATCTTCACCAGGGGATGGCCGGGACGATGCGGCTACGTTATCTGCAGGCGAACTATGGGAGAAGTACCTTCGTTGGCCGTGCTGCCTGTCAC
This sequence comes from Haemaphysalis longicornis, assembly GCF_048455015.1. Lineage (NCBI taxonomy): Eukaryota > Metazoa > Arthropoda > Arachnida > Ixodida > Ixodidae > Haemaphysalis > Haemaphysalis longicornis. The sequence continues at coordinate 190,361,620 of NW_027526422.1, forward strand.
GTGTTTTTCTACACTTTCAGTTTCAGTTTCAGTTTCAGTTTATTGTTTCAGTTGAAATGGTAAAGCGCATAAATAACTCTAGCAGGTCCCATAGTCATAGACTGGGGAAGAAACTTCTACCAACAAGTACGAACCAAAAGTACAACTAACCCGGTTAACAGCAGTAACAATCCTAAAAAACACGAAGAATATGATTACACAATCAAGCAAAATATTGTTACTAAAAATCAAAGTATTTTACAAAAAGGTTTAAAAGGGGATATTCATCTACATACCACATATACAACTGCATTATAACAATCGTTATGCCAAAATGATTTGGCGAAGCTGCCTCTTAAAACAATGAATTGAAGGAGATGATTTAATGGTTGGGGGTATGGAATCCCAGAATGAAGTCGCCAAAAAGTTCGCCGTTAGTTTGCCGTAGCTTGTCCTACAGTTTGGTAAAAGCAAATTGTTGTGGTGTGAGTATCGAGTGCCATAAAAATGCGGGCTTTGATCTTTAGATATTAACGAAATGGGTAAGTTTCCTTGACAAAATTTATAAGTTAGGACGCAAAGAGATAATTTATTTGAATCTCCAATCGACAACATAATAAATCTGCGGAGTAATGTTAACGCATCACATGACAAATGGCTCTAAGTGATTATCCTTAAAGCTTAGTTTTGTGTGTGCTCTAAAGGTGCCAAGTGAGTTTGATATGTGTTGCTCCAAGAAGAAATCCAATATGACATATGGCTGTGAAGGAATGCATAGTAAAGTGAGACTATTACGCGTTCACAAAAATAGGGACGGACTCTAATTAGTATTCTCAGGCCAGAGGCCGTTTTACGGGTAATAAAGATATGTGACGGGTGAATTTGAAATGCCTGTCGAGTGCAACGCCGAGAAATGTGGGATGGTCTGTAGCAGAAAGCGAATTTGGCCCAAGGCTTATGGAAGGCTTTCCCGGAACAGTTTTAAGCGGAGAAGAAAAAATCGCGAAGTGTGATTTATTGCAATTAATATTCGGCACATTATCACTGCACCATTTAACGACTTTAGCGGCAGCAGCATTGAGGTGAGAAATTAGGGAATCCAAACATGTGTTAGAAGAATAAATTGTCGTGTCGTCAGTGTACAAAATACAACTAGAATGTTTCATTTGGTCGGGAAGGTCATTAATGTATGCAAGAAATAAAACGGGTCCCAAAGTTGAACCTTGCGGTATTCCAATGTTGGTTAGTCTAGTACAACAATGAATATCAGAAATAGAGACCACGTGCTTTCGATAACGTAAGTAATTGCGTATTAGGGAAAGCGCTGGACCACATACACCTAACGCATTTAATTTAGCAAAAAGTATGTCGTGTTTAAAGAATCGAACGCTTTAGAAAAATCAATAAACAAGGCACCGGTAAATTTACCTTCGTCAATGGTTGTTTTAAGATGATCAGTTATAGTAACAAGAGCTAATTCAGTAGAGTAACCAGGTCGAAAGCCCAATTGATTAGATGACAGAATACTAAATTTTGAGAAATAGCAGGTTAAACGACTAACAAACAGCTTTTCAATTAGCTTGCTGAAAAACGACAAAATAGCAATTGGACGATAGTTTGATAATGATCTCTTGTTGCCCTTTTTGAAAACAGGAATTATTTTGGCTATCTTTAGGCAACTAGGAAAAATGCCAGTTTTGAAAACTATGTTTATTATGTGTGAAAGCGCGTTACTGATAAGATGTGCTATAAGCTTATAAGAGAAGAATTAAAGTGGTCTAAGCCAGCACCTGTATTTTTTAAACTGAGAATGGTCATGCGCACATCATCTGGGGAAACAGGTCTGAGAAAGAAACTGTGTGGCAGGCGATGATAAGCGTTGGCAGTTTGAAGCGAAAAATGAGGCTGAACAGGATAGAAGGAAGCTACGAAAGGACTGAGGCTTGGGCATGTTGGTTCATGACTTGAAGGAGGGGAACAGCGCAAATTTGACAGACACGAGAAAAGGAGACCACACGCACAGCACTGACTCACAACAGTTTATTCTTTACCGCTCGGGCACATATATACCACCACGGTTAAAAATACAAAAAAAAGCAAGAATATCACGATAGTGTCTCTTATCACCATTGCTCGTCACACATCACCACTCGCTCTGCGCCACAAAAACACGTGCTGCACTAACCTTGGGTCAAAAAATTTAATTCTTTTTGGGAGAGGGTCAGAGAGGGCATAATTACGCATTTATCTTTTAGGCGGGCGATTTCGGCAGCTTCAATTATTTCTCTAGTGGTTTTATGCTTATTTTTTGCTATGACCTTTGTTTCAGAAAAAATAGGGCTGCATCCGCTAACACTACAGTCCCTACAGTGGAGGCCCAGTTGGGGTGGCCACTGATTGCCTTGGTTACTTTGTAGTGGTGCTCTTTCAGTCTTTCATTTAAGCACCTTCCTGTTTGCCCTATATATTGTTTACCACAGGACAGCGGAACAGAATAGACTACACCTTCTATGCAGTCTACAAACCGATTTTCATGCTTTGTTGAGCAAGACTGCATTGTTCTTGCTGTTTTTTTTACTCTTGAGCGCATGGCTGACAATTTATTGGGGGCGGAAAATACTGCTTCCACGTTAGCGCGTTTGGCTATTTTTTTCAAGTTATGTGCAATTCGATGCAAGTAGGGAATCACAGTTATCCTTTTGCTTCTGTTTTGATCTGATACTTGTAGTCTGTCCTGAGTGTTTCTTTTTAATTTAAATCATCTACATATCTTCCGATATGTAGATGATTTTTTAGTAATTCTTGATACTTACGACGTGGGTCTCGATCCGTTAATGTTTCAGGTTTTACACCAGTTTTGTGAATGTTTTAAGCCTCTTGTTTTAACATTTGAATAACCTGTGGACAAAAAATCAGGTTTTTAGACCTGAAGCTTCGCTTTTCGCCAAATCTAATCTGCTGGGCGTATGATCGACGCGCCAGCAAGCCACTTCTTCCGTTTCAGTCATCCCATTCCAAGCTGGTAAAAAGGTCGATAGTTACCACGTGCTGAAAAAACTCCTTAAACAAATCATGTATTCACTGTATGCCTGACAGTTTTATGAGGCAGATGGACAGACTTCAGATAGCGGGGTACCCAAAACAGTTGGCATCATCCGTAGCGGAAGCTTTTCTACAAAAATTAAAAAGAAACACGCAGGACAGCCTACAAGTATAAGATCAAAACAGAAGCAAAAAGATAACTGTGATGCCCTGCTTGCATCGAATTGCACATAACTTGAAAAAAAATTAGCAAACACGATAACGCGGAAGCAGTATTTTCCGCCCCCAATAAATTGTCACCCATGTGCTCAAGAGTCAACAAAACAGCAAGAACAATGCAGTCTTGCTCAACAAAGCATGAAAATCTGTTTGTAGACTGCATAGAAGGTGTAGTCTATTCTGTTCCGCTCTCCTGTGGTAAACAATATATAGGGCAAACAGGAAGGTGCTTAAATGAAAGCTTGAAAGAGCACCACTACAAAGTAACCAAGGCAATCAGTGGCCACCTGGGCCTCCACTGTAGGGACTGTAGTGTTAGCGGATGCAGCGCTATTTTTTCTTAAAAAAAGGTCATAGCAAAAAATAAGCATAATCCCACCAGAGAAATAATTGAAGCTGCCGAAATCGCCCGCCTAAAACATAAATGCGTAAGCATGCCCTCTCTGGCCCTCTCCCAAAAAGAATTAGATTTTTTGACCCCAGGTTAGTGCAGCACGTGTTTTTGTTGCGCAGAGCGAGTGGTGATGTGTGACGAGCAGTGGTGATAAGAGACACTATCGTGTTAGTCTTACTTTTCCTTGTAGTTTTAACCATGGTGGTATATATGTGCCCGAGCGGTAAAGAATAAACTGTTGTAAGTCAGCGCTGTGCGTGTCGTCTCTTTCTTCTCGTGTCTGTCAAATTTGCGCTGTTCCCCTCTTTGAAGCTGCGAAGGCATTGGTAATGGCTGACGGATTCTTTAACATTTGTTCACCAACCTGTATTGCAGTTATAGAGGAGTTTGACGGTGCGTTATTTAAAAATTTGAATTATTTTCCACTGTTTTCTTGAATCATTGCCAGCATGGTCGATTTCTTTTCATATAACTTCTTCTTAGCTTTTTTTAAGTAGCCTACCCAAAATATTCGAATAGCTCTCGTAACGCGCCAGCAGGATCAACCTGAATGGCTTCTTTTTTGTTTTTTTACAAAGGTTATCTTTCCTGCGCCCGCATTTTAGAAGACTATCGGTCATGCATGAACATCGAGGTGAAGCAAACCTTTTCTTGCTGGTTGTTATTCTGGTCGACTCAGAAATAGCGTTACAAATTATGTTACAAAATGTTTTACAAACGAGTTCAGGATTATTTTGTGCCGTAACAGGGCACCAATCAGAATTAGCATTTTTGTTAAGAAATGAAGCCTTGTCTATAATATTGCTTTTGCATGCATATCCTGATTTTTGACATTGCACTCGATTCGCACAAATATTGGGTAATGATCCGCTGAAGAAACTTCAATGACACCAGATCCAGGAGTAACCAAAAGGTTGGACAATGCGTCATCAATTAATGTGTCCTGTCCTGTAATATTCCGTCGAGTCGGTATAGATATAAGTGATTCGAGGCCATGTCCATTCAAAGTATCTGTATAGGCAGCATGCGAAGAATTGTTAATGTGTAATAGTATAATTTTGACGTCACCCATAATAACGATGTTTTTTTCGTTCCAGTGAAAGTGTGTGCAAAACCTGGTTTAATTCTAAGCAGAAATCCGAAACAGACGATGAAGGAGAGCGATAAGTCTACCCGATAATTAGGCTTTTGGAATCAATATTGAGAAATGACGCATCAAGGTCAAGCCACACAGACTCGCAATTCACTTGATTAATTTATAGGTCTCTATGCCTGGATTATTGTAACTGAGTGGAAATGAAAACCGCTGCGCCACCATGACAGCTGCCGCTGCGGTGACAGTATTCTGCTGTCTAAGATGAAAAAGAGTATAGGTTGCCATCAGATTCATTCAGCCAAGTTTCACAGACACATATAATCGAGAAATGGTGATTGAGCGATGCTATTAATGTAGTGATGTCGTCAGAATGCTTTCGTAAGCTACGAGCATTAAAATGCAAAAGAGACCGGCAAGGTGTTTCAAGATATGAATCAAGATCGGACGGTGTGAAGTATGAAGCCATGATGAGACTTTTTAGGAAAAATAAACATTAGAAAAGAGATTAGATTCAAGTGAAAATAGAGAGGTCAGCTACAGAGTTAATGCGATGAACCCGGCTGTCCTCAGAGTTGCGAGCGTTGATTCGACAGTTATTTGCCCACAGGAAACGCCATCCCTTATCTTTTTTGAGCGCTAAGGCCTGAGCAAACAGCTTCTTGTTGTCGGGTGTTAGGTGCTCATTAATGAAGACGGGTTTTTTGTTCACTCCTATGAATCCAAGACTGCCAACGACCAGCCTAGCCTTGCTTTTTCCACCAGTATTATAAAGCCGGTTTCAATATCGTGCTCTCGGCGGCTGGAACGCGTTTGGCGTGTTGGCCGTTTGGAGGGGTGCTGCCGAAAGGACCGTGCCGGAACACGAGCGGGAACCGCCAATTTAGTGGAACAGGATGGAACACTATGTACAATGGTGATGATTCGAGAGGTACTTTGAAGGGACCACTTCTTCCTCCTTGTCGTGATTTCCAACATCCTCCCGACCACGAAAAGAAGAAAGTACTAAACGACTACGTCAAACACAGCGTTATTGTTCCAAAGTACATGGGTAATGTAAAAACGAGCTGGTGCAGTCTCGAAAGCAGTCCGGTGCAGCCCCATTCCACTTGGTTCACCATCGGTGCTTGAACCGTCAGCCCAAACGTCAGGGTGTGGAGTTGCACCACGTGAAATGGGGCACATAAGTCGCTGTGTCAGATCCACAGGAAACAGTGGTATCCCCCCGAGAAGGATTCTCCGGAAAGCGCGGAGACACCCTCAGGCGGGGCGGAATCGTGTCTGTACACCGTTGCTTGCGAGGTTCACCCGTTGTATGTCTCTGCATCTTCTTTACTGCTATTTGAATAGCGTCTCCTCTTTTGCCACACAAAATTATGAAGACACTTCTATTCAAGCTTTTCTCCAGGAGGTGAGTACCTCTCAGTTTCTTTCCTTCTTTGGCCGTTCGATGCGCTCGGCATTTCTTTTGGTGCGTTATGTTCGCACACAGCGTACGCTCTTCTACGTTCTTAGTTGTTAGAGCCTCTTCGTTCACGTTCACAGGAGAGACCACGCGGATTCGCCTTTTTTGGGCGTCGCCGTCATCTTGCGCCTCAGATTCCGGATGGCTGCATTGAAACGTTTCTGTTGGTGCTGAAGGCAATGAGGTGCTGTTCGCAAAATAACCGTTGTTGGAGTCTTGATTATGCTTCAGTTCTGGCTCGTTTCTGAAGTCGGGGATGCTCTGCTTGTTATATGTTTCGTCTGTAGTGCCCATCAGTGACGTAGCGGAAATATCGGGAGAAGTGCCCTCTCCATTTGAACCATAACCGGTGAACGAAGTTACGTATAGATGCTTCACGTTGCGTTTGAATAGTTGCCGAACTGAGCTTTTTAAAGACTGCCGTAAATCGCTGATAACCTCCAGTATTTTCCACTTCATCGTTACGATGGCATTTGTGCATGTTCCAGCACTTTCGATCCTCTCGGCAATCTTGTCTATGGCAATGACGTCTTCGACTTCGCCGTCTTGTTTCTTTAGAGCTTGTTCTTTCTCCAGTAGTGTCCCATTCCAGTTAGACAGCATTACTAGCGAAAGTGAACCAGAAGAAAGATGTTTCTCAACTTGCGTAATAATTGTGGAGACTTCGTCCCGTAGCTGGAGTCGTTGGCTGATAAGCTCCTCCATTGTTCTCCTCGGCGTTAGTCAGTCCACACAATCGTTGGGAGGTAGGAGTTCCTTGGTATGGCTACGAAGAAGTACACCGTCATTACAACGTATGAAGGTGGTGTCTTCATCGTGAATGCATGTGCCTGAAGCTCGTTCCCCTCAGCTCGCTTGCTTGTGCTTCAAGCTCATTCTGCGTCAGGTTCAACGGTCCTCGCCCCACGGCTCACTTTGCGTTGGTTGGTAGCCCGCTCGGACCTTCCACCGTTGAGTTCTCTTGGCGCGGCTCCAGACGAGGACAAAAATGCACCGGCGGAAACTTCTTCTCAAAGGTCGATGGGGCCGGCGCTTGTTAGGGTGTCTCAAGTCTGTGAAAGCCGCTTTTCCCGGGTTTTGGCACCATATGTTGCGGAAAGGACCGAGCCGAGACACGAACGCAGCCGCCGCTTTAATGGGACAGGATGGAACAGAATGTACAATGATGATGATTCAAGAGGTATGTTGAAGGGACCACTTCTTCCTCATTGCCTTTATTTCCAGCAACGGGTATTAGGGTGCATGTAATATCCATAAATTGACTTACATATTCCGCAGGGCGTGGACTTCAGTAAATGCGGCGGATCGTAAGGCCGGGCCACTTTTTGCCCATTAAGGTACTAGACGTAGCAGCTATTATTTGTATGGAAATAAAATATTTCGGTATACGCGCATTTTCGCTTTGTTCACCGCAGCGTTTTGTGCTAGTTTACACTGCTCTATATACTCATCTCTCAAGACACTACCACCAGGCAGCGTCGCTTGCGCTCCAAAATCTTGAAACTTACGGCAGACGTTTATAAAGAAGCTTATTCTCCCTAGCTGGTGGTGCTGACGTCGAGCGAAAACACACTGCAGTTAAGCCAAATATATACAATGTGTTTCAAAGTGAGTAGCAAAATTTTACTGCTAATAATCTTTCGTAATACGCAAGTTATCGTTTGGAAGTGTAGACGGTTAGCAATGATGATGATGACATGGAGCCTCTTAGCAGGGTTGGATTTTGGCTTGTGACTTTGGTTCGATGTTGGCTGTGAACTTTGGCTGTTTGGAATTTGAGTTTGGGAGAGTGGGTTTTGGGCTTTGGCTTTCACTCACGTTGCATGGGTGAAAGCTTGCCGTTTTAACCACCTTTCTATGAAGAAAGGGGGTTTGATTTTTGTGGTCTTACTGTCGGGAAAAATTTGCAAGCAGGTGGAGCATTGAACTAAATTTAACGAGATGATGCCAGTTCGACTCTGAGAGTCCAATAAGGAACGGAGTTGCGGCGTCAACCCTTCGCGCTTCCCAATCACTCAATGTTTATTTCAATAAAGGTTGAAGGAGTAGCGGCAACTGTTTTTGATTGCCGCGTAACAGGAATTACAGAGGCTATCTGTGCTTTTTTATCTTATTTCGTGGGAACGATCTGGCGGTAGGGTAACTTTGAGCGAGTATGCACAGTGTCAGTGCCAAAAGTGCCCAGTGTGCAGCGTGGGGACGCAAATAAAATATTTAGGTTTTTTGTTGAAAGAGTCAGCGATACGTATTTTATGGCGAAGTCCTTAAGTGCTCTAGTTTGCGAAATACAGTTTCGTTGTACTTGCTGTTGTCAGTCAAGAAAATTATTGCCGCTCTAAAGAGTTACTAAACGCAAATGGGACCCAGTGGGGTTGGGGGGAGCGAACCCCGGGCGCTTTTTTCGAAACCCACACTTCCACCTCTAGCCAATAGAGGCCGAACAGCACAGTCGCTTTAAAGAATAGAAGGAGTGTTCTAAGCGATTCAAGAGATGGCGCTGGGTGCGCACATTTTGACCGGGCTTGTATCCACAGGGTAATCAAATCTCGCATTCCCGCACGTTGACTGTGGTAGAACAAAATTTGCGGTTTCTGTTCTTTTCTTTGAGGCACGTGAACGCTTAAAATATCTGCCATGAATCAATGACTTTTTAGGAGTTAGTGTTGCCGCTTTACATCATTCACAATACGGTGAATTGAAAACGCAACAACGCTCTCCTGGCGCTCTAAATCTAGCGCTCTACAAAAGTAAATACCTCATCTAGGAATTGAAAAAATAATCAACTTCATATTTTACGATAGGAGCAGTTTTAAATGCAGAGCATTTCAGTAACTCACGATGTCACCCGCGTTGACGACCGTAGTCGTAGTCCGCACCCCTCCCCCTACACTATATAAAAAAAAATACTATCCGGCGACTGGTTTCGATCCCTCGACCCTGCGGGCGGAACGCAATGTACATGTTCTCTACCCACTGCGCCACGAAGCCGACACAGAATGGGAGGCTACGAACGCGCCTTATATCCTTGACTCATTCAAACTACGTCAAGAAGCTGCTGATACAACGCATTCACTACCACCAGCTCCCCAAACACTGGCGGGGAGATGGGCCCAATTTTTTTGTTTGTTTTCGCACTTTGCGAAGACAACGGCCGATATTTGTGCGGATGTTACCACGAGCAAGGCTGATTTTTGTTCAGTTAGCGAGTGAGGCAAAATTCGCAGAAATGTTTATACCCGCGTGTGCAACAACTCCAGTTAGGTCGTCAAACATTTAGAAATGTCTAAGGAATCAAGGTGGCGTTGAGCGAGCCCACATGTGGCAAAGATTGGATGCGGCCGTGCAAGTGATCAATAATTATTAAATTATTCTTTTTATCGATGATAGATGCGATAGGAATGACAAATGTAACGCAAGTGTGCGTGTCGCGCTATGTTTTGGTAGAAATATTATATTCAACTCAAAATAGCTTTGCTAGCACCAGAACGTTCGCAAGTGTGTGAAAAGCTTGTATAAGCTTCTAATCTCTTTTATTGAACAAAAAAAAACGAATATTGCTACCTTTGCGGTTAGTTCGCAGGATGTGATTGGGACGGCGGAACAGCGCGGGGGTGTAGCAGAGAAACTCTGGGCGAACGCGCTGCTCCGTCCGGCGGAGCGCCGTGCAAGTCGCCGGAGAAGCGCCAGCCCTGCGCGACAGGTTCCCCAACCTCCGTCACAGGTCGCTCGCAACTTTTTTCGGTGACTCTCCGCCAGGTGGAAACGTCCTTTGCACGGAGCTACGTTGAGCGACGGTACCTAGCGTGCTGTGCGCTTACGAAGCTTAGGATTTCGCCTTGGTGACTTCAAGAGCACAGAATACTGATACGGATCAACTTTGGACAAAGAAATATTTGAGTGCAGTTGGCCTTTCAAGCAATCCGAGACGGCTTACAAGCGCTAACTACGGCTCTTCTTGGCGCCCCTGGAGAAACGGCTTTAAAACTCTATACAGACTCCATGGCGGCCATACGTGATTTACGTCGCGTAAATAACAACTCGGCTGCCCCGAGGGACATTCACGAGATAATATTGAATGTCCCTGCCGTCTTCGGGGTTAATGAATCCGGCGCAAGACGCTCCGCGCTCTAATTCTGGCGGATAGAGCCTGCCGCCCTGCATTTGTTCCATGACAATTGCCATTGATGAAAATCGATCATCCGGAACTATTTCGCCAACCGAAAAACATCTCAGTCGCGCCACACGTGCTCTCATTCCGCCGTGAGAAACAGTAATCCTCAGTAGACTGGCTCGCTTAGAGGAGGTCTTGCTGCTAGTACTTTGTGTTGGAGTGGCCGTCTACCGCTGTGACCAGGGTGTGGCGACCCCGATACCGTAGTCCATGTACCAACAACTGCCCCTTCTGTACGGCTCCTGCCGCAAATGCTGATAAAAATCAGCTGCTGTGGACATGCCACTCCCTCGAAAACGCTAGAACGCGACATCTTCGAGGCGGAGTTCACCCTGGCAGAGGACCTCACTCCACCGGTGGATATAGAGACCGCGCCACCACTCCCTCTGAGTTCCTCTCTTCTTGGGAAGATGACTGCGCTTCTCACCGCAGTCGTTCCCGTCACACCCAACTTGTCGATTGGTTGGGATTGTAATACTCTCCTATTTATTTATTTATTTATTTGTTTATTTATTTATTTATTTTTTGTTACCCTAAGGGCCTGAGGGCGTTACATAGGGGAGTGGGACATACACAATAATACAGACAAAAGCAGCAAAATAACAATAAACATTACAAATAACAGCTTGTTATGTAAACAGGTTGGTTATGGCTGAACGAAAAGGAATGTCATTGCCGATTTCAGCTACGGACCGAGGAAGGCGATTCCAACTTGCACAAGTACTGGGGACAAAGCAAACCTGAAACAGGTTTGTGCGACCCGATGAAACGTGAACTTTATGCTGATGGTCGATCCGCGACGACTTGTAAGATGGACTGAAAAATAGCCTACTTCTGAGAATGGGATTACAATGATAAATCTTAACGAACAAGCATAAACGAAACACTTTTCTGCGATTTTCAAGAAGAGGCAAGGATACGCTTGCTTTCATAGATGTAAGACTTGCGCGGTGATAATTTGAAAGTATAAATGTATAATTCTTAAAGTATATATGAGTGCTCATGTAAGCCTGGATCCACTTATGGGTAAAAGGCCGCAGCAGCTGACGACGTTGTCATCGATTAGTGTTCTCTTCCGTGGACAGTGGAGAACCATTGTTTTTGAGCAAGAATAAAAGAGCTTTCACGCACAGAATGACCTCGTTGGAGAGAAAAAACATCAGAATAAAAAAGGAACTTGGGTTCCCCGATGACTTTTTATTTATTTAGATAAAATGGGAGTTCGGAAAAACGGGCTGAGATAGTGAGGTCACCAATGGGTGGCGAACCCCACGATCTAAGCTGCTGCAACTCCTTTCCTCGTTGTCTCAATCACTCAAAGCTCATCAAAGCTCATTTGAGGTCAGGGGCTGGTCAGAGCTGCCTCCTACGAGTCAATGGAAATTCGCGTTATGCTCTGACGATATGGTTGGATATGAACAAGTTGCGTGGAAATGGGTGGTTGTGTCTCCGTATTTATCAGTTTCCGGGTGTCGGCGAGTCCCTCCAAACATCTTCTCCATAATATATTTGTTGATATAGGCGGGGGTTGGCAATGTTCGCACACGTTTCGATTCCTTCGGCGTTGAGAGTCACAATCGCAAAGCGCACACAATGAGAGCTCGCGTAGTTTGTGTTCGCCTGCAGCATTGCGTCCCTACGTGATCGTGTGCCGGACAGGGCTTGCGGCGGTGAAACAACCGCGAAAAAATGTAGAAGGAAAATTTTCTTTCATTAAACGCAATATCGACAGCTTTATTTCCAATTAGGGCACATTTCACTTGCTTTTGGTCCGCCGGCGGGGGCTGCTTTTTCCATACAGGTGAAAAGAGAAAATGCACTTGTGTCGAAACTTCAACGAGCATTAAATATGACCAGGCTGTAAAAATTACTCCGGAGACCTGTTGTGCGGCGCGCCTCACTTGCCCTGGTGAACTTCGGTGTGATGCCCTAGAAGTAATTTTTTTTACAGCAAAGCTGCATATGACTAAGTCATTTCTTCACACGGTTTTCAATCCGGCGAAGCCCCTTTCCTCAGCACCGTTTCTTTGCCACTCCACGCCACATCGACTCCTCTTTCACAAGGGATGTAGAGTGAACTAGACTAGGGATGTAGATGTACGGATGTAGAGTGAACTAGTGAAATAGACAAGTGAACTAGAGCGCCACCAGGGATGTAGAGTGAACTAGACTAGCGGAGTGTCCCGAGCGGCCGCGCCCAGCCACGCCGGTTTGCCTTGTCACCGCTAGGTTGCGCTACCACTGCGTTTAGTAGCTGCCCTGGCGCCCTGAAACCACGCGTCTGGCCAAGAACTGCGGTCTTCTCGCGTTGTCTTTATTTCAAAGGCATTGAGAGGCTAAGCAATACTGTAAACGGCTGAATGTGACTTCTGCCTTACTGCTGCTCAAGCTCGGACACAAGAGATGCGGGCCTGGATGTGGTGAGCCGTGGTGGTTGCAGGCACCTCTTGTTATGTAATCCGCGATTTTGATTCACCCCGAGATTTGTGTCGTGCGCGGACGCTTTTAAATTTTGATATATTGTTACCTGTGTTCTAGACTCTCCAGATACCGCCTGATGCACGAGGATGACGACGTTTTCGCGACCTGACAGCAACTGGTGTTGAGCATGAACTGCAGTCTCTACGAAGGCAGTGCCTGGCGATTCTAAAAAAAAAAAAAACAGAATATTGCTCGTATTTCAGCGTTTAATAGTGGCCAGTTTTATATGAAATGTTGCAGCCCGCTCAATTTATTATTCTGCGGGTGTCTGCAGACAAGCACGTTGACCACACCAACCCTTCCTCCCACAAAAGAGTTTAGACCCGCCACACAGCACACAAATACCAAACACATTAATTGCGTCTTGGCATTACAATATTTTGTAGCCTTTGCTTTGCTCTTCTTAAAAATTCAGAGGTGCTTGCAAATGGGAAGGTGAAGTAGCTTCTACAGTAAAAATTCAATGTAATGAAACCCGATTTTACAGATTTCCTTATCTAAGGAACAAATTTGGATTCCCCCAAGGTTTCCAGAGGGCTCAATACTTTAATAAACTGGAACAAACAAATGGATAAAGCACTATTCCTCATTTAATGGAGTATTTGGGTTCAGCAAGCCCTCAACAGGAGCAAAAAGAGAAGCCCCACACAGTTCCTGGCAACAGCTTCGTCCACTGATTGAGGTGGCACCAGATCTGAGCTTCCGTGACTATCTGAGCGCGGACGCAGACGCAGACACGACGGACGTTTTTAACGGTGAAGAACATGTACAGGTAATTCTCGGCACAGAGGAGGTGTCAGAGGATGCTGCCGACCCAGAAACTGCTCAAACTCGTGTGCCCACTCCAGGCCAGCTGATGGACGATATTGACTTGTTCAGTCACTTTAGTGAGGCTCACTTGGGAACCGAGTACCCGTTGTACACGCTTGCGTGCTACAAAAAGTCTGTCCGCCCAATGCTGGCGAAGCGCAATCAGGTTAAAATCGCGGGCTTTTTACCAAGAAATTAATTAGTTTTCCACAGAACCCCCAGCGTTTGATTGTAATTATAATGTAATTCAAGCAACGCGGCAGCGGCAATTACGGTGTCATGGTAGCTACTTGAACGCGCCTCCTCTTAGACATCAAATTTATTAAATCAACTGCTAGTATAGAAATATTTCCCATTCTCTCGATTTAAGGTTCTCTATTTAAAGAAATATTTTTAATTTCTCGATGATTTCGTAAGATCGGGTTCTAGCTGTATATTTCCTCGTGATAATTACAGATAAATATAAGGAATAATATTTTATTTTAGCGCTTACATGCCGTGCAGTATGTTGAGCTAAGCATAGCTAATAACAGAGATTCACTTTTAACAAAGGAGCTGTTCGATCTTTTAGTTCCGCCGTTCAACGTTTCCGTAAAAATATAACCAGCGAAAATTCTGAGCGCACGTGCGCGCGTGCTTCGTGAGGACCGCTTGGTGTCGGCCAGGCTTGCGCTTGGTCTTGCCCCATGTGAGGGCCTCATACCAAGCTTTCCCGCTCAAAATTCCAACATCGCAGGAACCAAAGAAAATTACTTCACGAAAGTGATATTTGGCACAAGGCAAGACTTCAATGGGAAGACAGCAACACTAGAAGAAGTTTTCAGGTTTCTCAATAGTTTATGTGTAATTCGCGATGAAATTTTACTCCTCATGCATTTCTATGGGATAGTTTCCATGCCTCAGGAACCTAGCCGCAAAACGTGCAAGACTTGAAAATATGCGGAAAGCAAGTTTTCACCCTCAACATTAGCAGCGCGAAAGAACTTTCCATTACGCTAAATAACTACAGATTAATCGCTGTTGAACGGCCTGCCAAGAGCGGGAAAGCTGCACATGTAGCAAAAACTAGAAATAAAACACTGGGGCTCTTCGATTTACAGTCTCGGACTCACCGCGGATAGTCCGCGGGTAGTTCGAGGATTCCCCGAAGCCATAGGAATGCATGCGAAAATAGAATGCCGGACTGCTTCTCGGAGAGTCCGTGGTGAGTCCGAGACTGTAAACCGAAGAGCCCCACTGAGCGCACGTGTGCGCCTAATGAGGAGCGGCCAACGTCGGCCAGCTCGGCCTTCGATGACACTCTGCCCAGCTTTTGTGGCGTGACCCATCGAGCGCCTCAAGCTGGGATCACAGACGCTGACCACCACAGACGCCGAGAGAGTGAGAGAGAGAGAGAGAGAGAGAGAGAGAGAGAGAGAGAGAGAGAGAGAGAGAGACAGACAGATAGACAGACAGACGGACAGACAAACAGACCGACAGACAGAAAGACAGACATAAAGAGAAAGAGAACAGTTATTGCTCAGTCACCGACCTATGTCCATGTCAGCTAAACGATGGATCTTCATAGTAGTCGAGAGTGCCCTTGGAGATCTTCTGGACATGAAGGCACAGAGACCCCTGGGCGGCCCGAACGTCTGTTCCGGGTGGGGAAGTCAGCCAAGTGTCCAATGAGGTGATGCGGGAGAGGGAGGGGAAAGCTTCTTGGGGTGGGAGTCCCAGTACGAATGGGGGATACAGGGGTATGCGCCGCAAGAAGGGCAGGCTGGGGGACCGGAGCACTTCAGTATGCGATGTAGAATGTGATGAGATGGGAGGGAGACACCGAGAGATGGAACGCCTGCGGGCAAAACGATCCGGCTGTGCCAGTCATGGAGAATTTTCAGCGGCAACAAACTCCATTGAAACAAATACATGTACATACAATGAATGATATGACGCAGATTACACTTCAGTGTGGTGGCACAGTTTATTTCAGTGTGTTTAAAGCTTTTTTATAGTTGTGTTATCTTCGTCCGGCTGCGTGCACTACTGGCCTACGCAAATATGGATAGCCGCTCTGACAGCCTGAGGCCAAGCGGTGGGAGTTGGAAATTTTTAGGCACATTTCTCTCATGCTGGCCATTAAAGGAACACACTTGCTAAATGTTTTAAAGAAGCACTTAAACTTTCGCAACAGACGACACCACACACACGTGCGCACATCGCCATCCGCGTTTCCTCCGGTTGGCGGCTGCGGCTGAGCGGCTACGAGAAACCGCACCAGCGCCCCATGCGGCGGTCGACAGCGCACGGCGTGCCGAAAGCAATGTCGCCTCCGTCCGCTCGAGACACCCCCTATTCTATTTCACTCTAACCGATGCTTTAACAAGTATCCCAATTGGCTGATGACGGCGCTACCACCGTGATCAGAAGTTACACCTTAGCTCAATGGGACGGGCGCGGGGATTCACTCCAAGAAACAGTGCACAGAAGCCCCATTGGGCGGGAAAGCCGCTGTAGCACAACCCGCAGCCGCCAAGGTTGTCGCCTATAATTCTACCTAGTGGTGTAGCTGCGAATACCTTGCGCAAGAAGGGCAACTTACCCGCTTGGGACGCCGACGTGAGCCAATATTTTAGGTGCGAAGCATCTCATGGTTGGGCCTATGTCCCTCCCTCGTCTTTGTCGTTGTTGCGCCATCCCCACCCCCACTGTGCATGCTCGGCTTGCTGAACGCCCGGTGGTGTCTTACCGTTCTATGGCTCCTGGAACGACAGTGCAGCCGGTGTCTTCCTGGGCCGGCACGAGACGACCACGCTTCCATTTTAAGGGCTGCTGGAGCGATAGTGCTTCCGCTGTCTTCCTGGGCCGGCACGAGACGAGCACGCTTCACCCGCCTTCGACGTTTCATCGTCGTCGGCAGCGGCGTGCGTCGGCGAGTCTCGGCGGGCGGTGATTACAAGCAGTCCACAACCATCCGGAGAACGTGAATCGACCTCATCTTCAACAACTTCAGGGTTCTTCCACTACAACAGCCCTTGACTTTACATTTCACAGACCGTAAGGCGGTCATAATAAAAGCGGAACGCCAACCACAGCTCGACGTCACCTACCATGAACATGATGATGATAATGCTTAAATAAAGAGAAGCTCACACCACGTACAACGTATCTCTCTCTCTCTCTTTAATGCCTCTCCACTCTAACATCCCCACCCCCCGCCAACAAAATTACACCATCTTCCCTAGGGGAACCCTCAGTAGTATGCGAAACAGCCATTAGGTCAACGCAATTTGCCATTTCCTAGTTCCGGTAAGTGGAAAGTGTGCTAGTTACCATGGAAACCAAACAGTAAATATAACGGTAGCTACGTACCTCAACCTCACTGAAACGACGAACTGAAAACTAATGGGCACTTGAATAGACCCCATGCCTGCTTCGCATACTACTCAGGGTTCGCATACTACTCCGACCGAGCAAGTGTCGGCGACGTACGGCTCTTTCCCCTCTTTGTCGCTCTTTCTCCGGGAACGGTCGGGCTGCCGGGCTGTTTTCTGCTCATGAAAACGTGCCGCAAACTCCGCGCACTCCACAGGCGCGCTGACGTCATCACGAAACCACCCGCACGCGGATGGCCGAACGCGACAACATGGCGGCGGCTTCTTTCGCGATGTGGTGCGGAGCACTGGAACGACCGCTTCTGACCGCTCTTTAAAATGCCGCTCAAAGCACGCACGAAGTTTCTTGCGCGGTAAATGAGCTAATAATGTTGGCGAAAAGGGTGCTTTAAAACATCATCTTCGCCGCTAACGAAAGCGCCCATGCAATTTCTGCCGGGGTGCTAAGCCTAAACATCTCCGGCGAAGCCAGCCGGCTGTCTCGAGCGCTTCGATTGGACCAAGCCGTCAGGCTCCTCCCACTTCCACGCGCGTCGCGCGTTCTGACAAAGGCACAGGCAGCCGCGGGCGCGGAATCGCCGATGCAGGCGCAAAAATAACGCGCGGGCAACGCCGACGCACATAAATCGAGTGCAAAAACGCCCCTGTAGTGAGCTTGGGCGCCGCGAGTGAGGAGACGAAGGTTCAAAAAGGACCGCTCGGCGACATAGAGGTTAAAACAACAGCAGAAATACGTCACGGATTTTCTCATGCGAAAGTAAGAAAAGAAAAAAACGAAAACGTTTTTTAATGTTCAATTTTTTGGTCTGTGTTGGTTCAAACGAATTTCGCATGATACGAATATTTTTTTGCGGTCCCGCGAGATTCGTATCATAGAGATTTTACTGTAGTACAGTTTTTCAACTTAAAAATCGTTCGGAGCGACATTCCAGCCAATGTTTCCAATTCTATGGTTCGTACATCGCCGGTTGCCGGGCTTTGCGTGCGCGAGTCGTAGGCTCAGGTGGAGGGAGAGCGGGCATGCACGTGCAGTTATGCTTAATGCCCTCAACGATGAATGCCCCTTTGGTTGGTGAGAGATTTCGACATTGACGTCTCTGGGCACTATGTCACCTGACTGCTATCCTACTTGGTCGAGCGGTTTCGATTGGCGTATTTTACACACAGGGAGATGTCTACAACGCCGGAGGGAAACGGTCATCCTCAAGTTCGTCCGCTAAAATAAAGCTGTAGTTCTAGGAAGCTTTAGTCGGTTAATAAGCTGAAAATTATGCTCAATCCCAAATTGCCAAGAAACGTGTTTTTGTTTGTGCGCACCTTCAACTGCGCCAAGTTTCACTGGGCAACCTTCTGCACAGAGTTGAAGAGAACTGAATTTTCTTCCCGGTCTTCTATTGCTTTGGTTTTTGAGAGACTCGCGTTGCCCTTTTGTCCCGCATTTATTTGCGCGACCAAACGGTGGTGCCACTATAAGTTGGGCTGGGATAATCGATTTGGTGTGATGGAGGTAGCTGTCGTGCATGCGGCTGCCCAGGCCGCCTCTGCTGCAATCACGTACCTTTTTAAGTGCGAATGCACTTTATAAACGACCCTGAATTCCGTTGACCGCCGTCCGTTCACATAGCAACAGCTGCGGGTGCGCGCGCTCCTCGTCTTGCTTGGCAACGGGGGGAGATGGCACATACCCACGTGGGAGATTGGCCAGGAATCTCCTCGTCTTCCTTGGAAACGGGGGAAGATGGGTACGCGCTGCCTGGCCGCTGACCTGGCACATACCCACGTGGGGGATTGGCCAGGAATAGGGCGCGAGAAGGGCTAATGCACCCGCCTAAAGAAGTACTGACACGAAATTTCAAAGCTGAGATCGGCTCTAGCAGTCAAGTACAACGACAACACAAATAGGTGTCTGTGAATAAATGCATCTTTCTTTCTTTGTAGTTGTGTGTGTGTGTGTGATCTCTCTTTCGCGAACATTACCGAACCCCGCAAATTCAACTCCTGCATCCGCACTTTTACATTCTTCCCCTCGGGGAAATGCGGGGAAATTTTGTCACCTCCGGCGTATTATGGTTTCTCTCCTTTCCACACACCAGTTGCCGCGGTGCCGTGTTAAAGGTTCAGACGAGGACACGTAACGAGTTGCATCAGCAGCAGTTCTCCGTTAACAGCGATAACCTATTTCCGCGGAAGCTTGATGAACGCGGCTGTTAATGTACGGCTAGCACCCTCGGAAAAATGTCAAAATCACCCTAATAACGCTATCACATAAAAGGGTCCTGAAAGGCTGAAAAGCACATTCAGTGTGCTGAAAAGCACATTCAGTGTGCTGAAAAGCACACTGAATGAACTAGCACAATGATTAGTTTGGGTAGTCAACGTCATTCTGTGCTAAGTATAACATTTTTACGTGAAGCAGAAAGATCACGCTCCCGTTTCAAAATTCGTTGACGCGTTCCCAAACTTTCCTGCGTGTGTTTGGGGTCCGCTACCTTCCCGCCTGTCTTATCTTATCAGTCATCTTATGCGCGTCACAAAGCAAAAATATTGCAATCAGACGTATTTGTTTTTCAAGTCCGGCGCACAGAATCGCCGTCTGCTTAGCGTCGTTCCGTCGCGGCGTCACATTTGATTAATTGGCGTTTCCAGCAACACGCTTAACGGTATCGCGTTTGTCCAAATTTACCTTTTTTACTCTATTACCAGGCTTCTTGTTCAGGCTCGCTGGCTGGGCCGACACGACGACGACACGACGGCGACGCCGACTTCTGAGTTGCAAGTCTGCCTTCTCACACGAGGCCGACGGCGACACGAACTCGTCAAGTCTGTGTTATGTGACTGGCTCGCTGACCGAAGATGACGACAATACCGATCGGCCGAATGGTCGTCGGGAATGGATGAAGAAGCGAAAAGTGTGCCCCGACAACATTCGTGCCCTAATGAATGCGGCAATATTCTGTTCGTTCTTAGAGTGTACTAAACACAGTAACGTCCATGAAGTTCATACAACTGAAAACTAGCCCTTATGGGATCCGTATATCGGCTGACGAGGCTTCTTCTCTTAGGTTTGGCTACAGCTCGTTTCCTGGAGCTGCAAACTGCCTTTTCGTGTAGTACTAGCAACTTTCATCAAAAATATAACCTCAGTCAAGAGTAGAAGGGGCGTTAAAGCATATTTATTACAGAATAAGGAATCAATATGTGTCAAAGTTTTTAGCATAATGCGTAAAACAAAAGCATGGCGAGCACTATTTCCGCAGGGAGAAATATCAGTTGCAGCAGAAACTGCTGTAGCTTGAGGTGCTTGGGGCTTCATGGAACCTTACTGCACAACTGTTGTTCAAGGCATTTTCAGGTAAACAACCACAAATTCTTGAAATAAGGTAGAAAACATTGATGAGACACAATGGGTGGTTCTCAAGGTAGTGTACATGATATATCTACGCAACCTCCAGTACTTTTGGTATAAAGCCTCGCATCCACTTAATCAGAGTCGCGGGTTCAAATCCAAGCTAGTTGTTGTTTATTCATTTTTGTTGGTGTCTCTTAAGTTTCATGGATTTCAAATCGTAGTCGCAAATCGAAAACAAAACTTTTTGGTTAAACTGGGGAACTACCATATGAAACGTCAATACATTGTTTAGGTCACCGGAACTTTTTGCCCAGCTTTGAACTCGTGCTTTGTATATATAACATGAAGTTGTACTTTGAGAGGACGAAATACGGATGAGTGCATTTTGCGATATTGGTGTTTCTTTATACAGAGTAAACATATTGTTACACAAAATGTCAGGCCTGCTTTTCTGTACGGGAAAATCCTCCCCGCCAACTGCACAGCCGATGAAGAAGGGAACGAAGCGCTTCTTTTGGGCGGAATCGATGTTTGCTGCACGCTCACCGGTGAACCACCGCCATTACTGTGAATAAACCCCACTTCGCCTCTTACTCGCCTGCTTATCCCCGGAACGGCCTTGGTGGAGGTGCTGGGTAGTCTCAGCGGACAACGGCATCACTGGATCTTCGTCGAAACCGTCGCGTAGCAGGCCTCTCGCCCATCCGAGAAGACATGGCCCCTTCGACTCAAGGCAACTCTTCGGTGACACCTCCCAACGGCTGGCAGCAGCCACGAGAGCCGCGGAAGTTTGAAGGGAAACCGGAAGAAGATGTCGACGAATGGCTCACCCATTACAAACGAGTGAGCAAGTACAACCGCCGGAACGCTGCGGACCGGCTTGCGAACGTCTTTTTCTCCTTGGACAAGACAGCGTTGACGTGGTTCGATAACCACGAGGAAAAGTTGACCACATAGGACGAATGCGTCGAGGAAATCAGGAAGGCCTTTGGTGATTCGGAAGCGCAAAATAAGAAGGCCGAGCAGACACTCCTCCAGAGAGCGCAAGTTCCCGGGGAAACATGCACGACCTACATAGAGGAGATACTGAAGTTGTGCCGGGTCGTCGACGCTAGGATCCCGGAGGACGACAGAATTGGGCATATACTTAAGGGCATTGCGGAAGACGTTTTTAATTTTCTCATCAGCAAGGACAACCTGAACACCATCTCTGACGTAATCCAACAGTGTCGCAGGTTTGAAGCGCTCAAGATGCGCCGGATAACGCCAAAGTTTGGTCGACTACCCAGCGTCACAACGGTCGCCAGCGTGGACGTTAACTCGTCTGTCGACCTTGCGTCGACCATACGGCAAATAGTCCGTGAAGAGCTGCTCCGACGCAATGACGTTGTCCATCCCTGGACCCCATCTCACAACAGCGACTCACGGCACGAGGCACCTCCGAATTCCTACTTTTCTACAACGCACGTGGAATCGTTACGACCATCTGTCAACGTGGCCGACTTCGTTGACGAACGGCGAGGTGACATGTATACTAGCCCGACACGAGATCGCTACTATCAATCACGAGGCCGTTTCCATCGTCCACAGGACGCCTACTACCCGGACGAGTATCGGCGTGCAAGCCCTTCCAGTCGCCAATTCCCATCCGGGCGGTTCGACTCTCCTCGCGAGCCACCTGTTTGTTACCGATGTGGGGTCGCCGGTCATATCTCGCGGTTTTGCCGGCCTCGCAGCCCTGGATCAAGCGCGGGTCCGTGGTTTACCTGGTCTAGGGGTAGTAATTATAACCCTAACCGTTGGTCGTCATCATTTCCACCCACTGGCAACAACGAGCATCTTAATGGTCCCCGCAACGCCTCTCCCGCCTCCGACAGGAGTTTGACGCCACCACCCCTACGCCAACGCCAATCTACGTCGCCTCGGCGGCGCCCCTTGTCACCGCCGCCGGGAAACTAGCCGGCGCGGCCGATGGGGGTGAGGTCGCCGGACAGTCTCTAAGAAACATACCTCTGCCCGTCTTTATGGTCAAGAACAAATTGGAAGTGTTTATTGATGGTGTACAGACGATGGCTTTAGTTGGCACTGGAGCAACAGTTTCCGTTATGAGTAGTGTTTTTAAGGAGCGTATTGGGCCTAAAGTGATCTTCAGCTGGGACCGTGGTGCCATATTTTGAGGTGTTGGGGCGAGTCATTATGCCCCATCGGTATTTGTGCGGTTGACGTTTTCCTAGCCGGCAAACGCTTACAGGCTGAATTTGCAGTGCTTCCGTGGTCCACACATGATGTTATTCTCGGTATCGACTTCCTCCATGAATGTGGCGCTATGGTGGACTATGCGACGGGCGAGCTCTCCATAAACTGCATGTTCCATTCAGTACTCGCGGAGGAGCCTTCTCTCTGCGAAGAACCCCTTCTGGTTGTATCCGAAGACACGCTTCTGCCCGCCCGCTCAGAGTCTCTTGTTCCCGTGTTGGCCCGCGGTGCTGGTGAGCCTACCTTTTGCGCTATAGCTGAGCCCATTGCATCAAACTGCACCAAGAAAGATGTGTTGTTACCGCATTGTTTGATTTCGGTAAACGGTAGGCGCAGTCTTCTATGAGCCGTTAACTGCACAGCGGCTGGTACTGTTTTGCCGCGGGGAATGAAACTAGCGGCGTTTGAAAAAGAAGTGAGAGTATCCCTGGCAGCAGTGACCGAAGAAAATTGTGATTCTGGTGGGAGCTCGGCTACCCTCGACGGACCATTTCTGCAAATGATGAGCAAGGGTCTTTCTTCTACCGAGAGGGAGGCACTAGCTCGTGTCCTCTGCAGACATGCATCGGTGTTTGACTTCTCGCAAAGAGACGCCAAGATCGACATTCCGTCGTGCCGCTCGCGACACACCATCGATACCGGAACCTTCCAGCCAGTGCGACAGAAACCTTACGGGGTTTCTCCGAGCGAGAGAAGGATTATTGCGGACCAGGTCAACGAAATGCTCAAAAGGATGTTGTGCAGGAATCAGCTAGTCCGTGGGCAGCAGAGGTATTTCTCGTAAAGAAGAAGGATGGCTCTTGGCGATTTTGTGTTGATTGCAGGCGCCTGAACGCAATCACAAAGAAGGACGTCTACCCACTACCACGAATAGACGACGTCAACGACTGCCTGCACTCTGCTTCGTATTTTTCGTCAGTCGACCTAAGATCTGGTTACTGGAAAATTCCGATGGATCCAGCCCACAAAGAGAAAACGGCTTTTGTTACCCCGACGGACGATTCCAATTCAACGTCATGCCGTTCGGCCTCTGTAATGCTCCTGCTACATTTGATAGGTTCATGGACACAATTCTGCGAGGCTTGAAGTGGGAGATTTGCTTGTGCTACCTCGACGGTGTGGTAATTTTCTGCCGTACTTCTTTTGAAGAGCATAACACACGCCGTGACACTGACCTGAACTGCCTAGGAAAGGCCGGTCTTTTGTTGAATTAAAAAAAGTGCCACTTCGGTGAGCACCAAGCACTAGTTTTGGGCTATCGAGTTGACAAACATGGCGTTAGACCTGACCCTGAGAAGATCGCAGCCGTCAGCCATTTCAAACCGCCCCAGTCTGTGCGTGGTTATGCTCCTATTTCCGCCGGTTCGTGCCTAAATTTGCCGAGCTGGCTGCTCCTCTGTCCTATCTTTTGCGCAAGAATGTGCCTTTTAGCTGGACGCCAGAGTGCGAGGACTCATTTTCCCAACTTAAGTTTTTGCTCACTTCTGGCCCAATACTTCGCCACTTCCAACCCATCGGCTTCGACCGAAGTGCATACGGATGCCAGCAGCATCGGCCTCGGAGCAGTACTCGTGCAGAGGCATCACGGGGCCCAACATCTCATCTCCTATGCCAGCCGCACACTCAGCAAGTCCGAAAGAAACTATACTGTGACCGAGCAGGAATGTTTGGCGGTTATCTTCGCTGTGCAGAAGTTTCGCCCTTACATTTACGGACGTCCTTTTACGATTGTCACGGATCGTCATTCTCTGTGTTGGTTGGTTGGACTACGTGATCCATCCGGGCGACTCGCCCGGATACAAGAATACGACTTCGTTATATCCTACAAAAGCGGCCGCCGTCACACCGACGCTGTTTGCCTTTCCCGGCTACCACTTTCAACGACTGCGTGCGACGAGGACAATTTCGACGACTACCTCGCGCCAGTATCTGAGGAATTTCCCAACGTTCAAAGCTCTCGACGAGAGCAACAGAACGATCCCAAGCTGGCCCCATTCTTCGCCGGTGCTCGTGCATCCGCCCCTTCTAATCGCTTTTCTCTTCGGGACGGCCTGCTACAAGGCAAACTACGGAGCATCTGGTGCACGGTTTCTTTTGGTTGTACCAGAAAGTCTGCGCTCTTGCGTACTGCGTGCTATGCACGATGAGTTGATGTCTGGACACCTTGGTTACGCTAGGACATTACACCGCGCCCAAGAGCGCTTTTACTGGCCCAACATGCGGCGCACGATTGAAAAATACGTCGCCACCTGTACAGAATGCCAGCGTCACAAGCGTCCTGCCGCCATACCTGCCGGTCTGCTTCATCCTGGGCAACCACCCACTGCTCCTTTCGAGCAGGTTGGGGTTGACCTTGTAGGCTTACTTCCACGAACGCCTGGCGGCAACCGCTGGATTATCGTCTGTGTTGACCATCTGACGCGTTATGCGGAAACCGCAGCTGTTCCAACTGCTTCAGCAACCTCTGTGTCTGTATTCCTGCTGCATGCCCTTATTCTTCGCCACGGCGCCCCTCGTGTGCTTATCAGTGATCGTGGCCGCCAATTTATTGCGGATGTTGTGGAGGAATTACTTCGGCTTTGTACTTCGCAGTTCCGGCATGCTACCCCGTACCATCCACAGAGGAATGGATTGGTTGAACGCACGAATCACACACTCATCAACATGATCTCGATGTACATCTCCTCCCACCATTGAAACTGGGAGGAAATACTACCATTCATCACCTACGCTTACAACACCGCCCAGCACGAAACCACCGGCAACAGTCCCTTCTACCTCGTCTACGTTCGCTCAGCTAGGACGCCTATCGACACCATTCTACCATTTTCCTTGCACAACGAGGCATCCATTGCCAAAACCCTTTGCCTGGCTGAAGAATCCCGCCATTTAGCCCGTCTACGTACACTGTCCTCGCAGCGCCGTTCTAAGGACCGATACGACGCTCGACACAGCAGTATTGCATTTTGTAAAGATGATCTGGTATTGCTATGGACACCTTGAAGGAAACGCGGTTTGTGTACGAAGTTTTTGTCCCGTTACACTGGCCCATTTGTTGCTGTGGATCGTGTCACTGATGTCACCTACATCATTTCGCGTCTCACTGCGACCGGACGCCGGGCAAGCAAGACTCAGCTTGTACATGTTGCACGCCTTAAAACATACAACCCGCGCGCTGCTGAATGACTCTCCCTGGGGGTTTTGTCTGCGGAGGGGGAAATGTTGCACAAAATGTCAGGACTGCTCCACTGTACGGGCAAATCCTCCCCGCCAACTGCATGGCCGATGAAGAAGAAAACGAAGCGCTTCTTTTGGGCGGAATCGATGTTTGCTGCACGCTCTCCGGTGAACCACCGCCATTACTGTGAATAAACTCCACTTCGCCTTTTACTCGCCTTCTTATCCCCGTAACAATATTTTTCTGTCATCTACTTAAAGGGGCCCTGAAAGGCATTTTGAGCACACTAAATGAACTAGCGCAATCGCTAGATTGGGTCGCCAACGTCACCTGTGCCAAGCATTACTCTTTTACGCGCAGCGGAAAGCTCACACTTTTGTTGCAAAGTTTGTCGCTTTTTTCTCACCCTTTCCTTCGTGTTTTTGGACGCCGCCATCTTCACATGTCTACATCATCGATTCCCAGATGTTCGTCATGAGCTAGACATCCTGCTATTGGGCGGCTTTTTCACGCACTTCCGGCAAAGAGATGAGTCGTCTGCTCAGCGTCGGCTCGCCGGCTGATCTGCCAGCGGAGTGCCGGAGTGCTTTGACATTTTACGACAAACGAAACAAGTGTAAACAAACGCTTAACCGTTTGTATTGAATGCAACACGGCCATAACACGACGTGGATTTTATCTTACGTGAGTACGTACCATAAAGAAAGTCCCGTGGCACTTCTTTGGTGCAATCGCAGAGAACGCCCTGAGCCGAATGCCCGGGTTTGACGCGTACATTTTATTCAACTTCAAAACAATCCAGAGATGCGTTTCGAACGAACGCAACGTCACAACATGCGTTGCAAGCCTGAACCGCGATTGACAGACGATGAGTTGCCTCCTCCTGCCCGTCGTAAATACGGCACTCACCTCACACCCGGTTTGCGGGGACGAGCAGCAAGTCACAACTCTGGCGCGCAAGCGAGAAGGCTTTTAGCCAGGCACACTGCACATACCCCATGCGAGGTTGAGTGGTACGTCGTTCGAGAAAGATAATCCAGACCATGGGAAGCACTATCCACCCGCAGAAGTACAATGTCGCATTTCATCGCGAAACGAACGCGTCCACAACACACAGGAGGCGATGCACACACACACACACAGCTTCGGTCGCTGCATTGGCTTAGCTGCAAGCTTCGTTCGGACAATCAGCGATGCTACGACGATACAGAGCTGCATGAGGACGACGTCTAACCACTTCACGTATTTAAAAACACAGGGGCAAAGAACTAGGTTCATCGGAAGCAAAAAATCTTTCCTCCATTATAGTGCCTGAAATATACTGGCTAGTGTGCCGAGGGCGGGCTCCAGGCGGG
Source organism: Haemaphysalis longicornis (assembly GCF_048455015.1). Taxonomy (NCBI): domain Eukaryota; kingdom Metazoa; phylum Arthropoda; class Arachnida; order Ixodida; family Ixodidae; genus Haemaphysalis; species Haemaphysalis longicornis. The sequence continues at coordinate 190,388,789 of NW_027526422.1, forward strand.
CGCCGGGAGCGATGTACGCGGCCGTCTGCCGCTTGGGGCGCTGCCGTGCGGGAGTGTGCGCGTTCATCCGGCCCGAGCAGATTGCGCGGTTACCTCCGAGCTGCGTAGCAGACGGCAGCGGCAGAACTTTCCATTCCCGCTTGCGATGAAAGCGAGCGAAAGCGACGGGAATTCTGTCGCGCAACCAAAATTTGTCCCGACAATTCGACAAAAACGATCGTCGCGCGACAAAGCGACGGAATTCCTGCCGCTCTCACTCGCTTTCGTCGCAAGTGCGAACGGGCCTTTATGCGCAATCTCCGCCCCACATAAAACAAGCTCTTACTTGTCGCCTGAGCATACGGTTGATATCTGACTACGTTACACTGTGCTTGCCAGTGTATTTAAACGATGTCACTAGGTTTGAAACGTACGCGCTCGGCGTGCAGCTTTGTAAACGCAAGCGGTTTCACATACGCACGCTATTTTGCTGCTAATAGAGTTTTAGTACAGCGTTTGTGGCCTTTGCATACGCTAAACGCTAAATTTTTGCGTCCCGCTACGTGACACCGCGATGGGAGTTTTAGTAGAGCGTCTCGTCAGTTTTGCGTAGCGACACACTAATGCATACGGCGCCATCTGTCAAATGTTTTCCGAAATGTCTCGCCGGCTGATCTGCTAGCGGAGTGCCGGAGTGTTTGGACATTTTACGACTATCCAAACAAGTGCAAACAAACGCTTTCCCGTCAGTGTTGAATGCAACACATGGGTGCAGCTTGTCAGAACACGGGTTCTCGCTGATCGGGTGCAGCGTTGGTTTGCTCTTAGCCTTCACGTTCATCGCCGCTGATAAAGCGATCCGATCCGGCGCGTTTTGTGCACGGGTTCTGTGTCGGTTGAAAATGTCTTTTTTCACATGCCGCCGGTAGTAGGAATTACAACCACCGCAAAATAACACCCGGCACCAGCGGGGCCACATCTGAGACCGCGCTTTTTGGATAAACAGTGCGCGGTGCACCAAAGGGAACGAGCGCACGATTCTCCCCACGCGGCTGCGAGTTCGCCGCCGATACCAACTGCAGCCCTGCAGCTACGTACACCGCGAAAGGGCAAGGCCAGGCCGCACACATGCGGCCAGGTCATTCGTTCGCTTTTCCAGCCTGTGTCCATGGTGTCTACAGAGATGAAAAAGCCGAAAGAGCTGGCCCGTAGCAGACGGCAGTCTGTGGGAGCGCAATAGCGGAAGTACGTCACCGCTGAGGAGCGGAGCATCATGGGAGGGGAGGCCAACAGCGAAGAAACAGTTGAAAGGAGGAGGAAATACGGCGCGACGATAATTCGCGGTTTTTGATTTACGATTTCTCAGCTAATACTCATCGCTTTAACAAAATTCTTGCAGGAGGAGATTGCTAATACATTGCTTTATTTGGTTACATGTACATCCATGCATCGGCGGAAGGCATTTCAGGACCCCTTTAAACAAGACAAGGTTGGCTTGGGGTAGAGGGTGGGGAGGCGCTTGGGCCTGATTGTCCAATGAGACAAAAGATACGCCGACACGGAAGGTCCAATCGAGCCTGAATGTCCATTGAGAACAATGGTCCAGAAATAAGACAGGTTTAGTGTGCTCATTCGTATAAAGCAGATCGCGATTGGTTGAATCAGTTATGTAGAATTTCACCTATCAAACGTAACTGACCGTTAGGCAATTTTATTTGTCGTTTACACGCAGGGCTCACTTTTGAGTCTAGGTAACCTGTTGCATGTGACGGTATTGTCCGCGATGTTCCCGTCAATTTCAGTAACATCGTTTGTAAAACAAATTATAAAGTTTCGTTTTCAGTACTGCTATTCATCAGGTTCAGATTCGTTGTGTCCCTCACACAGAGTGGTAGCATTACTAAATACACGTTTTGATTGGCGGTGGAAATTCACATTTCGATGATTACCGGCATGCTAAAACACAGGCTTTTTGCACTTATCATTTTATTTGAAATCAACGCGCGATCTATCCTACTGATCCTGCCGGCGCCATGTTAACACTTGATTTAAGTTAAGCTTGACAGGAATAAACGTGCAGACAAAAGCAGCTCGAGAGATAGCGGAATACATAATTGATTCGGTGCAGCATCTGCAACCAGCCCTGTCCCCTCTGTCGCTGCGTTGCTTCAACTAGGGCTGTTCATTATTTTGCCTTTGTTGTGTATGACGTGGCCGGAAGGCGAAAATAGATCCGAGGATGACAAATAAGTTCAACTTGTTAAAATTCAGTTAAACTGAAACTTTCCGAGTAAAAGAAAATGTGAGCCTTTGCGGAATGCCGTGGGGGAGGAAAATGGGCTATAGACCAATGTATGGCGCTTAATTGATTTGAAAGAGCGCAACACTCCATGTACAGGTCTGCAAAGAATAACAGGTCTGCACTTTCTCTAAATTTCAGGTCACTAAAACGTTTCAGTCCAAGCCAAGGATAAAACTTAGGTGAGGGCATGATGTAATGGCGGTCCATGATGACACAGACGGCATTGCTGTGAGCCGCATAATCGCTAGCGCCAGATTCCTCTATAGTGTATAATGTAAGAAACTCTATGGCACAAACTACGCAAGCTCGGAAACGTGGCTTGTTGCACTCAGAAAAGTGCACTTACGATTTTTGTTTACAGACGGCATACTATAGGCTCCGGAACGATCGCCGGGTGGCGCTGCACTCTCCCCTCCGGGAAAGTACGCGGTGGCTGCCGCCGCTTCGGCACGTGCTTTTTTCGCTGTGCGCGTGCTGCATTTATCGTGCTACGGTGAGGTCCGGGTAAAATTTTCTTTGGACATATGAAAGCATACACGTTAGCACATGTCCAGAAAGTTCGGTTTACACGTAGAGTAGCTACTGGGTCCATTTTTGCCGGTGCTTGTCTTGTCGTCTGCTAGAGACGCGTCGTCTGCTACGCGCCGCCCGAACGGCCGAGCGCCCCGGCGGTTTCACGGGATAAAGCGTGCGCTTGGGTGGTCGTCAGCTGCCGTCTTTTAAATGCAGAGCATTTCTTAGCCTCGCCTGTTCCTGCGTCGGACGGTGTCAACAGTTTCGCGTCCGCAGCAGTTGCGCCTCTCCTTCCCTCCTCTCTCTCAACAGCAGCTGGCGCGCGCATGTGTCACAGTCAGCCCGTTCGATCCGTCGCGGTCTCGGCGTAACAGGGGCGTGATAGCAGCGCGGTGGGGCGTAGAAGGGCGCGCGCTGCTTGCGCATGCGCGCTCTCCCCCCAGTACTGCTCTCTCTCTACTGCGCGCGCTGCAAATATCGCGGCTAGCGGTCGCTCGTGTTTCAGTCACTGCGTTGCTCCTTCCTTCCTTGGTTGACGCTCGTGCACACGTTTACTCGTGTCTGCTACTCCAGCATCACGGAAGAAGCGATGGAAGCAACACTGCCTTCAATCAGTACTGAGGACCCAATGCTCTGCATTTACTCGTGTTCCCCTCGCGTGAAGGCGCGGGAATTTTTTTGTTTGTCGTCCAGGCGACAGCTGTGCAACTTGTCAGAGCATATTTTAAGTGTGAATGCACTTTATAAGCGACCCCAAACCATCCACCGCCGGCGGCGGCGGCGGCGGCGGCGTCGGCGGCGGCGGCGTCCGCAGTGCTCTACTATATTTAAAAAAGAAACAGCATCCGGCGCCAGGTTTTGATCCGAGGACTTTGCGGCCGCAGCGCGACGCTCTACCGACCAAGCCACGGACGCGACGCTGATATCAGTGTTAGTGACGCGCCTTATATCTTTAACGCATTCAAACTACGTCATCAGCGGCATGCGTTGGCGACTCAGCGGCGTTATAGCGGCTTGATAACTGCGTGGTGTACACGTGATACTACAAACCCGATGGAAGAGATGGAAGAGAAGGCGGCGAGGCGGTGGGCTGCGGGGGCCGAGCGCAAGCGCCGCAAGCGGGCCGACAACCGTGCATTCGCACTTTCACATTCTCCCCCTCGGGGAAATGCGGGGGAATTTTTTGTCTTGTCTGCTACTTTCTTAACGTGCTCCCACTTTGAACAACCGGATTTTATGGACGACAGAAACATTGAGGCTTACAAGAATTCCCGTTAATTATTGTTTTTAATCCTTAAAGTGACCAGCTGCCTTCTATGACAGACGCATTAAAAAGGCACATGCTGTTAAAGGGGTGCGCTGACAACACCGCATTTCTATTTTGCTTATCTTTGGAGGAATTTTGGTCGCAACGTTCGTCCCACAGATTGACCCGCTGAGAGTGGGGGGGATACTGCAGCGGGAACAACGTAACATCTTGTCAGGACTCGGGACTGCGCCAACGTTCCATGCCTGTTTTCTGTTATGTTCCCGTGTTTTATGACCATGTAGACACTGCTTGTGTTGTCTTGGTTGTCTTGTGTGCAGTAAGCAACACTGCTATAAGCTGGGACGGATTCAAATAGATTTTAGTCCTTTTGTTGTTGTTCTCGCCGTCTGCACAAAAAAGAAAGGCAGAAGGTGCAGCTGGTACGAGGGCGATGCATTTGCGCCTGTGCAGTGTTGCCGCGTGCATAAACGAAAACGTGTGGCCCTTCAGTCGTGCACGGCATCGACCAAAGAGTGGAGAACAGCTGTGGCGCGTCCAGAACAGCTTGGCTCCCAAGGCTACCTCCGCGGCTTTTGGTGCTAATCAGAGGGGTAAAGCTAAATGGGAAAAAAAGGGATATTGCAGAAGGGAACACTAGTTCTCTGTTGCTCGGGCTGCCTGGAAATAGATAGGGGGTGGGGGGTCCTCCCCTCTACACTTTTTGTTATGCATGCTGCCCAAGATAGTTTTCCGCTATAATAAACGAAATTCGGAGTTGTTTAGTTGGTGCCGTTCGATATCGTCTATATATAACACAAATGGTTGACATTTTGCATGGGTGAAAAAAATATTTTCTAGCGATTTACTTGGCTGTAGTAGCCCTGGTCCGTCTTTTCAGTGTGACTTGTGTTCTGGACGAAATTGCTGCGTTGTTCGTTTTTTCCCCACATTTACAAATACTGGTAATTAAAAGAGGTATACACCAAATTCTGTATAATAATAGTAATTGAAAGTTATACGCCACAACCTGTTCTGTTGTTTCCGCGAACTGTCACTTTAACCGATACTTGTACTCCAAGCGGATGACAAACATTGTGAACAAAAATTCCTTCAAGGACAAATAAAATGGAAATGCGGCGCTGTCAGCGCGCTGCTTAATTAGCGTGTGCCTTTCTAATGCGTTTTTATAAGATGCAGCTGATTGTTTCAAGAATAAGAAATAACCTATTACCATAATCAATCACGTTTATCTTACATTTCTTGCAAACCTCAGATTTGCTGCAGTCCAGAAAGTCTGGATGTCCGAAGCGCGAGCTCGCGAAGGGAGTAACAAACAAAAGAAAAGTACGCTGTGACCAGCTGAACAGCTGTCGCCTTGCAGAAGAAAAGAGCAACCGGCGACCACCGAACATCGCGTTTCCCCCCTTAAAACCGTCGGGGCAGTCTGCCGGTCGAGCGGCGGGTCTGTAGCAGACGACAAGACAAACATCGACAAAAATGAACTCTGTAACTACTCTACGTTTAAAGCGAATTTGCTGGACACGTGCTCACGCGTACGGTTTCATAAGTCAAAAAAAATTTTACCCAGCCCTCTTCCTAGCGCGAGAATTGCAGCATGCGCGCAGCGAAAAAAGCACGCGCCCAAGGGGCGGCCGCCCCCGCGTACTCCCGCGGAGGGGAGAGGGCAGCGCTGCCCTCGCCCGGCAAACTTCAGCTTCGCTTCCCTATTGCCTGCTTTTGTGGTTTCTAGCGGTGTGCCTATGCGATGAAAGACATTATAAGGCGGCAGCAAAATATGCGTCAAGAATATAGAAAGCACTCCTGGAAATATAATGTCTTGCAAAAAAAAAGCATAATAAGGCGTGTTCACGGAAATGTCATACGTAATTTCCATTCTAGAAGTAAATTTGTGAAAGTGAACACCAAAATAATAACGCTCCTTCGTCTACCAACAGCGATGGTTCATACGCTCAGCTTTCTCATGTGTGAATCGGTAAGTTGTAGGGCTTCACAAAGGATTCGTGACGGAACAATCGCCATCAGTGAGACAAAGAAAGCTTCGCTTTAAACCGCAACTGCTTCAACCGTGTCGGAATGGCGGAATCACGTAGATGTCGGCTTCATAACGCGAATGACTCAGGTTCGGTTTAGGTAACGCGAATCATTTATTTCTTGAGGCTATTGATGTTTCTTCACGTATCATCATCACCACCGTTTTATGAAACCCGCTGTGCAATGTTGGCTTCTTTTAGTGCAATTTCTTTTAAAGCAAAGCTTTCTACCTCTACTAGCCAACAGTAATTTCGCGGAGCGCGGGACAAGAAAGTCCCAATGCGGCTGCGCAGGGAAGGGCGGTTTTCCCTCACAGAGCACAGTGTAGATGGCGTGACGAATTTACACAGCGTTCCCCGCGCGCTCACGCCGACGGACGCACCGGCGCGAACAGTCTTTGTCGTGTGCTTTAGCGACGGTGATTTTCGGCCGGTTTAGGCGCAGCTTCGCCTCCATTGCGCGGTTCCTTCGCACGGCTTAATTAAATTGTTTGAGAGTACCTCCTAGGTAATTCGGACGAGACGGAATTCAGTGGTCATACCGTAAAGATACATTAAAGATTGGTTTGCAGGGCAGGAAAACAAAATGTATAGACAACATGCATCCATTTGGCCGCTGAGCAAACAGTACCATTTGCGCACTGCTTGCCATGAATGGGACTCCATTTTCTAAATTTGTGAATACAATTAGGTTGTGTTTAAGCAGGTTTTACAAAAGGAGGAACTGGCTTTGATAAATAGCGATTACGAGAGTTCCTTAATGTCAAAAGGAATCACTACGCTGATATGCCGAATTGTGTCGGTGTCTGCGCTTGTGTCGCGAGGTGATGTAGCCCCCACCTAGCACACGTGGATGGCTAGGTTCCGCGTCTCACCCTACGAATGGCGCTCCTCACCGTTTTCTTTTTGCGACAGACGTCCGGGCTACAGCGGCGGCGTCCGTCGCTCTAGCCCGACTGTGGCCGACGCTTCTTCGTTCGGGAAGCCGTCCCAGCGACTTCTAGGTAACGGCAGGCACAATCTTAGTTTTCAGTCTTTATATAGCCACATGCGAATTCAACTGACGTCGCATGGGCAATTGTTGTGGGTGTCGTTTACAGCGATGCTTTCCACTCACGTTCACAGTGTGGATTTTAGACAATTTTTTACAGTACTGGAGCAATCAGTGCGCTATAAAAGGGTTCCTTTAATATTCTGACCTTCTAACTGATCTTACATACAGTTGGCGCAGCAAAAGCAGACTGAAACAATGGGTGAAACCTTAGGTTACAAGATGTATATGTTTCTAGTCAGCAAGCAACATACATAAAACGATATGCCATTGCACCGTCAAAATTTGTCTATGACATAAAAAACAATGTAGTACACTGATATAAAAAATAGCCAGTAGTTTGTTCCGCTGAAGAAAAAGGGTTATTTATTAACAACAGTGATTAAAAAATTTTTGTTTTAGGTTATGATAATATCCTGTAGGATTTCTTGTTGACACTACAAGATGCCACATTTTTGTCATATTCAGGTGCCGACACATTTTATTTCTTGAACCCCAGAAAAAAAAATAGTCAAATGTTTGCTATTTACCAGGTTTGCAATTTTTTTATCCTGAACAAGATACAAAAGCGTAAGTCTGTTGATTCTGACAAGAGAAGTATCACCATTGCCTAAGTGACTATCTTCATCACCCCAGCTGCCAAACTCTCTTACCAATGATGGCATTATGCATTTTAACCTCTAAAACGTGTGTTGGAGCCGGAGCGAATTTCACTTTCTTCTGTATCGTCAGTGTCAGTTATATCAGGGTTAAAACTCCCGTTGTCTCGTAATTCAGGCTCAAAGTCATTATCGATCTCGGTGCCTGCTCCTAAACGATTAGATGAGGCAAAACCAGTTGCCCCTGTTCTGCGTCTACTGCCTACGATGTTTGCTCCAGTGACACCACCTACAGCGCCAGAAAATGCGCGACTCACTCCACTAATTCCAGGGTAACTCGAGCTGCTACCAATGGATGTAGCTCCAATAGTCCCAACGCCCACATTCATTGCATTAGGATTAGTAGAGCCTCTGCTGGTAAAGACACCGCCTACCCCAACTACTCCCCGGCTGACCGTACTCGGGCCTCCAGTGTTCAACATTCCACGACCGCCATTAGCCCCCATGCCTCTGCCCCGAGAAGTGGCTCTTACGCCTGCAAGGCTGACCACTGTGGCTGAACTACCCCCTAACCCGTTACGCCTGCCTGCAGCCGCCGCGACATTAGTAACGCTAACACTACCGCCACGTCCTCCATTTAAATCATTTCCAGTAATCTCGGATTCGGAAATTCCAGTAGCTACACCAGAATTCCCGCCTAGACTCTCTCCCACGCCAGTGTTTCCGAAACCATAGTTACGAGACCCGCCTGCTCCAGAAACATATGCAGCACTGCCTACAGAACCGCCAGCATTAGTGTCTGTCAGGCCAGGGGAACCAAAGTCATCGTCAGCAGAACCGGTACGGGTGTGGCCTGCTCCTCTGCCCCCACTGAAAACAGCGCCAGGACCTCTTGGCACACCATTTATGGTATTGATGCCAGGAATTCTACCTGCTGAATTGCTTCCAGAAACAAACGGTGGAGAAACAACTCTTCCCAAGTTGTCGGTCACAGTGCCTCCGTTTCCTACACCCGGCTCAATATGAATTTCAATTGCAGACACATCGGCCGCATTAGCACCTTCTCTTCCGGTGGCGCCCGTTCTTGTGTTAGCAAGAATTCTATTACCAGCACCACTACCACCCCCACGATTTACACTTCTCATATGGTTATACAAGGTAAGACGTCTAAGGTTTTCCATCTGTTCTTTGAGGTTCTTCCGTTCTCTTCTTGCCCTCATGAGGGCGGCGAGGGTTATAAGGCAAACAAAACGCTTTTTTCTTTTTAGGACTGCAGGACGTAAGTTTGCAGTGCAAACACCCCTTCTGCATCTTCCCACCTGTAAATGCAGAAAAGACGGATAAAATTACCCTGGGCACATGTTCTCCCAAGTAATATCCTATTCGTAGTATCTCAACAAACAAACTGCGCGCAAATTAACGGGGCCCGAACACATGAGGAAAACACAAGCGCCGTTGTCCTCAGTGCTCCATTCCCCGTTAATTTGCGCGCAGTTTCCGAAGTCTGTATAAGCACTTTACACCTTTGAGTTAGCACACTCAAAAGGGGTGAAGCAGGACATCCCACGTTCCTGCCTGAAGTCGGCCGTATCCTAATCCTGCAAGCATTCAATGGCCACCAGCGTGTTAGAGCAGGTGGACAAAGTAAGACAATATTGCTACCGCGTGAGTATAGCATTTTTTGGGGCCAGTGAAAAGCTTGTAAATTGGGTACAAGGCGGCCTCCTTGTAAAGTACAAGGAGGCCGAAATACCAAACAAGAAGGCCAAAAACTTCACCGTGGTGCCCTATGTTCACAAGATGTCTCACGAAATAAAAGAGCTGGCAGGAAAGTATGACGTCAGTCTAGTGTTTTCGGTTCCTAATAAGTTAGGTATGGTCCGTCCAAGAGTGAACAAAAACACAAAACAGCGTAATGGGACATGTGGTGTTAGTCAAAAAACAAAGTTCGTACCGTGTGCTACAGGGCTTATTTATTCGGTCCCGCTTTCCCGTGCGAAAGTACACCTTGGCCTAAGGAACCTTGCTTAAATATCAGGCTAAAGAAACATAACTATTGCATAGAAAAACGTGGCCAGAGCCACTTGTTTCCCTATTTGCGCGGATACATTCCTGATTGGATTTGTTTCTGTGTTTGAGCGAACAGCCATTGTATTTCGACATTAGAACCAGCGAACACGAGAAATTGTAGAAGCAAGCCACACACTCTTAAACAAAAGGTCGGGGCATTTACTAGTGGAACACTACAATGTTCCTTGTCCCAGTGTACACTAGCTTCTTAGTAACTGGAGGAAGAAAATTTCGTACTAGTCAGGGTTGCTAGCTGAGGCAGGCAGTAAGTACCACTATCTGCCCTAGTAAAGTCCTAGCGATAGCACTCTTCTGAGCTACATGCGTTTACTAACTGGCCATGCATAACCTAGTAACAAGAACGTCTTCAAACTACTCTATACCACTTCGTACACTCAGGTAATTTCCTAACCATGCAGTTTTTAGCGGCCGAGCCTACGCGCAAAACCGCCGAGTAGTACGGTTCGTAAGGAGTTAGTAAATGCGGCCGTCACTATCTTTTTACGTCCTTTTTTATTAAAAGTGCATTTTAAAAGCTGGTTCACCGGTCGCGGTGTCTCAGTGGCTAAGGCGTCGTGCTGCCGAGCACGAGGTCGCGGGCTCGATTCCTGGCCACGGCTGCCGCTTTTCTGATGGAGGCGAAAAGCAAAAACGCCCGTGTGTACGTGCTTTTGGGACACGTTAAAGATTCCCAGGTGGTCATAATTAATCCGGAGCCCTCCACTACAGCGTGCCCCATCGCCTACGTTGCGTCGGCGCGTTAACCCCTACAAGTAATCAATTAAAAGCTGGTTCTGGCTACATCAGTCATCTGTCTATCCCTTTGCTTAGCCGGTAATTCGGATACTTAGATCCACAGTTGGCGTGATTTCGATGGGCATGCGTGTTACGGGGTTGGGAAAGACGGGGTCTTAACCCATGTCTGATGCGGTAATCTTTGCTGTTTTCGCCATTCGTGTGCCTCAAAGTGTGTTTATGGTTTTTGTTGTTGCTGTTTAGGTTATGTGAGGCTGAGTGCGCCGACAACTGTGACGAATGTAGGGCGTATCGAATGGACACTTCGGTTTGCAAGGTTTTGATGTGTATTAAAATAAAACAGTTGCACAGCGTTTGTGTTGTCCGCATGTGTTCCGGTCCCCATTAATTTGCCCGCAGCTTGTATTTTTAGATGCATCATTACCAACTCGCCGAACTTTCAACCCTTTTACATTCGTAGCAATGCTTGCCGTCTCGAACACACACCCGCCGCGGTGACTCAGTGGCTAGGGGGTTGCACTACTGAGCACGAGGTCGTGGGTTCGATTCCTGGCCGTGGTGGCCACTTTTCTGATGGTAGCGAAAAGCAAAAACGCTCTTGTGTACGAGATTTCGGCACGCGTTAGAGATCCCCAGGTGGTCAAAATTAATCCGGTGCCCTCCCCTACGGCGCGCATCATCGCCTTTCTTGCGTCGGCGCGTTAAACCCCACAATCAAATCAAATCCGTGTCGTACACATTCTTATTTCGCACAACCGCTATGGCCACCGTCTGCATTTTTGAGCGCAGCATAGTAAAACAGCCGTGCAGAACAAGGGGTGGTCTTAGGTTAAAACCTAAACCAGTACGTTCTGCAGATTGACACGCGAAAATATATGCAACTATTTCTCTCATAATAAACTAAGGCCTTAGCTTTGTCAAGTTGGTGGCGTTTTATTGTGAAGTAAAACACCACGTAGACGAGGATGAAGAAAAGGAATTTCCATGTACTTCTATTGTGTAGTATTTCTGTGTTTGATATTCGGGTATCTGAACACATCCGATGATATTGCGAATTACACAAAACACCAAGCCCAGCCGATCGCACAAAAACGTGTGCCTCGTGAGGAGCGCCCGTCGTCGTCCAGGCATGCGCTTGAGCTTGCGCCAGGTAGGGAGGTCGCGAAAAACACAAAAAAATACCGAGCACACGTGACAGTTCGCCTCGTGAGGAGCGCCTAGCCTAGGCCTGCTCGACCTTCCAGAAAATTCTGCTTTGGGTTAGTGGCGTCACCTCTCCCGTTCCATTGTCCTCACCAGTTTCCGTGCTTTTGAACCCAAAATGGGGAGCACAGACGCCGAGTTCAGTCGACAGACGGCCAGTTCTATCGCGTGCTAACGTGGCCCACTATATGAGAAATGTGAAACACTGCTGACAAAACGATTCGGACCTGCCAGTTACGGAAAACGTTGAGCGGTAAAAGCAGAATTGTGATTTGCAAATCTGGGTCTCTGATAAAGGGAAGAAAGGCCACCAGCACTGCTGTTTCTCCAGCTTTGCGTCATTACTGCAAGACGTTTTTTTTTTCAAATCAATTTGTCTGTTTTATTTTGTTTGGGCCGTTGACTATTTTCACTAACTTTCCTTTGCCACGCCTATCACTGATTGTAAATCATATTCTCTCTTCCAGGGGATGCATTTTCTTTAAAATGTAATTTTTTATACGATGAGTACCAAATGCGGATGAGGTTGTTAAGTATACAGGTATCAAAGCTGATCCTGAAGTGTAGCAGCAAATTACACAGAGCCGCGGACAAAAAGGCGCTGCTAAAGGGGTTGTAGGCACAGGCGGTTTATAGGCGGTATTCGTTGAAAAGTTTAGCGATCAATGTCTTCGCTTGTCAATGCTGGAAACGGCCACAGACACGGCGCGGCTTGGGCCACTGCGGCCGCGCGCCGAATAAAAAAAAACAACACCGGCGTGCGTCATCTGCTCCATTCCAATCCGATTCTAAACGTTGGCGTCAACAGAGATGTTATTAATCGCACTCACTTTGAACTTGAGGCAATACTTTGCGTTCGGCGAGGTAGAGTTTGTAACGTGAAACCGTCATGTGTTCCACAGTCGTGCTTAGCATGGACAAGTACCGCCATCCCACGGAGCCCGACGTAACGAGTGACGGCGCACTCGCACAGTTGCAAGGAGGAAAAGAGGGGTGCCTGACCTGCGGGCCGTGCGCACAATGTCGCCTAGCAACAGATGCTTGGCCACAGATATGGCGGCGCACACTTGGTTGCCAGCATGCATTCCACGCCATTGAATAACGGCTATAGTAACCATTTTGTTCCTTGTGACTTTAGTGCGTACCTAGGTCGCAAAATAGTCCGGTAGTTTTTGCTAACGAGAATAGAGCGGCTTTCTGTCCACTGAATCATCACGCGGGAATGCCGCACATTACGGGCCCTTTTAACGACGAAACTTAAGCTAAGGCTCATAAAGACGCTCCAGATATTGGACTCGCAACCCAAAATTGCAGCGGCACGACGGCGAGGACACTACCGTCTCTTAAGCAAGCAAATGTTTTACGCAAAGATCATCTGTTTGTGGCAGTTGTTACGGCTGTCAATAAATTCGCCTTATATTTACGGGCGTATCCTCCAAGTAATTGCGGTGCAGCATCACTATGTGTAACACAGAATGATTGAAAAACAAAAATGATGTCTAGCCCACCGGAGTTAAGTAACTTAACTCAGACGGTCATACACAGTTCAGCAAAACAAGACTACAGCGGTCACAGCCTAAAAAGAGAACGGTATTGATGTAGCGACGCAGCCTTCCTCTCCGATAAAAAAGGAAGGGCGAGAAGGCTTGGTTTCTATTTATACTTCTAGGTTATCAGGCCTTCCTATGCGCGGAAACAACTTCTTGGGCTGTATTTTTTTCTACGTAAAACTGACTTTACTAAATTTCAAAATACTCTTGAGAACGGGCGAAACAGCTGCCGTAGGGCCCGGGTGCTTTCCGTAGGAAGTGTTAGGGGTTTGCTGCGTTGTAGTTGCAGCTGTTGACTTTTCGGTGACAGTGAAGCCGACAATTCCGGCAGATTGCGGTTGTGAGCGACGCGCATTGTCACCTGGCCAAATAGGTGCCTTCCCCGAACAGGTTCGGGTCCCAAAAAGGCAGTTTGAACAAGTCAGCATTGTACATTTAGGCTCCCCGAACACTGTCACGGGGGCACCAATGAATAGTTCTCAGTACGTACTACCTAGCACGCTTAGCTGGAACAAAAGCACTTCAGCTTTGCATAGCCTTCAACCTTGCAAGCCGTTTACTGAACATTAAATTATTTTCAAAACCCCACCGTGGTATTCCAATGAACGTGCAACCGCATAACAAGCGGCCGTTGCTTAAGTCCGGCGACCGCAAGATGGTTGTAAGAATGTATGTTCAGAAGAAAAATTGGCGTCAATACTTCTAAATTTCAGTTTATCAGTAACCCAGCCTAGTCATAAAGAACGCACATAATATAATTTGCACTTCTTTACTTGCAGAATGCCTAGCTAGCTAGAGGCCCTTCTGCCTGTCAATGACGGCTGTGCTGGCGCGACTACGTAGGGCTCACTCCGGCAGTAAAAAAACACGGCACTGAACGTATCATCAGATAACGCTACAGCAGCTGCACTATTCTGCCCAGCATTATACTCTGTCAGGCCGAATTTAATGCTGCAGGCATGTATAGCTACAAATTCCAGTGAGACATTGAGGGCTACTAAAATGCGATATGCGAGCTCTGGGGGAAAAACTAGTGACGGTCTATGTAGACAACAAATTCCGAAATGGCCAAGCTGCTTTCTACAAGTATCCCACAGGATTTTAAGATAGCACGTTGCTCATTTCCAATGCCATGTTGGTATCGCTGCTTATGGCTAGACATATGAATTTCAATCAGCGGTTGGCATCTGTTTTTATAATTTACACTAGATTTTTTTAATTTGGCCGACTACACTCCTACACTTGCTGCAAAATGATTGTCCATGGTTCTGGCCATCAAAACAATTTCTAGCTCTCTACCGCAATTTTTTTGTAATTCACCCCCGGTCCGTTTTCACGTCCTTCGTCAAATTCAAAAATTCTATTCACTAAAAACATTTCTCACCTTCTTTGCAAATCCTATAGATTTGTAAGTGTATTGTGGGCAGAGGTCGGCGAACTCACTCATGAGTCCACTGACTAATACTCAATTGGACTCAAATACACGCGTGAGTTTGAGTTTGAGTGAGCGCGACGGTAGTTTGTCATGGTTAGTTTGAGTTTGAGTGAGTTTTAGCCGAGTGATCCCGACTGAGTTTGAGTCCGATTGAGTTTGAGTACGCCTGAGACCTAGTGAATTCTGTTTCGATTTTCAGTTCCGAGTACATTTTGAGTTTGAGTACAATTTGAGTACTGAGTACATTTCGAGTTTTAATAGATTTTGAGCTCTGAGTACATTTTGAGTTTGAGTTCATTTTGAGTTCTGAGTACATTTTGAGTTTGAGTCCATTTTAAGTTCTCAGTACATTTTGAGTTTGAGTCCATTTTGAGTTCTCAGTACATTTTGAGTTTGAGCACATTTTAAATTTGAGTACATATTGAGTTTTGAGTACATTTTGAGTTCTCAGTACATATGAGTTTTGCGTCCATTTTGAGATTGAGTAGATATGAGTAACCTAGCAATCAGCTATGATTGGCTGTTAAGTTTCATGCGTCGCTGTGGGCTCGAAAGTCAGGTTACCTGCGGGTACGGCACCATTCGTGATCCGCATGATCGATTGAGAGAGAGGGCTGTCTGATTTTTTTGTTTCTTGTTGAAGTTTCATCACCCTAAGCGCTTGATGTATACCAAGTTTTCGTGGCTGGGAGCATGAGTGATAATTTACTGGTGTGGTCATAAAAAAGGGTTGTCTTAACTTTTCCTCCGGATGAATCCACTGAGAGGGTGGGAAAGGGTGGTGGGAAAGCAAACAGCGGCGCTTGCTTGCTCGTTGTTCGACTGCTACTGTTTACGGCTTGAAATACTAGGGTTCACAAAGAAAGAGTTGAGAGCCGGGGGGAAAGGTGGCGGGGGCTGTCCCTTCTGCTGTTTGAAATGAATTAGCTGAATTGACTGGGCAACGCCCCTTTAGACCGAATAATGAGAGCATTTGATTGGGTGAAAAGTGAAACTGATGACGCTAAGGCGTGTAAGGTATCAAATGAAAGGTCCCGATTAAAAGAATCACGCGGGGTAAATAAAAAATTGCGTCCTGATTGTAGCCATCAGGCAGTTATAGTGAGTCATAGATTGAGTTAAAACTCAAAATGACGCTTCGAGGGCATGTGGGTAATCAAATTCAAGGTCACGGTGTGGAGAATCATTCGGTACAAAAACGCGTTATGGTTTTATAATTACAGAGTCATGGTTATTCATGACTCTGTCATGAATAACACAGCGCCGCGTGTTTGTCGTCTAATCTACGTCCTGTTCTTTAGCGCTGTTTCTTACATTTTTAAACATTTTAAACATGCACCAACCAGCCCACTTGCTCCCCGTTCTAAGTTATTCATAGATTCGGTTAAAATTCAAGTTCATGACGCTAGGGAGTGTGGCGTATCAAATTAAAGGTCTCGATGAGGGTAATCACGTGCTTCTTGATTATTACCGTGACATAGTCAAATTTGGTCATAAATTAGGTTAAAATTCACAATGACGCCACTGAATGTGCGGGGAATCAAATTGAAGGTTCCGATGACGTTAATCACGTGGGACGAAAATGCGGTATCTCTATATCATGAGATAGTCATTGTTAGTCATTGATTGGTTTAACATTCAAATTGATTACGCTAGGACGTGATGGGTACCAAATAATGGTCTTGATGAGCGGAATCACTTGGGAGAAATAAAATGCTTCCTGGGTATAACCATGAGATAGTCATGGCGAGTCTTATATTGGGTTAAAATTTAAAGTGACCCCGCTAGGAGCTGTAGGGTATCAAATTTACAGTCTTGACAAGGAGAATCACATGGTACAAATAAACAAAGGCTTCGTGGTTCTAATCATGAAATAGTCGTTATGCGTCATAGGTTTGGTTCAATTTAAGGTGAGGCCGCCAAAGCATGTGGGGTGTCAAATTGAAGGTTTCAGTTAGGGGAATCGCGTCGGACATTTAAATAATGCGTCCTGGTTGTAGTCATGAGAGTCATGGTCAGTTTGGCTGGTATGAATTTCATATGATCCTGCTAGGGTATGTGGGGTTTAAAATTAAAGATCTCGTCGAGAGGGATCACGTGGGACAAATATAAAAAAGCTTCCTGGTAATAGTTGTGAGGATATAGCAAAAGGTATCTTTCTTTAATTGCTGGGTCGGGTTTAACCAAAATTACTTGCCAACCCGCAAGGCAGCTGTGCTATATACCTGCGAATATTTGTCCAGAGATGTCCATCAATGCGGTATATATTAATAAACATATCGGCATCTAATTGCTGAATCATCAAAGCAGGATGGCATAGGGTAAAAACAAAAGGCATACCAAGCTCTCGAATTTAAATAACCAGACTCAAAAACTCTCTGCTAATAACTGCCATTCAAACGTTACTTCCTCCATTTCCCCGTGTCTCAACAAACAAGCAAATCCTTCGACACATATGGTGTTGTGAATATTGTGGGTGACTATAGGTAACAGGGGGCATCAGAGCTTATCAGAAAGGCTAATTTCCCATTTGTTTATGAATAAGCCTTGCGGCCGCGTTTCGTCTCCGTAATTTCCTTCCCACAGTGTACCGACATGCACTCGAATCTAGAATTGGCCAATTACATGTGAGACATTAACTCCTTGCTTCAGTGTAGGAGATAGAGAGGCAACAGAGCCACCAAGACATAAACAGACATTGCGACAGAAGGAAAACTCTTCAGAAAAAAAGCAAGCGCAGTTTGTGTGTGCCCTCGAACTGATTTTGTTACAATAAGAAATGGGCGCAAGATATCAAAACTAGCACATGATAACAATGTAAAAGAAAAGAATTACTCGGGCTCTGCAGTTCTCCAACGACTACATGTCAAACACAATGAAAGAAAAGATGACTGACGCAACCCAAACACACACGCGCAAACGCACACGCACACGCACGCGCACATACACGCGCACACGCACTCACACTCGCTCACGCACACGCGTGCATGTTCTAAGTCAACAGCTGGGTACGGTTGCGGTAATTCCGTACACCCATAGCGTGGTGCTTTTTCGAGCTACGAGAGCTCATCCCACCTATCAGATGGTAATAAAAACTGATACAAGTGGATCGGCAAACAACGAGGCACTTTTTTGTTTTTCCCACGTGATATCCCTCCATGAGACCCTCAATTTGATACCCTACATTTTTTAGCGCCACATCTCTCTGAATTTTAACCCAATCTGAGACTATCCATGACTCATGTTTTACACGGTCCTCCGTTTTCAATATTTATTCTGTTTATTTCTTTTTTTAGTTTTTTAACATTTATTTTGATCGAGTCTCTACATTTACGCTTTTGTAATGATAACAGGTTGAACTTCCGTGATATCTGCATTTTTGTGTAAATGCAGCGCGTTACACGATCCTCGCAAGTGGAGGTAGAGGGGGGTACTCGGCAAAGAATGCTACGCATTAAAAAGCAAAGGCCTATCCATGAACTCCTCGCGCTTCAGAGATTCGGGGGGAAAGTTCGCTTCGACACAAGTCGTTTTTTCAGGATGCAGAGCAAACATTTACGGAACCGTAACCCTAAACAGCTTCGACGTAAATGAACGGAGCAGTGAGCGCACGTCTCATCGCCAAATCTTGCTTGTTTCGATCCAGGGACCGAGCACACCATGAGTTTGGACCGCCTCTGTCATGAACACGAACACGGAGCCTACATCAAGAGTTTGGTATCCAATATATACGTGCAATTGCTTGCAACCAGCGCTAGTCTTCATGAGCAGCAGGTATAGCTGTATGAAATCTGCAACGAAAATTGGTTCCGACCAAACTGGAGCTACGGTGTCATGTCGTGCCAAATGCACGAGTTTGAGCTTAGGAATTTGCACCCCTAATATTTTTATCACGCGTGAATTTGAAAACACTGAATGCTAATGAAATGAGAGTCCATCTGAGCGCGAGTAAATTCCTAGCACGAGAGAGTTGTGATGACATTTGAGTTCTGAAATCCTATTGAGTTCTCAGCTCATTTTGAGTTCTGAGTTCATTTTGACTTTTGAGTGCATTTTGAGTTTTGAGTCCATTTTGAGTTTGAGTACATTATGAGTTTGAGTACATTTTGAGTTTTGAGTACATTTTGAGTTTGAGTACATTTTTAGTTCTGAGTACATTTTGAGTTTTAAGTCCGAGGGGGTTCTGAGTTTTCCGCTCAATGTGAGTTTGAGTTTGAGTGAGCGGAGATGTGCTGCTAAGCATTGAGTCTGCGTTTGAGTGAGTGGTGATTCAAAAAAAAAAAATTGTGAGTGAGTGAGTTTGAGTGAGCCGAGCCAACTTTGCCGAGGAATGATTGTGGGTGCCTGGACATGCAGGTATCCTGCTCAATATGAGGGCGCACTCACCAGCGGATTTCAGCTTACGTTTCCCGCTACTAAAATAATGTCGATATCTCGCAATCATAAATGTGGCACGTTTTTAGAGATTTTTTGTACTTAGGGGACGGTACAACGGTATCCTGCATAAAACAGAGTATGCTCACCGACAACTCAAGTAGAAATAATCGTTTTTGTGCTTCCCGCCAGCGGGAGGTGGCCCTCACAGCCATAAGGCGGCGTCTTCCAAAACCAAACGAATATTTGAACAGGACAGGATTGGCCTTAACAGACGCATGCTTGTTTTGTAAACAGCCCGAATCATAGAACATTGTTCTTTTTCATGTCTCCGCTTTAAATTTAGTTCCTCCTTCTTGAATACATTATGGCCGCCGGAAGACATATGCTAGCTGATTCGTACAATCAATTCTCTCCTTCCCCCCCCCCCCCCCCATAGAGCGTATGTGTAGTTTTTCTATTACCCGCAATTATATTTCTAACTGTAAATAACACTCTTAAACCTGAAGTCATAGCCAATTCTATTATTGGGTATGTCTCATAACGAACTGGAGAGGAAGAAGAAGTTAGACAAGAAAAGGCGGAGGTGAGCTTGCGGCGAAGGTGAGCTTGCGGGTGCGAGCGAAAATATCACTATCTGGAGTAGGTTCGTGGCCAGCGCGAGGAACAGCTTGAACTGGACTGGGTGCCGGTCGAGGTCAGGGTGCCTGTAAATGGGCGGCCCCGGAGAACCCGCCACTTCATTGCCGCTCGAGACGCGGCATAGGGCACCGAGCCGCCGGCGCGCGATTAGGCCGCTCAAAGGTGCGGCTTCCGCGTCTCGTTCTTTCCAGCGGCTCTAGTCTCGGCGTTCCCCGATACGTCCTCGTGGCCTCAAGATTAAGCAACCACTGCCGAAGGCTCTCAGAACGCCGCGAACACGTCTACGTCACGTCATCCAAGCCGTCAGCAGACTGGGATATAAACCCCTCGCTTTGAACTTGCGAATGGTCAGAATTTCACATTGTGCATTTTCTCTTGTTCTTCGACTTTTCCTTTCGGATGTGTCCAGCGGGGGCCACATGCCCGCCCGCTTAACACACCCGTCCTTACACAGAGAAACGTGTTAACCATTACGACCCGCCCTACGGCAATGTTTGTGAACTCAGCGACGCCAATTACAAATTATCATAGACGACAGCCCAGCAGTCACCCGAGGCATTGTGCAGCTTCACATTCCAAATAGATTGCAATTTGAAGCCTTCAGAAAATGCCACACTGAAAAAAACGCGAGACGAAGAATGGGAACACAGGACGATAGCTGTAATCCCTTTCATGGTCTCGCGTTTTTTCAGTAATGCGCTTTTTGAAGGTATCAAAATGCGATTTCACCAACTGGCCCAACTCGCCATTTTGCTGCAGCACATTCCAAATATGCTGCACTTAGATGTTCTTTTTAAAAATTTGCCACAGAAACTTCTTCCCGCTTGTACACTGATTCATTCGGATAATCTTTATTTCTTTTGGAAGGCCGTTTTCTGCGGTATGTTGAACACGGGCGTTACCAAGAAATAACAGTGATAAAGAGAAAATGTCATGGTACATACGCAGCTTGCGCGCGAATTATAAGAATAATGTCAGCGATGACGACGAGAGGGTATTATCCTGGAGTTCGTACTCAGTGTCATGCGATTGGGTTCTTTCTCTGCAACCACTGGGCTGGATGTCTTCTTAATGAGGCCTTGGTGGCTCTTCTTACCCCAAAGAGGCGAGAAGTCTTAGTACCGGAGTATGCAAGGTTGTGTGTCTCTGTGTGTGTGTGTGTGTGTGTGTGTGTGTGTGTGTGTGTGTGTGTGTGTGTGTGTGTGTGTGTGTGTGTGTGCGAGTGTGTGTGTATGCGCGAGAGACAGACTCTGTGTGTGTGTGTGTGTGAGTGCGTGTGTCTGTCCTTTCGAATAATAATTTTAATACAATAGTGACACAACCCTTGTGCTTTCCCTCACGTTGCTCTCTACCGCGGTGCGGCTGGTTACTTTCCGATCAGCAAATGCATGTATGAAAAAGAGTACCTGCTCTTCATTGAGGTTTTCCATCTAACGTGTGCCCATAAATAGTATACTGCATAAGTTAAAGTTATCCTAAGCTATTGTGCGGAATAACATTGTTATTTACGTAGGGCAAGAAATTTTATTTTTATTATAGCTGGGGAGAAGACTGGTTTTTTTAGCCGCAACCTACCGGTGGTGGCGGCCGATTAGATGGTTGGAGTAATTAAAATGGCAAATAAGTTATGTTGTGTGATTTAAACCAGGAGAACAGCGCTATGCCTGAAGTAAATGTGGGCATAGTGGTCTGTTACAAACAATGCATGCGATTGCCATTGTGAAACAATATTTGGATCACCGAGCGCTTTTTGTTGTCGTACACTTCTTAACGTTTCGAGTAATACTCGAGATCTAATGTCTCAGCTCAGTTTCATGGAGTAGAGAAGGTGTCACCTGGAATAAAACATGTTGCGATGATTCTAACGTAAGTTGGGACTTTTTGATGTCACTCCGGCTCCAAATTTTTTATACAATTTTTAAGTGTTAAGGTATAGCGTAAAGAATATTTTAATATTGTTCGTAGGTAGTCATGTAATTGAAACTATGACTAGGTTTTGTGCATGTTACCCAAAACCACTCGTTTAGTAAAGCAAAACCAGAGATAACTTAGAGCCGTTCTGCTGCTGTAATTCTTTCAAACTGAAATTTTTGCGCTGTAATGACAGCGATATTTAAATTTTTATCATTGAGCGCCCTTTGCTGTCACCAAATTCGCATACGATTCTGTTGATACTTTAAATCAAACGGCTCACCTGACTTTTATGGTGCAGAGAAGGTGCCACCTGAAATTGGAAATGATACGATGAGTGTCAGGTGAGTTGCCAATAATTTATTTCAGAGAGGTTCCTAACGTTTTTTTATGATTTCCACTGGTAATGTAACACAAACCCATAAGCCTATTACGGGACGTAAGTAGCCATAACATTAAAAATACGGCATACGACTGCGCATTTAGCCCGGAAACACCCGCGTTTGTAAAGAAAGCAAAAAAACTTGAAGCACTCATGTAACTCTAAAGATGGAGGACACACCCTGTTGGAAGAACTAGTGGCATGGGGCTTAGTTCCAAACGTCATATCGTTTGTCCGAACTAGTTTAACGCTGACGTATCTAGGCTGGAGCCTTACTAAACACACTAGCTTGATTAGCGACACTGGCGTCACCATAGGGACTGGCTCTTCCGGTATAATAAGAATGCAAGCTTTTATTCCAGAATAAATAGGCATGTCAAGGTGTACGTGTAGTTCTCGGCTTGCGCAATATTGAATGTAGAATGTCGATGAAATAAGTGCGATTTATTTTGCACCAAAGACACTACTTCTCTAGTACACCTCCTGGAGGGTCCTGCTGCATCACTTTGGATTGCCTAGAAAAAAAGAAAAATACGTTGAAGCAGCCACTCCATGTTGTAGAGTTTCCACCGACGACCAAATACATACGGCGTAGTACGAACATTTGCAGCAAGCATGGCCGTCACGCCCAACACAATGCGCCGACAGTTAAAACAGTGCCGAGTGACGGAGCTGGCACGTTTAAATCGCCTTATTGCACATCCTGCCTGCTCCAGTCGTTTTAAGAAAAATGCTGGTGTCTGTATCAAATGCGTATGTTGATTTCATACACAGGGGGCAAAGATCTCCTCAGTGTATCTCGAATGCCCTCTTTAAAAAGAGAGACCGCCTATGCATACAGCCCTAATTGGCCATGTTTCATGCTTTGGAAAGTATACAAAATGAACCCCATCTAATCAAACAGCAGCGAGTTTTGCACTTGATTGTGCGCCTCCTCTTGTCTGTATTTTTTCAGTTTTCAGTGCTTTTTATGTCAGTAGCACTCCTCTTCAACTGCGAGCATGGCCCTCCAGCAAAACAAAAGTGAGAAAGCCACTCAGAAACAATGTTTTGTTTCCAGTAGGAATATTCGCCTACCAAGTTAATTTGCGTAGAGTTGTAATTTTGTTTTGAAAACTGTTTTCGACCTAATTATTACAAAATGGAACTCACGAGGGACACCTAGTATAAAGTAGGGAGGACCTCGCTCTGTTAACAACTGTTTATTTCCAATGCATTCGGTCAACTTCATGCAGGTGCCAACGCAGAAAATAAAAAAGGAAAGCACAATCAACATAAAATATAGACAGTTGAGGGCAAAGGTGGGTTGCATGAAAAGACGGCGGTAAAAAAGCGCTTGTCTTTGAATAAATCTAGTGATCAGATATCAACTGCAGCTCTTTTTGTGTTTATGATATGGTAGCAGCACTAAAGTGTGAAGACGGGCTCGTTGGTTTATAATCATGGTGCAAAATCCTGTCTCTTGTTTGTCTTTCGTTCAGTTTCTTTGCGCTATTTTTGCCATGGTAGCATTGCTGAAGCATTTCTTATTGAAATAACATTTGTGTCGGACCTCAATGGTTTCTCTCGTCAACTCATCCCTGGGTCAAGCTACAGCGGCAGTGTTACTGGAAGTTGGCTCACAGGCACAGTTCCTGCAGCAAATGGAAAACCGCGCAATGTCAAAATGGTACTTTTTCCTTGCAACGTTGCAAAATGGTTAATATACATTTGGCATCTTTTTCACTGAATATACCGGCGTTCGCGAGTTATTGTTTTTGCATAGAAAATACATTGACATCTGGCCATTCATTGCAGGTTCTGGTCATCTAAGCCACATTTCAATAGGTCCACTGCAGTAGCTTGAAACGCAGATCAAGCGAATATTGAAATTATCGAGACTAAGAGAATAGTGTCATTTAATGACAAATGTGCTAGCAAAGCTTCGATGCAATTATCAATTAAGAACTGCAATTGTTATTCGATCACTAGGTTTCACCAGGCCGGGACCCTTTTTACCGCCGCATTAGGTGTCACTCCCATTTGCCATCAACGTTCTACATTGCGTTGCCTGTGTTTTTATTTTCGTTTGCTGTGTTTGCTCTTGTTCAAAATCGACCAAGTCTCAGTGACAATAATTTTTAGTGGAGTGGCGTCCTGTACGCTGTGCGTGTGCCTCGTTGCAGTGCGCCTAATTTTGTCTTAATTGACCCCTTAAGAAACTACGCCTATGAATAATACAGTTTCAGCGAGTGCTGCAAGCACAATTTTATTCTGGGAAGGGGAAGGGAAAAACCAAAGAAAATAGGACAGCTTGAAAATTCGCGAGAACGCACACGCCATGCAACTAAAAACAAAGAATGGATTGAAATGTAAAAACTTGGGATGCCCTGGGCACACTGTACATCATGACGTTCCAGTGGGTTTGCTAATTCTAACTGAATTCAGTTGGTGCGCACCAAATGGCCTAAACCACTATTTTAACGCCGTTTTCCCGTTCGTTTTCATTCAGGTGGTACTGCAAAATTGCTGACCCTCGGGCTAAAAGCAGGTGCTAAACCCATAAGCTGTGTGTTAGGCCTGCAAAAAAGGAATACCCATTGTTGGATGCTTACGAATAAGCAGGCATCCCGTCCTTTCCCCTCGTAAATTTCAGGCTATCGGCCGATGCGCACACCTTGCTCCGGCTTTAGAAGCCAGCGGCTCGCATTTCTCGCGCGTCCCTGCCACACGGTTGCATCAGTGCTTTGCGATCGAACTGCCTCAGTGGCCACGTTAGTTTCCTCTAGCGTCATCATTGCCTTTCTGATGTTTTTTTTCTTTTGCACCAAGATGTTCACCTGCATCATTTCCACTAGATCCTCTTCTTCGTTCACGCACTTGTTGCATACCCCATTTTAGGAGAATGCTTACAAGGGGTTAAAGGGCGTGTTCAGCTAAAATTACGTCATTGCCAAAATCAAGCCATTCGGTGCGATGTTCTTCGTCCGGCAATTTTTCAAATAAATGTCTTCCCAAAATTTGTATAAGCCGTGATTGTATCATTGTGAGTCTACCGTATTGAAATTTCACGATACGTATTTCGTAAAAGTTATGGAGAGATTCCTAAAATTGCAGTACGTGTAGATATTTGTACATCTTACGGAAAGTTGGGGAAACTTGCCCGCTAAGGTGTAAATAACATTTGACCACTTAAACAATTTGTCTGGCCAGCACAGCATAATGATGCAGCTTTAAAAATCTAACTTTATAACAAACAATTATCAATCTCAAGCTCATGGAGTTTTGCCAACTGGCTTAGAACAAGCAATGGCATTCTGGTGGTTTTACTGCATCCTACCTGCTAAATGGATGTTATGGCTGTTTTTGTTTGGATGCTATAGGGAACTCTGCAAAGTGGCTGCGCATTGCGGTGCTCGAAATTGAGTGCCCGAAGTAGTTTCGATGACTTTGTCAACGCGCCAACCTGCGCCTATAAGTTCCCCTGATCAATGTGACTCCGAAATGTTAGTGCTGCTGTAATATTGA
The DNA here is from genome assembly GCF_048455015.1 of Haemaphysalis longicornis. Lineage (NCBI taxonomy): Eukaryota > Metazoa > Arthropoda > Arachnida > Ixodida > Ixodidae > Haemaphysalis > Haemaphysalis longicornis. The sequence continues at coordinate 190,414,363 of NW_027526422.1, forward strand.
AGCGACTGTATCATATGACACTGCCTGGCATGTCGGTAACCTGCCGGGTCAGCTGTGGCAATGCTTTGAAAGCCTCTCAAAGCACAAGTCCTGCCACTGTTGGAAAGAGGCCCGCTTGGCTCATGCTCATAAACAGCCGATCATCGATTCAAAGAAAACCACCCAGAAGAAGTGCATGTTTAATTCAATCCAAGATAGCCTCGTTTGAATAACTCCGACAGAACCTTTAAAGCTAACTTCTCTACAATCAGGTAATAATTGAGAAAGTAAAACAATAGCTATGCGACCTATCCGCCTCGGTGGCTCAGTGGCTAAGGCGTTGCACTGCTGAGAACGAGGTCGCGAGTTCGATTCCCGGCCGCGGCAGTCGCTTTTCTGATAGAGAAGAAAAGCAAAAATGCCCGTGTGTACGAGATTTTGGCGCATGTTAAAGATGCTCAGGTGGTGAAAATTAATCCGGAGTTCTTCACTACGGCGCCTCATCGCCTGAGTTGCGTCGGTGCGTTAAACCCTACAATCAATCACTTGTGTCTTTAAAATTATGGGCTCAACAACAGTTCTTGCATATCTTGTACTTGTACATGGCCTTATCTCAGTGTTCATTTTAGAAGAACGCTTCGGCGAGTCAACCAATCGCGTCCCATTCTTCACGATTGGCGGTGTCACAAATTGTAGTGTAGAGAAGTGAATGGACGGGGTAATGGCTGTTTTCACGCTTTCAGCGTTTGATTATGGACAACTGCTGCGACTGCGAGTGCTGCACATTTAGTCAGTACACTCCAGTCTGCCGATACAAGGCAGCTAGCTTTCGAAGTCTTTAACTCCTTAAAGGTGCGCCCACTAGGAAAGCGTCGGGCAACATAAGCAACCAAATGGAACAGAATTTGCCCTGTCATACGGCGCCCAGAGGAGCTGACAAGAAACATGTTTCCCCCTGCCAGATATTGATGTCTTGCACAGCCACCGTCCAGTAAAAGCATGTCAGTGCACCAATTTGCTAAGCAGCTTCATCACATCTTGGCTCAGGTTCACAGATCAACAGGAGCCAAACAGTTTCTAGATTGTACGGGAAAGAAGTGTGCAGAATATTTTTTATCATGATATTAAACAAACAATCTATATGTGCAGATTTTCGGAAAAAAATTGTCACTTTCCTGCTTTCACTTCTGGAGCAAGAGCACATGGAGGGAGCGCAAGCCATATATGCATGAATGGTGCGTTTCCAAAAACTATAAAAGCATTTGAGCGCACGCAGATCAGCCGGCGCCATGAAGGCACAGTAATTACAAAATTTTATTTGGAGAAAATCTTGTTTAGCGGGCGCACATTTTTAACATATTAGGAGTCAACACAATCAACACAAACTCCTCGGTGCCTCATGCACACAACTCGTTTTATGAGTGATATGGCTGCTTTTACTGGAACTGCGTAGCGTTCATTCAAAAAGGTGATGTTGTTACCCCTCTTTTTGAAGCGTCTTTACAGTTGTAACTTCGCCCTTAAATTATAAAAGCGAATCGTGCACAAAAAAGGGTAAACCGCTGTAGATCCCACAGCGGATTCAGAGAGTAGGTCCTTTGTTACAAAGGATACAAGACTACAATGTACTCTACACCACTCGCAAGGCACCAATTCAGACAGGCAAAATGATAGCGGTGGCTGATGGCACCTAGAGGGCTACGTGGGCTGCGCCCGGGCGTGTTCTGGAGGTAAATTACCGGACTGGCCACAACGAGTATCATATAGCTCTATGGAGCTTTGCCAGGCCCACGAACGACTGGCTTTGCTTAAAGTACCACCAACGCAGTGCTATAGGCGAAAATGCCGGATCACATATGCTATTCGAGTTACAAAAGCGGGCGATGCGTCCGGAGCGACCGCCAACCTTGTTGTTCTCTCTTTCACACGACACGAGTGACGCCGACGACGTATTTTTGCTTTTCTTGTTATTGGCTCTCGCTCGGAACAAGGCTTCACGGTAGTTTAGGTTTCGCCATCACAAACTACATGGGTGCTATCTCGGAATATGATGTCAGGAACTCCCACGTCCACCTTTCGGGGGAAGAGTCACTGCGGCGACGTAAAACAACCCGCACCTCCCCGAGGGGGATTGTGAGGATGCAGAGCATCTCGTTGTTGGAGCGGCGTTAATTAGTTGTCGTTGGGGTGTTAGGGTTGGTAGGTGTTCAATTGCGTGTTAAATTTGCGTGGTCACTATGACACACAGACGAAGTTGAAACGGTTAACGAAGAAGAACGTCTTTATTGAGACAGCAGCGTGTAGTCTTCTTAGAGTCTCGGCGCTTTGGGTACTTTGAGTACGATGGCCTTGTGGTCGCTGAAGTATACCGTGAGTGAATCCGGCAGCAGCGGCTGTAGCTCGAAATTGGCGAAGACGTGATCGATGCGCTACGCAAATCAACCGAAGAACGAAGAAGCAACTGAGCCAGCGGCGCCCGCACGGCCTTATAAAGCAGCTGCCGTGGAGAGGAGCACGAGAGAGAGGCGCGCATGCGCGCTTTATCGTACAGCTGCGAATGAGACGCGGAGGGAAAGCGCGCGCTAGCGCGCAGACGGTGGGAGAGAGAGGAGGAGGGAGGGAGAGTACGAGCGCGCGTAGCGGCTGACGTGGAGAGGAGGATGAGAGAGGGCGCGCGCATGCGCGCTTATCACAGCTGGCGGGGGCGGAGCCGCGGGGAGGGAGGAGCGCGCCAGCGCACAGACGGCGCGGAGAGAAGGAGGGGAGAGGAGTGTGCGAGCGAGCGTTATCGCACAGCTGGCGTGAAGAGGAGCGGTGGTGACGCCGCACGTTCGTCGACGCATGACAGGCTCCCGCTATAATATGCTCTGCATCTAAAAGTACAGAGGATTAGTGTACTCCCCAATGTAAAATTATTGCGCAGCGCGAGCTCCAGTCGTCTTGGTCAGTGCGTATACGTGCTGCGTCTCAGGAAGTGACCGCGCGATCAGCGAACGCCCGGCGGCACTCGCTGCTTTGCCGCTTTCTCGCAGCCCGCCGAAGCCGCTGGGTATGTAGTTACAGATCATGTTTCAACCTCCCGTACAATTGTCACGTAATTTGAATGAGCCGCGAACGGAGGAGCGCTGGCAAAAACGTGAAAGGGAGGGCGCCACTCAAGAGAGACGCGTTGCCAAAGTTTGAGGGGGTGGCAGAGAGAGATAACTCCTTAGCGCCGTGTGCCGCCCTCCCTGACAACCTTTGAGCAGATTTTTGGCTTTCGGGACCTTGTTCGCCCAATCGGTTACGTGGATATTGACGCCGCCGACGTCAAACCACTGTACCAGCACCTAAGGTCTGCGCACTAAAATTGAGCGAGACAAATCGCTCTTGCCGCGCGACGAAAGCGATGCCGGGTGACAACAGCAACAGATATTGCTTCGCTTATGCCGCTTTTGGTCGCCCCAGTCGCACGTCTGAACGGGCCTCAACACAGCCGTCTCAAAGTCGTGCAAGATTCATCCAAACGGAACATCGCAGCAAATCTAGAACAGAGCAGACGCCAGGGCGCCGTTTTCTACATTACGTTCTTTTTATCAGCAAAAAAAAAAGTCGAGACCACTCACAATTATACATAGACTAAAACATAACTGAATGCACACTGCTCACTTTGAAACGACCCACACGACTAAGACGCCAGCCTGGCATACTCCAGAAATTATGAATAAGCTTGAAGGAATACGAATGTTGCATAACATAAGTACTACGCCGTAAGATATGTACAAGACACTATAACTCGCCCGACTGCTCAACTCCGAACTGTTTTGTTTTTGCAAACAATATTTACTCGAAGAAATAAAACTCAAAGAATTTCAATAATAAAATACGCAAAAAATTTCAATAATAAAACAACGCTCGTTCACACTTCCTACAACCGCGGACCCGAAACAAGCAACGTGAGAGTTGATGATGATGCGGCATTGAAGGATCCATCTCATGCCATGTAACATGCTTCAAAACTCGCGTAGAACTTGAAATGCTTGCTATTGAGGCCAGCCAGCCCGCGCTACGGATGATACGAACCCGATCGGACGCTTGGCCTCAACGTAGGCTGTTTTGAGGGCTCTTAGGTGAACACGGTGTACAAGGCCACTCGGTTGGAAATTCTGGACTTCACTCTAAAACAGGGCAGAAAAAGCGACGAAATGGCGATTGTTCTCCCCACGCCCAACGAGTTTCGCCCTTTAGCGATTCGCGTGTAGCACCCCCTATATTGTATCTACCAAACACCACACGGGGGAGTCTACATTATCCCCGGTCGTCTGCGATCAGCCGATGGCGAACAATGAAACCATTTTTGTTTACACAGTGGCTTTCGCCGATCTGGCCTACACGATGACCGTGTTCAACACCGCTCCGGCAGTGGGCTGCTTTCTTGTCCTCTCAGTCTTTTTTTATCGCCATGTGCTCGCCACGCAAACATACGGCTCGCCAGCTGCGTCTATGGCGCACATTTTGTGGGCGCCGCTGCATGCTTCCTGTGTGCGACTCGCGTGCACCTTGTTCATGTTACTACCGTTTCTATGGACGGTTTGTACTGATTGTCAATGGTAACGTGTTCCAGAGATGACACTAAACTGCCGGTTTTTTAGTCAACGAGCACGAGCCGCGGCACACTGATGCATCAGTTACCAAGCGCAAGACCCCCATTCGGTGGTGGTATGGCTGGTGCTCCTGAATGGTTGCCAGACCAGGGGAGTGCTTTATGCTAAAACAAAGGAGGCAAAGCAACGAGTGTTATTACTGAAACACCCGCCGTGTTGTTTCTTCACACGTGCAATTTTCGGGTTTCGAGCTTTTCCTACATACAAGACTTCTAACTAATTAAAAGTAGCCGTTGCACTGGTTGCATTCAGGAAATTAAAAAAATGCAGACTATTAAAACAGACAAGCTCGTTTGTCCTATTTGAATTCGCTGCGACCAATGTTACAAATACTTTGTAGCCGTACTAAGTGTAGTTGTGCTTTGTGATCACAAGAATGCTATAGACATGTGAAAAATATACTATGCGGTGTGGAATGTGTACGTATACGTGTGTTATGCTTCCACGTTTACTGTTGCATGTGTTGTGCGTTGGCAATGCCTTCAATGAACTGTATGTCCCTGCGCTGTGCTGTGTTTCTCTCCAATTTGTGCCCGCCGGTGTGCGGCCTCTGTGATGTTCCCTCTTGGAAACGTCTTGATGTAAGCGCTCAGTGATATTGATGCTTAGCAGCTGCGCGTCCACCCCACCTTTCTTTTTATCTTTCGGTAATTTTTAGACTATAATGATTGCTTTACTTCAATCTCGCTGTATCGATTGCGAGCAATGTCATATGTTCATTTTATTGTGTAGTGGGTGCCTCGCTCCCATGGATGCGACGTATCCGTTTTTCGGCCCCCCTGCGCCGCAATTGTGCTTAGAGGCGCGATGGAAGACTACGAGCGTGTCAACGCACCGCCTGCGCGGCCTTCGTACCGCGATGCGAAATTGCTGACGTACTGAGTGTCTCTTCATCGGCTGTAGCAAGGTGTGTGGGCCAACACCGCTTAGTTGTTCTCAAACGGTGGCATCGAATGTTTGCGATCTCACGTGCCGGGGCACGGAGGCGTTAAAGCAAGTGGGAAATAAAGGCGGCACTCTGAATGCAATATTATAAATTCTGTTCGTTTTACAGAGCCTGTGGTGGTGGCGCACTCGTGATGAACGCGAAGGTGGAGCGCATCCCGGGACTAATGGAAGAAGTCGACAATACCGATGGCGCTATGTCTTCCTAACCCCGATTGCGCTGCTCCTTAGATAATATCTTGGGTGATTGCATGAGAGGACGAGCATGCGTTTACACGCGCACTTTTTGTTTTTTTCCTAATTCCTAAGAGTTTTGCACAAGCCCGATAACAGCCTAAAACTGCAACCCGTTTCCCTTTAGCATGTGTACTTGGCGAGCAAAAAATTTCCAAAGATGGCACGGGAGACGCGCGGTTTTCGGCGACTGCCGTTCTTTTCAAATTTGGGGCTTTGAGCACAACAAGGTTGATTGCTCTGACAAACTTAGCTTCAAAACAAAAACTAAAACAAAGTGGCCAAAAGCAAGACAAATTTTGCGTTCTGCCGTGAACAAAAAGGTACGACAAAATTGTAATATCGGGCCGGACGCTAGATTGTCGCTCACTTTGACGCCCTCCATCTCCTTATCTCGAATTGTGAACACCTTGTAAGTGTTAGGTAATGTCGACCGGATATGTGTAAATACAGTAGAGCCCGCTTATATCGAACACGGATATATCGAATTATTGCCTATATCAAACCCTTGCATATATCTGGTAAAAATGAAACAAATATAAAACTTTTTTTATCGAATGCGATTTTGCTCACAACAGGTATATCGAACTCTCCCGCACGGGGTTTTTCGATCTCCCTAGTGTTGCGTCTTGTTGCGAGTTGTAGCGACCGCAGTCTGCTGGTAGCGGGGCCGGTCGCCTTCGCTTCGTCGAGCCAGGACTAGCGGAGAGCTTAGAGCAAACTCAACGGGTTTATTTACATTTTTACAGTGAGTTGTCGAGATGAATACAGAAGACAGCTTGGCGGGCCGCAGCGCGCCCTTTTTGTTGACCCCCGATCCCTAGTTCCCTAGGTTGGGGATCCCCATACAAAACAATGCGGACCAATGGTGATGTGTAAGTTCCTCGCTGTGAAGCACCGCCCTCGGGTAGGGACACGCCTTTCAGGTATGTCGACAGATGCACGGCGCACACACACACACACACACAAACACACCCTTGCCACTCGTCAGGAGCATCTAGTCGGTGTTGCTGTAGTAGAGGGGAAGAACGGAAGGCGCGCGAGCGCCTTTTGGTGTCCGCCGCGCGCTGCGTTCCCACGGTGGGGTTCTCACACATACTTCCCAGGGAGCTAACAAGGTTCGTGGAATCTCTCCGGGAAGGGTTAATGGCTTGACCATTGCCACTGCCTTCTTCGCTGTGCTGCCGCCGCCACTGGGTCCCATTGTCCGGTTGTCGCCGTCTGGGCTTTCACGCGCACACGCGTTCAGTTGCTTAGGCCGGGGGACGAGCGGCGGCTCCTTAATTAATCCCTTTTGGGTAACAACACTAAAACCGCTCAAAAGCCGCTGTCAATCAGTGGCCGCCGCCGCGGTGTCGGCTTCCTTTCGTTTCCGTCGACAAGCGGTGGGGAGGTCTACCGGCGGGTGACTGACCCGCGCAAACATGGCGCCGGTGAGTCATAACACTAGGCATGCGGCAGGCTTTTGCGCAATACATCGGCACGCAGCGGCGGCGCGTGTGCCGCTGGCGACTCCCGCGCGAGCTCGGCCTCGTCCAAACCGGCCGTGGCAGAGTGGACACGCTCCACGCATGCATGCAGTTGAAGCTGAAAGCGCCACATTGGGCGCTGCGGGCTGCGCTGTCACCGAACTGCAAGTCCGCGCCACTCGCTGCGCGCACTTGCTCGGTTCTTTGGGTTCACCGTTATTCGCTTGTATCCATGCTTGTGTCCGCTCTGTCCAAGACGCAGACGAATCAGTACTGCTTCCGAACACTAGCGAAGCCGTCGCTGCCGTGGCCCTGCTATGGCGATTCTGCAGTGCCATTGATGGCAGTGGTCTTGTGCTTTTAGACTGTTTAGATACCGTGGAGCAAGCAGTCACCAGCAACGCGTTGCGCTTCAAGAAGCAGGCTACACTCACGCAGTTCTTCCGCCCCAATAAATTATTGTTTTCTTACCGAGAAAGTGTCGTATCAATAGTAAACTGCAGGGTGGTAAGAACTCAGCGCTCGCTCATGACTCTTTCGGCAAGATTTCTCTCATGTAAGTTTTTTTTTTGCCTCACTTTCTATATCGAATGTTTGCTACATCGAACTATTTTACAATTCTCGCGCTTTTCGATATAAGCGGGCTTTACTGTATATCTTTAAAATATCGCCTGTCTATAACAATGTACAGGTACGTGAAGAAAGAATGACTGCTGTGCTTTTTCTGAAAATAGGTAACTTAAAAATCGAAATAAAAACCCACTCTTCACTTTCTTCAAATGTGGAAAACGAGACTACTTAAGAGGGCCAACAATTTCGGGTAAATGCATGTTGCATCGTTTTGTTTGTATTGAAGTTTTAAGCGGCTGAAATCGCGTGTTCGAGGTGCGTCTCCATGGCCTAAGCTACGCTACTGCCGTTGCTTTTCTGGCATCCGACTTTGATAAAAATGTGTTTGTTCACATTTGGCGGCCACACCACGGACTTTCTGACCGAACTTTAACGTCGTTTTGAAAGAGAAATCTGCATTTCAATCTTCATTATTTGCCATGTTTCACTCAACAAGCGCTTGCACAGCTATGTCTGTGGTGAAGACCCTCCGAAAAGCGCGCCTTTACGGGATTAACACCTTTTTTCGCAGAAAACAAGGAACAGCGTAACGAAGCACAGTTTTCTTGGTGTGACAACGGCCGTACCCGACCCAGTGCCTGGAAGGAGCAACAGATCACCTTAGGTGATTTCCCAATGGTAACTACAGCAAAAAAAAAAAAAACCAACTCAGTGCGTCTTTTCGACGGGCGCATTTTCACAAGTGACTCAACGCAAGATGGGCGCGCTCCAACAAAGAAATTACGTCTGTCTTCACCGAGGGTACAGATAAACCGACAATTGAAGTAAGGAAGAACGTGGCGCGCTTCTGGCATGGACAACAGGCTAAATTTCAGCACTGCTTGTTACGCGCCCGCCTTCCTTCAGGCCGAGAGCGCGTCGACTTATCGTGAAGCTATCTTGCATGTTTAACAGTGGAAAATATGTTTGGTTGTCTTCATGACGTAGCCATGTCTATTTATAGGTTACATAGCATCGCAGCAAGAGGGACCTTTCACATGTCCCTTACAAAAAATTTGTGAGATGTGTTTGAATGTGCGATCATCCAAGCTGTAGCAAATATGTTCTAACCATTTCACTTTTATTTTATAATAATGATCAAAAACTAAAATGGAATAGAAATGCTTTTAATATCAGCCACGTCATCCAGCAAATTCCCAGGCGTCCCCGTTATTTAATTTTAATCGTGCCAAAACTCTCACGCCTATGATTTTTCTTTCAGATTACTCTTGCTGAGACCGGAGCTACGTTATAACTAAATTGCAGAGCGTGCATTTGCCCGCCATTGGAATGTACTTGAAAATTTTGCTGTTTTTCCGGCAGATACCGAAACCAATGGCGGGTTTTCATTTTCTCTTATTTGAACAAGTGCTCCCTTTTAGGGGCGAAGCCCAATTGTGGCTTTGACTGTCTGCGCCTTCTGTCGGCGCCGTCATTTTGGATCGTATCATGTTGTCACGGTACTAAAACATCGCGAACGTCGTTTTCCAACGTCTCGCGCTATAGCGTTTTATCATCCTGGACAAAAATGGGTACTAAAAGAATGCACCGGGACACTCCTTTTCAACACCTTCTGCAAGAGCGCTTCGTGATTCAAAAATACGAGACTTTTACAGCCAAGCTGTATACCTCCGCCCACAAAACGTTTCATCTGCGTGGGCAAAAACGCCAATTCGCAAAGAATACACTTATACACTGCATGTTTTGCCCCTCCCCGGGTTTCACGTTAGTATACATGGCCCGGGATTTTTTTATTATACTATTTGTTCAAGAATAATTCCTGCTCAAAAAAGGCAATTGAGCCCCGTTATGGATGCTATGGCCTGCTAAACACTTGTGTTTATTTGTTACCGGCAGGCTGTCCTTCTTTGTCGTATTTCAGCCTGATGGCGCATACAAACAACCAAAACTTGAATTACGCCCCTCCAGACTGAAATTGGCAATCAGCCACACACCTCACTGATGGAAATTTTTAACAGGTGGCCGGCACGGGCTTAGTTACTAAGGCAGTCGTAATACCAGGAATACTGTTTATGTTACCCTGTTCTTTGTATTTTTTTAAAGAAAAGGTGGGCTTTCTGGTAGGTCTTCGCCACAGGCATAGCTGTGCTAGCGCTTATCCAGTAAACATTCCTGGTAACAAAGATTAGAAACGCGCGTTTTAAGTGCGAATGCACTTTATAAGCGACCCCAAACCTTCCACCGCCGGCGGCGGCGGCGGCGGCGGCGTCCGCAGTCCTCCTCTCCCTAGCAACGGCGTGGAGCGGAGAGGAGCGTCGGTAGCAACGGCGCGGTGACGTCACTTCACCACGTGACCGCGCTCGCTCTGCCTCCTCGCCGTGGCTGCGAGGGTGCGCGCCGCTCCCCGCACCGCTCCTCGCGCCGTGACGTCATGGTATGACGTCACAGCGCGCCTCCTCTCCCCAGCAGCTGCCGCGCGCCTCTCTCTCCACCGTGACGTCACACTCTCTCCTCTCCCCCTCGCTCGGCTGCAGCTGCCATGCGCCGCTGTCCCTCTCCCCTTGCGCTCGCCTCCTCTCTCAGCCACCTGGCTCGGCGCGCTCGGCGCGGCGTACCCCCCTATCTATGCAGCGATAAACTGCCAGACCTCCGTGGGTCGGCTCGCGCGCGCTCACGGGCGAATGCCAACGGATTTTAACTTTACTCCCCCTCATAGCATCACCCCGTGCATTCGCACTTAACCATGTTCACCCTCGGGGAAATGCTTGGGAGTTTTTTCTTTAGAAGGACGTCAAAGCTTCAAACTTCCCTAGTATGGCTGTGTGACCGTAGAATGCGAATAGACACTTCTTATGAAAGCTCGAA
>NW_027526422.1:190430067-190475067 GCF_048455015.1 Haemaphysalis longicornis
GCGAATTAGTCTAGTGACTCAGAGCACTGGTGATACAAGTGTTACAGGTGCTACCACCAGTGGCTTTTAACACTGTGTCATAGTCGCTACTGCCTCGATCATTGGTTCTTAGCCTATTGTCTGTGTTTCTAGTGATGCATCAACCAGTGCCCTCTAGCGTAGTGCCAGTGTTTCTAGCGCCATCACCATTTCATTTAGTGTCTCCCAGGGCCGAAAAGTCACTGGAGCTTTAGATTGTGTATAGAAGTGTACCATAGGATGAAATTTGTAATATTTATGGTAACTTACTGTATCGATCGAATAACAATGCCTAACCTCTATTATGTTAATTTTAAATTGCTTGACATACACTTTGATTGAGGATAGTTGCAATAAACTAAGTGTTATAGTCATTTTCTGCAAGCAAACTTCCTCCGTAGTCAGCCATGTATGACAGCAGACCGAATTTCGCTGTGGTTTACAACTTCCCTTTGAAATCAGAAAATACGACATCTGAAAGAAACTCGGAACAATAAATATTATTCTCAAATAACGGCAAAAATCAGCATAGTTTGCTTGGTTATGCCCGCATTAGACGAAGAGCTAAGGAGAGTTTTATGTTAGTTTATGGGCGAGCGGGTGCTCTTCTTTGTCGGTGCAGCCTGATAGACGCACGCAGTTTAGGTCAGAACCAAGGGGAAGAGAGTTTCGCTCGAAATCTTCGTATGTAGTTTTCTGGTGCAGTTCTCGACAAAATAGCTGGAATTTTATAAGCACTGCACTTGGAAAAAAATATTCGGTAATAGCAGCGATGGTGATTACTCATACGCTTCTTATATGTGGGAAAAAATACTGACATCTAAGTGTTTAGCAACTCTGAACGCTGCCACGCTACCATTCTTCTTGATTGTATTATGAATTGCAGACGTTGAAGCAGGCAAATGTTACCTCTAAAACATATAATGTGCCAGCCCAAAACCTAATGCCGGCATTTCTTGAGCGTATATTCAGCTACGAGAGTTACCTTTTAAACCGGGGTGGGGTATGTGATGCCGCCGTATACACTTATCTTCCATTACTCGTGGCTGTACCTTATTATGTGCCACAGTTTGAAGAAAAAAAGCCTCGAAATGAGAATCCCACAATTATGACGTTGGAAATTTGAGCTTGCGTGGTATCTGACGGTCGCAGGGCACGAGAAGCAGATACCTTAAATTTTATTTATTCTTATTTTACTGCTATGAGCTCATTCTCAGTGACAAAATTGTTATACTCGGTAAGAATACAGTTCATGTTTGTGTCGACTACATAGTGCTTGTCTGACGGATAGTATTTCTGGTCTGCAGGATTGTACATGCTTTATTAGAGTTTTCCGGCCTTTTTTTACGGGGTCTTAAGAACCTTAAGTTGAATTTGATATCTCTGCGATATTGAGATATTTGAAGCTTTGTTAGTTTATCTTTTATATTGCGTGAGCATCTCCTCTCACCGCTGACAAACAGCGACGGAACCACCAAAATCATGCCCATGCGCCGCCGTAGCTCTGTAAATCTTACTATACTACTAGCGACGCTACCTGTATAACATGAATCTATCAAGTATAATTATTTCCAGTACGACCAGTAGGCCCTCCTCGTTGGGCCGCTTGTCCGGGCATTAGCGCGAAGTAGGACGTCTTGCCTTACGCAACAGCGGGAATAGTTCCATTAAGGGGCCATGCATACAAAACACAAGCTTGGTTCATTCGAAAGATTGCTTCGTTAGAGTCATAATGACACCACTTTTTACGTAAACGTCGCTTAAATAAGCTATGTAATTGGGAAAAAGGGAAATAGTTTATGCGACCGTCTAATTCATTTCCCGCAGCAGAACCTATGATGCCTTATGTGCCAGCTCTGTGATTGCCTGAAGCCGGCAAAAGCAAACGCAAATTAGCAGGGCTTATAAGCTTTGCGAACGAGCTTTTTGCGCTTCACTTAGGGAATATTTTTTATAAAGTAGCAATGGTGGGGTAAACAGTGGAATTTATGAAAGTACACGCAAACATAGAAGTGCCGATGAGTACTGCCATTGATACTGCGCGCACTGTGCTGTTTTAGCTGCACATCACTGGGGCGCTTTGGAGTGGTCTCAGAAGACACTGGCCGATTGCGTAAGCGACCGTGTCTTACATGGCCATTTTTGTCAAGCGAACACTATGTTTCACGAAACTATTACTTTTACTTAAAAAAAAGAAGCCAGGTGCAAATACGATAAAAAACAAAGCTAGTGTAGAAAACGGCCCGCGGGGTAAGGTAGCGTCATCTAGGTTGACTAACGGTAAACGAGGTTCTTCAGTACTTATGATACCATTACGGACGCCACGAAGACACACGATTTGGCGGGATAATCAAAATTTTAACTAAAATTGAATATTTGTCAATGAATAAAGTATCATTTTCTTCCGGACAAGTGCTGGGGGCCCTTTAAAACATGAAATCTTTCGAATGACAGCAACTCGAATGAAACCAATCAGACAGAAGTCTGTCAAAATGTTCACCTTCAACTTGTATTTGGTCTGCATGTCCTGTTTATTGCGCGCCGGCGCTGGACAATCCCGGTGCATGCGGGAGAACTAGTGCGTGGAAAAGCACAGAAAACCGCAATAGAAAACGGGGCTCTGTATTTTTGTGCTTTACTTCTGGTCGATACGTTTCATGTGGAAATTTTGCCGACATACACTTTTTATTCCACAGGCAAAAGTATTTCTTTAGGGACCTTCTAATTCCAGGTCTGCAGGTAGGTCATTACTGGTTATTGTCGAGACACTGCATACTAGCTCTCACATGTCTGCACACGTCTGCAAAGCAGTTTATCTAGAGCAATCGCAATTAAGACACCCCTGTTAAGGAGCCAGTTGACGCGTACCAGTCATTGCTGATGTCAGGCCACCGACTATCCGATTTTCTAGCCGAGTGATGCCATGGTCATAGATTCGCAACGTACGTGGCGAATGAAGAGAAGTTAAACAGGTGTAATCTAGTATAAACTGTATAAATAAACCTTAAAGCGAAGCTTTTATTGGCCAGAGGCTCTGACCACAGCCATCTGAAACAAACCGCCAACTCGTCAGTTTCCACCTAGCTGCTATTTGAGACAAGGAATCACAAATCTCATATACCCACTCAAAAGCTATAGACAATGATGGTACCACCTGTCGTAAAAATTTCACGGCCTATTCACTAACTTTTGCGGGCTGCGCCGTCAACGTACCCACGCACAATTATCACATACCCAGCCGAAAAGTGTCTTAAAAAGACTGAAGCCATAAAATGGAGACATTGTCATCCGCTTCTTGAAATTTTTGTTGGCGCGGTTTGTAATACTGCTAACTATTATATTTTTTCTGCTTGACTGCCTTGTTCTAGTGAATTACAGACCTTATTATTCACCTACATCCCCAACGTGCCACCGTGGGACTCTAACTTCGCAAATTTGCAGTCCCCCTGGAAGATTTGGTTTTTCGGTTTACCCCTGTTTTGCCGTGTAAAAAAAGAATAACGTGTCGTCTTGTATAAAAGTGTGGGCTTAATAAAAACAAACTGCAAATACTATCTCACATCGATGTTCGGCTAACTTCATTTTTGTTGGGAAACTACCAACTGTAATTTTTGCGCTCTGATTGAAAAGCCTTGCGCCCAAAACACTGTTTTAAAGATTTTTATACTGAAACTTCAAATCATACACAATCTTGTTTACTCCAAAAACTTCAATCTAGTCACTTTTGATCTCAAAATCTGGTTTAAATTGTAGGGGCTGCGTTACTAAGCTCGCGAACCCTTCACACTGGAAGGAGGGTCCTTCAACACATGCATCTGAACGCTCAAATAAAATGAAAAGATTTGAAATCTTCCCAAATGTTCGTACTTACGTGGCACGGCGTTCCATCATGCTCGGGTTGCAAAACAATGTGAGGGTGGACATTGGGGGATATGAAAAGACATGGGAACGTGCACGGAGTCACAGCAGAAGTCTGAAATCAGTTGCAAATTAGGTCAGTTCAGTAAATGTTTCGTACTACTTCGGTGTGCTAGACATTCAAAAGTGACAAAGACAATAATGTTCTTCATTAGTGGCGCTAAACGGAACTTCAGATGAACAGCTATCTAAATAAACATAAGAATGAGGTGGTAAGACCGACCAACCGACTGGCAAACCAAACCAAATAAACATAAGAATGAGGTGGTAAGACCGACCAACCGACTGGCAAACCAAACCGACCGTCCATGATTCTTTGAGGGTCAGCCAATCTGCTCAAGGTGGAGGGTCAAAACACTTTGGAGTAGATTTTTATTATGCTGTAGCGGCTCATTAGGTCGCTACATTCGAACATTGTTCTCTTACGGGAGACAAAAAACAACGTTAGGTTTCCCGAATTGGAATTATCTCAAGCAGCGGCGGAGGTATCAATGTAACCTTTGCTGAGGTATGTAGCCTACGTAAATCCATAGAAGGTAGTTTAAACGTTCCTTCCTAACAAACCCCGATGACGTGAATCTCCATTTGAGAAAAAATAGCGCATTTTTATTAATTGATTTCAGTCCCTTTGAGGCCGGTAATGCGACACAAAGATTGCTCTTGGTGAATATATCACGAAACAAACATCATTAAATACATAAAATAACAAAATTATGTTGACCGCAATGGATACAAAATCAAAGCAGCTAATCTAAAAAGACTTTATAACCTAGTTCTAAATGCTAGATCTATAAACATGAAGTTCTGAGAGCCCACTGTTATCATGGTGAATGGCCCTATTTAAAGGGACACTGACATCCCAATACAAGTTGCTCTACAGCAATAGATTAACTCACCAAAAAAGAAATATTCCATTCTTAATTCCATTTTCACGCGTAGATTTTCTTAAAATAAGGAACAAAATGGCAATAACGTGAACGCAGGTGCACCCGCCACTGGCTATACAACAAAACTTGTACTGGAAGTGCAGTGACAATGAATGGCGTGCGAACCGTCTTTCCTCGCTGCCGTTGTACAGCGCTACTGTCCATGTTTTGGGTGGCCATACCGCTTTTTGAGGAAGCGTGCGAGTTTCACACGAGTGTTTTGTTCGACATCAGCATTACCGGGCCCTACAAATGACCATGTCATCCTCCACGAAAGCGTGAACACTGATCCCATGTAGATGCCGATAGGTTGCTCGACGGGACTACGGTCATGCGACCCAATGTCTCTAGGCCTGTCGGAGGATGAAGCAAAATAAATGCGCGACGTTCACGAAGACCCTCCGCCAGACGAAAAAGACGAGAATGCCCACATGTCTTGGATAGCAGTTCCAAGCCGGTCGCAACACTGCAAGATGCAGCAGCTCCCTACCCCAACGCCGCGGAAACCGGCCCTCCGCCAAGGCCCCGTGGTACGCAAGCCGAAACAACTATTGGCGTATGCAAATATCATTAGGGACACACATCAGCATTATCTAATAAACAAAATCGATCGAATTCAACACTTGACTGTTTGGTTTGTTTTCTCAGAATATTGTAGACACACTAGCGTCACAAGTTTAATAACTAAAGCCGAACTTCCCACACTGGAACACCGAAGGACATCTAAACTCAAATTAGTGTATCTTTTGTAACACGGCCACTTTAAAAACCCACGGGAAGATTATCTCCTTGAACGTCTTTAACACTCTTCTATACCAAACCACAACGAATTTATTCGACAACCCATCAGCCACAACAATACCCACAGACATTGTTTTTCCCTCCTCCATTTCTAGAACCAATTACCGGAAACTGCAGTCAAATGCGAAACTTTGCAATAATTCGGGGAACGAATTAAAACTTCAACTTCGTGTGAATGTGATATTCAGTTTGGTATTGACTGTGGCATTTACTTGTCGTATTTACTCGTGTGTGGCTTTTCCTTCTGGAAAGAAGACGTCCAGCTGCGAAGGTGTCGACTGCGTTGTATATATTTTATTTTTCTTTCCAGCTAATATGGTTGCGGCTGTTTGATTGTTGTTTTTGGATCGTACTGTGTATATTTCTTTGACCGCCAATGTCTTCAGTATATTCAATATATCATCATCATCATCATTATCATCAGCCTACCTAGGCCACTGCAGGGCAAAGGCCTCTCCCATTATTCTCCAATTACCTCGGTCCTGTGCCAACCGTGACCAATTTATCCCCGCAAACTTCTTCATCTCATCTGCCCATCTAACTTTCTGCCAACCCCTGCAGCGCTTGCCTTCTCTACGGATCCACTCTGTTACCCTTAATGACCAGCGGTTATCTTGCCTTCGCATTACATGCCCTGCCCAAGTCCATTTCTTCTTCTTAATCTTTACTAATATATCCTCAACACGTGTTTGTTCCCTGACCCATTCCGCTCTCTTCTTGTCCCTTAATGTTACACCTATCAGTTTCCGCTCCACTGCCCGCTGAGTCGTTCTCAATTTAAGTTGAAACCTCTTAGTGAGCCTCCAAGTTTCTGCCCCGTAGGTGAGTACCGGTAAGATGCAGCTGTCATACACTTTCTTCTTCAGCGACAATGGTAGGCTGCTATTCATTATCTGAGAATGCCTGCCATATGCACCCCACCCCAATCTGATCCTTCTAATTATCTCTGCTCATGGTTGGGATCTGGGGTCACAACTTGGCCTAAGTAGATGTATTCGCTTACCACTTCCACTGCCTCACCACCTATCTCAAACCGCTGTGCTGTCCCGAGGTTATTTATCATTACTTTAGTTTTCTGAATATTAATTTTCAGGCCCACGGTTCCACTCTGTTCGCCCAGTGCGGAAAGCATGCTTTGCAATTCGTCCCCCGAGTTACTTAGCAAGGCAACGTCATCAGCAAATCTGAGGTTACTGAGGTATTCTCCATTAACCCTTACTCCCACCTGTTCCCAATCCAACGTTTTCAATACTTCTTGTAAGCATGCTGTGAATAACATTGGAGAGATTGTGTCTCCTTGTCTGACACCCTTCCTTATAGGTATTTTACTGCTCTCCTTATGGAGGATGATGGTAGCTGTAGACCCATTATAGATATCCTCTAGTATTCTTACATAATGCTCATCTACCCCCTGGTTCCGTAATGCCTGAATGACTGCTAGGGTTTCGACCGAGTCAAATGCTTTCTCATAATCTATGAGGGCTATATATAGGGGTTCAGTATACACAGCGCACTTCTCTATCACCTGATTGATTGTGTGAATATGGTCCATTGTTGAATAATCTTTACGGAACCCTGCTTGTTCTTTAGGTTGACTGAAATCTAAGGTTGCAGAGATTCGGTTAGCGATTACCTTTGTAACTATCTTGTAGACGACTAACAGTAAGCTGATCAGCCTGTAGTTTTTCAAGTCCTTCATGTCGCCTTTCTTATGGATTAGGATGATGTTCGCGTTCTTCCAAGATTCAGGTACCATTGCGGTCATTAGGCATTGCGTATACAGGTTTGCCAGTTTTTCAACTACAATCTCTCCGCCATCCTTCAAGAGGTTTGCTTTTATCTGATCCTCACCGGGCGCTTTGCCCCCTTTTATTTCTTTCAAAGCGTTCCTTAATTCTTTGGTCGTTACTGGTGGGATGTCTATCTCTTCTGAACTACTGTCTCGTTCGGCATTATCTTCGATGTCCCGGATACTGTACAGATCCTTGTAGAACTCCTCGGCCACCGTGACTATTTTATCCCTATTTGTGATGACATTGCCTTGCTTATCTTTAAGTGCATACATCTGATTTCTCCCCACGCCAAGACGCCTCTTCAAAGCTTTCAGACTAACTCCGGTCTTTACAGCGTATTCCATCCTCTCCATATTATACTTCCGTATGTCAGCTGTCTCACGCCTATTGATTACCTTCCCTTCGAAATTCCACATATATATATATATATATATATATATATATATATATATATGTAGCGAATCAGAATAGGAAATGAGGGGCTCGTTGAAAATAACACAGAAATAAGGGTTGGCAGTCGAGAAAACCTCAGAAAGCAAAGGGGAGGATGTGGTAGATCATTGAAACAGATTAAGAATTTGGAAAGAAAGAAAGAAAGTGAAGAAAAAATGCCCGCCAGGTGGGATCCGAACCCACGACCTCCAGAATACCGGTCTGGTGCGATAACCACTACGCTACCGGCGGGGCGATTTTCCCATTCACTTTCTGGGGTATTTATGTTAGGTATGTTTGTTTCCTGTGCTTGGGGGTGGTAGCCAGCGCCATTCGGACTAATCGGGGTGAAGGGGACCTTCTTTTTAACCCCCGGGTCGTGACTCGAGTGTCTACGACATGTCCAGAGTGGTCGACCAGCTTTGAACCCTCTTAAGCTCCCTTTGGCAACAAGACTGCCAGAACAGAGGCCCTCGCTATGCATGTAGCGAATCAGAATAGGAAATGAGGGGCTCGTTGAAAATAACACAGAAATAAGGGTTGGCAGTCGAGAAAACCTCAGAAAGCAAAGGGGAGGATGTGGTAGATCATTGAAACAGATTAAGAATTTGGAAAGAAAGAAAGAAAGTGAAGAAAAAATGCCCGCCAGGTGGGATCCGAACCCACGACCTCCAGAATACCGGTCGTGGGTTCGGATCCCACCTGGCGGGCATTTTTTCTTCACTTTCTTTCTTTCTTTCCAAATTCTTAATCTGTTTCAATGATCTACCACATCCTCCCCTTTGCTTTCTGAGGTTTTCTCGACTGCCAACCCTTATTTCTGTGTTATTTTCAACGAGCCCCTCATTTCCTATTCTGATTCGCTACATGCATAGCGAGGGCCTCTGTTCTGGCAGTCTTGTTGCCAAAGGGAGCTTAAGAGGGTTCAAAGCTGGTCGACCACTCTGGACATGTCGTAGACACTCGAGTCACGACCCGGGGGTTAAAAAGAAGGTCCCCTTCACCCCGATTAGTCCGAATGGCGCTGGCTACCACCCCCAAGCACAGGAAACAAACATACCTAACATAAATACCCCAGAAAGTGAATGGGAAAATCGCCCCGCCGGTAGCGTAGTGGTTATCGCACCAGACCGGTATTCTGGAGGTCGTGGGTTCGGATCCCACCTGGCGGGCATTTTTTCTTCACTTTCTTTCTTTCTTTCCAAATTCTTAATCTGTTTCAATGATCTACCACATCCTCCCCTTTGCTTTCTGAGGTTTTCTCGACTGCCAACCCTTATTTCTGTGTTATTTTCAACGAGCCCCTCATTTCCTATTCTGATTCGCTACATGCATAGCGAGGGCCTCTGTTCTGGCAGTCTTGTTGCCAAAGGGAGCTTAAGAGGGTTCAAAGCTGGTCGACCACTCTGGACATGTCGTAGACACTCGAGTCACGACCCGGGGGTTAAAAAGAAGGTCCCCTTCACCCCGATTAGTCCGAATGGCGCTGGCTACCACCCCCAAGCACAGGAAACAAACATACCTAACATAAATACCCCAGAAAGTGAATGGGAAAATCGCCCCGCCGGTAGCGTAGTGGTTATCGCACCAGACCGGTATTCTGGAGGTCGTGGGTTCGGATCCCACCTGGCGGGCATTTTTTCTTCACTTTCTTTCTTTCTTTCCAAATTCTTAATCTGTTTCAATGATCTACCACATCCTCCCCTTTGCTTTCTGAGGTTTTCTCGACTGCCAACCCTTATTTCTGTGTTATTTTCAACGAGCCCCTCATTTCCTATTCTGATTCGCTACATGCATAGCGAGGGCCTCTGTTCTGGCAGTCTTGTTGCCAAAGGGAGCTTAAGAGGGTTCAAAGCTGGTCGACCACTCTGGACATGTCGTAGACACTCGAGTCACGACCCGGGGGTTAAAAAGAAGGTCCCCTTCACCCCGATTAGTCCGAATGGCGCTGGCTACCACCCCCAAGCACAGGAAACAAACATACCTAACATAAATACCCCAGAAAGTGAATGGGAAAATCGCCCCGCCGGTAGCGTAGTGGTTATCGCACCAGACCGGTATTCTGGAGGTCGTGGGTTCGGATCCCACCTGGCGGGCATTTTTTCTTCACTTTCTTTCTTTCTTTCCAAATTCTTAATCTGTTTCAATGATCTACCACATCCTCCCCTTTGCTTTCTGAGGTTTTCTCGACTGCCAACCCTTATTTCTGTGTTATTTTCAACGAGCCCCTCATTTCCTATTCTGATTCGCTACATGCATAGCGAGGGCCTCTGTTCTGGCAGTCTTGTTGCCAAAGGGAGCTTAAGAGGGTTCAAAGCTGGTCGACCACTCTGGACATGTCGTAGACACTCGAGTCACGACCCGGGGGTTAAAAAGAAGGTCCCCTTCACCCCGATTAGTCCGAATGGCGCTGGCTACCACCCCCAAGCACAGGAAACAAACATACCTAACATAAATACCCCAGAAAGTGAATGGGAAAATCGCCCCGCCGGTAGCGTAGTGGTTATCGCACCAGACCGGTATTCTGGAGGTCGTGGGTTCGGATCCCACCTGGCGGGCATTTTTTCTTCACTTTCTTTCTTTCTTTCCAAATTCTTAATCTGTTTCAATGATCTACCACATCCTCCCCTTTGCTTTCTGAGGTTTTCTCGACTGCCAACCCTTATTTCTGTGTTATTTTCAACGAGCCCCTCATTTCCTATTCTGATTCGCTACATGCATAGCGAGGGCCTCTGTTCTGGCAGTCTTGTTGCCAAAGGGAGCTTAAGAGGGTTCAAAGCTGGTCGACCACTCTGGACATGTCGTAGACACTCGAGTCACGACCCGGGGGTTAAAAAGAAGGTCCCCTTCACCCCGATTAGTCCGAATGGCGCTGGCTACCACCCCCAAGCACAGGAAACAAACATACCTAACATAAATACCCCAGAAAGTGAATGGGAAAATCGCCCCGCCGGTAGCGTAGTGGTTATCGCACCAGACCGGTATTCTGGAGGTCGTGGGTTCGGATCCCACCTGGCGGGCATTTTTTCTTCACTTTCTTTCTTTCTTTCCAAATTCTTAATCTGTTTCAATGATCTACCACATCCTCCCCTTTGCTTTCTGAGGTTTTCTCGACTGCCAACCCTTATTTCTGTGTTATTTTCAACGAGCCCCTCATTTCCTATTCTGATTCGCTACATGCATAGCGAGGGCCTCTGTTCTGGCAGTCTTGTTGCCAAAGGGAGCTTAAGAGGGTTCAAAGCTGGTCGACCACTCTGGACATGTCGTAGACACTCGAGTCACGACCCGGGGGTTAAAAAGAAGGTCCCCTTCACCCCGATTAGTCCGAATGGCGCTGGCTACCACCCCCAAGCACAGGAAACAAACATACCTAACATAAATACCCCAGAAAGTGAATGGGAAAATCGCCCCGCCGGTAGCGTAGTGGTTATCGCACCAGACCGGTATTCTGGAGGTCGTGGGTTCGGATCCCACCTGGCGGGCATTTTTTCTTCACTTTCTTTCTTTCTTTCCAAATTCTTAATCTGTTTCAATGATCTACCACATCCTCCCCTTTGCTTTCTGAGGTTTTCTCGACTGCCAACCCTTATTTCTGTGTTATTTTCAACGAGCCCCTCATTTCCTATTCTGATTCGCTACATGCATAGCGAGGGCCTCTGTTCTGGCAGTCTTGTTGCCAAAGGGAGCTTAAGAGGGTTCAAAGCTGGTCGACCACTCTGGACATGTCGTAGACACTCGAGTCACGACCCGGGGGTTAAAAAGAAGGTCCCCTTCACCCCGATTAGTCCGAATGGCGCTGGCTACCACCCCCAAGCACAGGAAACAAACATACCTAACATAAATACCCCAGAAAGTGAATGGGAAAATCGCCCCGCCGGTAGCGTAGTGGTTATCGCACCAGACCGGTATTCTGGAGGTCGTGGGTTCGGATCCCACCTGGCGGGCATTTTTTCTTCACTTTCTTTCTTTCTTTCCAAATTCTTAATCTGTTTCAATGATCTACCACATCCTCCCCTTTGCTTTCTGAGGTTTTCTCGACTGCCAACCCTTATTTCTGTGTTATTTTCAACGAGCCCCTCATTTCCTATTCTGATTCGCTACATGCATAGCGAGGGCCTCTGTTCTGGCAGTCTTGTTGCCAAAGGGAGCTTAAGAGGGTTCAAAGCTGGTCGACCACTCTGGACATGTCGTAGACACTCGAGTCACGACCCGGGGGTTAAAAAGAAGGTCCCCTTCACCCCGATTAGTCCGAATGGCGCTGGCTACCACCCCCAAGCACAGGAAACAAACATACCTAACATAAATACCCCAGAAAGTGAATGGGAAAATCGCCCCGCCGGTAGCGTAGTGGTTATCGCACCAGACCGGTATTCTGGAGGTCGTGGGTTCGGATCCCACCTGGCGGGCATTTTTTCTTCACTTTCTTTCTTTCTTTCCAAATTCTTAATCTGTTTCAATGATCTACCACATCCTCCCCTTTGCTTTCTGAGGTTTTCTCGACTGCCAACCCTTATTTCTGTGTTATATATATATATATATATATATATATATATATATATATATATATATATATATATATATATATATATACATATATATATACATATATATATATATATATATATATATATGTATATATATATATATGTATATATATCAATATATATATATATATATCCGATCGGTTTCGGATTCCGCCTAGCAAGCATTTATTCTCTCCTTTCTTTCTTTCACAATTCCTTGTCTGTTTCAATGACCTACCACATCCTCCCCTTTGCTTCCCGAGGTTTTCTTGTGTGCCAACTTTTATTTCTGTCATATTTCAATGAGCCCCTCATTTCCTATTGTGATTCGCTACACGCATAGCGAGGGCCTCTTTTCTGACAGTCGTGGGGCCATAGGAAGCTTAAGAGGGTTCAACGCTGGTCGACCACTCTTGACAAGTCGTAGACACTCGAGTCACCCGGGGGTTAAAAAGAAGGTCCCCTTCACCCCGAGTAGTTCGAGTGGCGCTGGCTACTACCCCCTACCACAGGAAACCAAAATACCTTAACATAAATACCCCAGAAAGTGGAGGAGAAAATCGTCCCGCCGGTAGCGTAGTGGTCATCGCACCAGACCGGTAGTCTGGAGGTCGTGCGTTCTGAGTTCACCTGGCGGGCATGTTTTCTCCACTTTCTCTCAAAATTCTGTATCTGTTTCAACGACCTCCCACATCCTCCCTTTTGGTTTCCCAGGTTTGCTGGACTGCCAACTCTCATTTGTGTCATATATATATATATTTCTTTATTTATATATTATTATATATATATATATCCTTGAGAAAATGGTAGACGCACGATTAAAAACAAAAACAGTGGTTTACTGACGTTTCGACTGCGGGACCAGTCTTCATCTTGAGTAACATACAACGTTGGAGCACGCACGCTTATATAGGTGCAGAGGGTGTGCTGCAGTGTACCCTTTTTTTACAACATTGGCGGGTTTGGGGCGAGGAAACAGGGAAGGGAGGGCATTATACATGTGGCACTATACATGATGGCAAACACTTTTCTAAAAAGCCCAGCAATATTCAACTTCATCCATTAAAAAGAAAAAAACAGGGTAGGGAGCGGTTCAAATACACTTTTCATACGAATTACATGAATAAATGGATGGTGCAGGGAACGTCTCGACACATGAAATGCAAAGTACACGAACAACAAATAAATACAGAACAGAAGCCGCCGGTGACGCATCCATTCCTGAAAACACCAATTCAGCAATGGATGCGTCACCGGCGGCTTCTGTTCTGTATTTATTTGTTGTTCCTGTACTTTGCATTTCGTGTGTCGAGACGTTCCCTGCACCATCAATTTATTCGTGTAATTCGTATGAAAAGTGTATTTGAACAGCTCCCTACCCTGTTTTTTTCTTTTTATTGGATGAAGTTGAATATTGCTGGGCTTTTTAGAAAAGTGTTTGCCATCATGTATAGTGCCACATTTATAGTGCCCTCCCTTCCCTGTTCGCTCGCCCCAAACCCGCCAATGTTGTTAAAAAAAAGGGTACACTGCAGCTCACCCTCTGCACCTATATAAGCGTGCGTGCTCCAACGTTGTATGTTACTCAAGATGAAGACTGGTCCCGCAGTCGAAACGTCAGTAAACAACTGTTTTTGTTTTTAATCGTGCGTCTACCATTTTCTCAAGTATTTTTTCTGGCTCCTAGAGAAGTTTTCTTTTACTGCTTATATATATATATATATATATATATATATATATATATATATATATATATATATATATAAGTTGACTGACGTTTGAAGGAGAAGACTTCCTTTCTTCAGTGTGCCTTTATTTTTATTTGAAACCTTTTATTCTTATTTTCTAATGTTTTTCTTGTGTGCATGTGGCTCTACTTCCCTTATTTTTCGAGCTCTGTGTGAGGTTTTATGTTTCTATACTACATATATATCTACAGTGTCACGGCCCGCTTGACATTTCACATGGCAATGCACTGGATCACCTGGTGGTCAATCCATCGTACATTTCATCTATGGGTACGTGCCGCATCAGTGGGTCGCGCAAGGCAAGCCCAAGCGAAGACGAAGAGGTCGTCCAGAGACAGACTGGTTCGAGCTACGCTGGTATCCTCGGCTTCAGACTATACGCCTCTTTCTTTGAGAATAGATCGCTTTTATTCACAGCGTGTAAATAGTCCGCATCTGCCTCGTAAGATCTTTTTGGTAGAGGGTGCGGTTCCCGTCCCTGTGCCTGTCAACAGCGCAGCAACACCACACCACGGATCTTCGGAGTGGGCGACACATTCGTCGACGCACGATGCCTCCTGCCAACGAGACCGCACCCGTTGCGCCCCTCATTATCGTTTGTCAGCCCCGTGACCCGGGCTTTTTCACCGGTGAGGACGACACCGACGTGGAAGCATGGATACGCATGTTCAAACGTGCCAGCGCCCGTATCAGGTGCGATGGTGCAATAATGCTGGCTAACTTACGTTACCAACTAAGAAACACAGCCAAATCCTGGTATGTGGCCAATGAGCATACGTTCATCAGCTGAGACGTTTGCAAAGAAAAGATGCGCAAAATATTTGGCAGACGCGTGGGTCGCCAGCTCGCCGCACGTCAATAGCTCGCTTCGCGCGCTTAGTCCTTCAGTAAATCGTGTATCACGTATATACACTATGTTTTGGCCTTCTGCGCAAAGGTTTATCCCGAAATGTCGGAAGCGGACAAGGTAGGCCACTTACTTAAAGGCATTGCACATGACGCCTTCCATCTGCTGATGTGTAAGGATGCCGCTACCGTCGACGCCATTCTTAACGAATGCCGACGCTTTCAGGAGGCGAAATGCCGCCTCATTGCCCATCAGTTTACTCGACTGCCTCACACGGCGGCAACGCCGTCGTGTCAAGATGTGTCGGTGCCAGCACGCACAACGCTGACGCCTAGCATGGAGGCCCGGACTGAAAGCCTGACAAAAATAGTACGCCATGAGATCGAGGCTATGGCTCCAGTCGCTCAGCACTGCGCGCACGACCGGAATGCCCCACGAGTCCCCTCATCCAAGCCGTCGTTGGAGACGAGATCACGTCCCTGGGCCTTCACTCAGTTTGTGCCTTGGGATGCCAGGATCCCTGCGTAGGCTTCCATACCCTTCTCGCCGTACTGATGTCCCGCCATGCTACGATGTTCCACCGCGCTACCGACGACGCAGTCCTGGTAAATGAAAAACAGCCGATCACCGGCCCTTCTGTTTCAACTGCCATCGCGTTGGACACGTCGCCCATAATTGCCGCAGCAGCTGGTCGCCATTTACCCGTCATCGGTTTCCCGAGAACAGCTACTCCGATGACTACCCTCGACGTTTTCCGCCACGTCCTCAGCAGCACTTCGTAACCGAGAACACACCACGCAACCTATCTAGTCGCTCGCCGTCACCTCAGCGTCGCCAGTCGCGTTCGCCGCAGCCCCGCCGCCAGACTCCGTCGCCCACTTTCTCGACCTCCCTCTCGGAAAACTAATCAGTGCAGCTCGCGGAGGTGATGCTGCATTAACGACCCGGCCTGCAAAAACTATTTTGAGTTCGAACCTTCGCTGCACTCTTCGGAAATATGACACCAGTGATATGCCATGCCGTACGAGTCGCCAACGGAGGAGCGACCACCGTAGCCGGAATTTGTATCGTTTGCGTCGTGATTACCGGACACGACATCCCTGTCTTGTTCACCGTATTGAATACATGTCCTTACGACACTATATTCGGGCTGGACTTCCTGACAGACCACGCCGCCCTCATTGGCTGCGCCACTGGGGTTTTACGTCTTGAGCTGCCCACAACACTCCTTGATTATATCACACGCACTTACCGGCATTGCGGCACCGAACATGGTCGATTAGCTCCCAAGGGCATGACCTACGTGCGTTTATCGTCGTGCCCGCCAGTCCCAGATGGTGACTACCTTGTCTTGCCCGTCACCGATATACTGCTTGAACGCAACGTGACCCCTCCTTATACAGTCGTGACTGTCGCGAAGATAGATATAGGCCTCCCATTTTGAACTTCGTTTTCTCCGCCCAAGTCCTTCCCCGTGGTATGTCGCTTGCTACACTGATACCCTTGGCTGAATGCGAGGTTTCCGTGGTGACAACTGACGCGTCTGAATCTTCTACGGATAGCCAACGGGATATTTCACGAACTACCAGTGATTTTGCGGACATGATAGCGTCGGACATTTCACCACCGGAAGCCCACCAGCTCCGTTGTGCTCTAGCGTCATATCGGCACATTTTCGACTTGGACAACCGTCCGTTGGGCCAGACTTCCCATGTGGCACATCGCATAAATACTGGTGATGCGAGCCCTATCCGCCGACGTCCATATCGTGTCTCCTACGCCGAACGTACCGTCATTCAGCAGGAAGTAGAGAAGATGATGCGGAAAGATGTTATTGAGCCTTCTTCCAGTCCATGGGCATCGCCAGTCATGCTGGTCAAAAAGAAAGACGGTTCATCGCGATTCTGTGTTGATTACAGACATTTGAACAAAATAACCAAGAAGGACAGTTATCCACTTCCTCGAATTGACGACGCCCTCGACTGCTTGCATGGCGCGCCGTATTTTTCGTCCATTGACATGAGATCTGGGTACCGGCAAACAGCAGTCGACGCCATGCACCGCGAAAAGACCGCTTTTGTAACACCTGACCGACTGTACCAATTTAGGTCATGCCGTTTGGGCTCTGCAATGCGCCAGCCACATTCGAAAGATGCGACACCTCTGGCTACCGAATATGCTCTCGATGCTGTCGCTCACACTGATGTGGCCCGCCAGGTTGCCCGTGCCAAGCTCTCGGCTTCCCAGTCCTCTCAAAAACACCGCTATGACGAGCAACACCGCACCGCCCAATTTACGCCAGACTCCTTGGTTCTTGTCAGCAGCTCTTGCCACTGCATTGGTCTCTACGAGAAACTGCTGCCTCGCTTCCAAGGCCCCTATTAGATCAAGCGTATGGTCACACCTGTGACGTACGAAAGTGTTCCCGCCGCTCCTTTTTCACCGTCACTGAACCCAGCAGCTCAACTCGTCACGTCGGCCGCCTCAAGACGGATTACTCATCGGGCCCACCAGTTCCCTGAGCTTCGATTTCAATAGGCACAGAGACGGCGCTTCTCCGCCCTAGGGGGTCATGTCACGGCCCTCTTGACATTTCACATGGCAATGCACTGGATTACCTGGTGGTCAATCCATCGTACATTTCATCTATGGGTACCTGCCGCATCAGTGGGTCACGCAAGGCAAGCCGAAGCGAAGACGAAGAGGTCGCCCAGAGACAGACTGGCTCGAGCTACGCTGGTATCCTCGGCTTCGGACTATACGCCTCCATTGAAAATAGATCGCTTTTATTCACAGCGTGTAAGAGTCCACATCTGCCTCCTAACAATATATATATATATATATATAGGGTTTGGAAATGAGGGGCTCGTTAGGAAATACAGAAAGAAATGCCGGCAGTCTACAACGCCAAAGAAGGCATAAGGGAATCGTTAGACTATTTTTTACCGTTAGTGACGTTACATTATTATTTTTTTTATTAATTACGAGAAATAGAAAGAAAGAAAAACACGCGCCGACAGTGGGGGCCGAACCCACGCCTTTCGATTAAATCTCGAATGCCTTACCAATTCGGCTATCTGGGTGACTGTGTTCTCCTTCGCTTTCTGGGGTATTTATATTTACTACAACCTGTATCTGACGCTTGAGGGTGGTAGCCAGCGCCACTCAGACTAAACGGGGAGAAGGGGACCTTCTTTTAAACCTACGGGGCGTGACGCGAACGTCTACAGCCTGTCATAAGCGGGTAACTGGCGGGAAAAGTCTCTTATGCTACCTTGGCATCAAGGCTGCCAGAACCAAGGGCCTCGCTAAGCTTTCGCACGATAATAGGGTTTGGAAATGAGGGTCTCGTTAGGAAATACAGAAAGAAATGCCGGCAGTCTACAACGCCAAAGAAGGCATAGGGGAATCGTTAGACTATTTTATACCATTAGTGACGTTACATGATTATTTTTTATTAATTACGAGAGAAAGAAAGAAAGAAAAACACGCGCCCAGAGTGGGGACCGAATCCAAAAATTCTTCATCTCTTTCTATGACCCACCACAACCTCCCCTTTGCTTTCCGAGGCTTTCTTGACTGCCAACCCTTATATTCTATATATATATATATATATATATATATATATATATATATATATATATATATATATATATATAGATATATATATATATATATGTATATATATATATATAGCGAATCAGAAAATGGGAAATCAGGGGCTCCGTGAAATAAGACAGAAAATAAGCGTTGGCAGTCAAGAAAACCTCGGAAAGCAAAGGGGAGGTTGTGGTGGGTCATAGAAAGAGATGAAGAAATTTTGAGTCGAAAAGAAAGTGGTGAAAAAATGGTGAAAAAATGCCCGCCGGGTGGGAAATGCCCACCCGGCGGGCCCACCCGGCGGGCATTTTTTCACCACTTTCTTTTCGACTCAAAAAATTCTTCATCTCTTTCTATGACCCACCACAACCTCCCCTTTGCTTTCCGAGGTTTTCTTGACTGCCAACGCTTATTTTCTGTCTATATATATATATATATATATATATATATATATATATATATATATATATATATAGATATATATATATTGAAAGGTGATTTATTGCCGAAGATCTTTCTGAAGGCGAGAGGTCAGGAATCGCGGACCAGGGGAGCAGACACGAGCCGAGCGAAGCAGTCCGAGTGAACCCCGTCGTTCTAGGCGATGGCGATGAGGATTTCCGACAGTCTGTTTGCTGATGATGACGCTGCTCGTACTGGTCAACATGACCTATTGTGGGTAATGACGCCTCCGATGCTTTTGCGGAGCATAGCTGCTAATCTTCACTACAATCACCCCCCGGAAAAGAGGGTAGCCATCCTGGCGACTTAAGGTGATGGCGAGACGAGCGGGTCATAATAATGCTTGAGACGAGCAACATGCACTGTGTCACGTCCGCGGCGTCGGAGATCCTGGGAAGGTGTTAGCGGCTCGACGACGTAGTTCACCGGGGAAGTGCGTTCAACAACACGGTACGGCCCCTGGTAGTTCGACAGGAATTTCGAGCACAGGCCAGGAGTCCTGGTGGGTACCCAGAGCCACACGAGAGAACCGGTACCGAAGACGGGTGCGGGCTCGCCAGTCGTGATGGACTTTTGTCGCTCCTGCTCTTCAGTGGTGAAAGAACGGGCAAGCTGGCGGCATTCCTCGGCGTGTTTGGCAGCCTCAGAAATCGGCGTGCACTCGGATACATCAGGGCGGTAGGGAAGGATCGTGTCCAGCATGCACGATGGCTCCCGCCCATATAGGAGGAAAAACGGAGAAAAACCCGTCGTCGCTTGTATGGCGGTGTTGTAGGCGTACGTCACGTAAGGGAGTACAAGGTCCCAGTTTCCATGGTCAGACGCAACGTACTTGGACAACATGTCCCCGAGGGTACGGTTGAAGCGCTCCGTGAGGCCATTCGTTTGCGGATGGTAGGCAGTGCTCGTTCGATGGATGACGCTGCATGCCTTCAGAAGTTCCGCGACGACGTCAGACAGAAATACGCAGCCCCTGTCGCTGAGCAGCTCCTTAGGCGCACCGTGACGGAGTATAAAACGCCGCAGGAGAAACGAGGCGACGTCCCGTGCGGTAGCAGCTGGTAGAGCGGCGGTCTCAGCATAGCGCGTCAAGTGGTCGATGGCAACTATAGCCCAGCGGTTGCCGGCGGTTGTGCAGGGTAACGGTCCGTACAGATCAATGCCCACACGGTCAAATGGTTTCACTGGGCAAGGCAGCGGCTGTAACGGACCACAGAGGTGAGGTACCGGCGAGTTTCGGCGTTGGCAATCTTGGCAGGATCGAACGTATTTTCGCACGAAGTTGTACATCCCGCGCCAAAAGTAACGAAGACGCAAACGTTCATAGGTTTTGAGTAGGCCGACATGACCACATGTGGGATCAGAGTGGAACAAGGCACAAACGTCGGACCGCAAATACCGTGGAATCACTAGCAACCATTTGCGGCCATCCAAGTAGTAGTTGCGTCGATAAAGCAGCTGATCGCGTACTGCAAAGTGAGATGCTTGCCTACGGAGAGCGCGTGTCGTTACAGCTTGGGAAGGATTGGTGAGCGAGGTGACAAGGGCAACAATCCATGGGTCCTTCCGTTGCTCAGCTGCCATGTCAGTCACAGCAAGGGAAGCCAGGTCACCCGGAGAGTCCGATAGATTAGCAGGTACGGGTGAACGGGAGAGAGCGTCGGCGTCCGAATGCTTCTTACCAGACCTGTATTTTACTCGTATGTCATATTCTTGGAGGCGAAGCGCCCATCGCCCCAGACGACCGGCCGGATCTTTCAAAGAAGACAGCCAACAGAGGGCGTGGTGGTCAGTGACCACATCAAATGGGCGGCCGTACAGATATGGTCGAAATTTAGCAAGCGCCCAGATGATGGCCAAGCACTCCTTCTCGGTAACTGTATAATTGGATTCTGGCTTCGTTAGGGTGCGGCTGGCATAGGCGACGACATATTCGTCGAAACCTTGTTTACGTTGGCAAAGCACAGCCCCAAGGCCAACTCCGCTGGCGTCAGTATGAAGTTCGGTGGGCGCTGTAGGGTCGAAGTGTCGAAGTATGGGTGGCGATGTAAGGAGACGGCGCAAAGTATGGAACGCGTGGTCGCAGGCCGGAGACCAGGCAGGCAAGTCACGGGCACCACCGAGGAGCTTCGTCAATGGCTCAATGATGGAAGCAAAGTTGCGAATGATGCGCCGGAAGTACGAGCAAAGCCCGATGAAGCTCCGAAGGGATTTTATGTTGTTTGGCTTCGGGAATTCGGCGACAGCGCGAAGCTTGGCTGGGTCGGGGAGCACGCCGTCCTTGGATACAACGTGACCCAAGATGGTAAGTTTCATGGCGGCAAAACGACACTTTTTCAGGTTAAGTTGGAGCCCAGCTCGTGAAAGGCATGTTAAAACTTGCTCCAAACGGTGTAGGTGCGTCTGAAAATCGGCGGAAAAGATGACAATGTCGTCTAGATAGCAAAGACAGATCTTCCACTTGAGGCCGCGCAAAACATTGTCCATCATGCGTTCAAATGTTGCAGGGGCGTTGCACAGCCCGAACGGCATGACATTCAATTCGTACAACCCATCAGGTGTGACAAATGCCGTTTTCGAGCGATCACCGTCTGCCATAGGAACCTGCCAATACCCGGACCTTAAATCAAGTGACGAGAAAAATTCTGCCCCCTGCAAGCAGTCCAGAGCATCATCTATGCGAGGGAGAGGATAGACGTCCCTGCGCGTGATTTTGTTGAGGCGGCGATAGTCTACACAAAATCGAATAGAGCCATCTTTTTTTCGAACGAGAACGACAGGAGATGCCCAGGGACTGCTTGAGGGTCGAACAACGCCACGCTGGAGCATGTCATCGACGTGTTGCTCGATGGTGCGACGCTCGGTTGGGGAGACGCGATACGGCCGTTGCCGAAGGGGAGCATGGCTTCCCGTGTCGATGGTGTGCTCCACAGTGGACGTACGACCAAGGGCGTTGTGCGACAAATCGAAAGACGAACGGAATCGCTGAAGTAGAGACATAAGTTGAGCTTGTTGGGTGCTGTCTAGAGCATCATCCACGGAGGCACGAAACACGTCAGTCGCCGAGTTTGGATCTGACGAACACGGATCCAGTCCGTCGATGTCAATGTGTGACACGCCATCCCCAACGTTGAAAATAAGGCCAGGGTCGATATGTTCTAGAGTTCCAAGAGTTTCGCCTTCTAGGAGTGCGCACGGTACGGTCGATGTGTTCGTGATGAACATGGCGCTTCCCCCGGAGTGGAAATCCAGAACGGCAAACGGCAGTGGAAAAAGGTTGCGGCGGTGAAACGTGTCAGATGGTGTAAACAGCGCCGTGGCGTCGGTCACAGACACACAGCATATAGGCACACATACAGAAGAACAGGGCGGAATGTGAGTGTCTTCTGCCACGACAAGTTTAGCAGCGTGGATGGGATGGTCGTCGTCAAACAATGCGTCAGAAGAGGCTGAAAGTTCCACTTGTGCGCGTGCGCAGTCAATCACTGCGTTATTGCGGGAAAGAAAGTCCCATCCTAATATTACTTCGTGGGAGCAAGCCGGAAGCACTATAAACTCAACGTGGTGCACGACGTCCTGAATAACAACCCGAGCCGTGCATGCAGCCACTGGCTCGATATGTTGTGCACTTGCGGTTCGGAGTGATAGTCCATCCAGAGGCGTCTTTACTTTGCGAAGGGAACGACAGAGATCAGCGTGAATAACGGAAATGGCGGCTCCTGTGTCGACCAGAGCTAATGTGCGAATGCCTTCAACAACAACATCGATGACATTGGTAGGGAACGGAAGGGGATGAGGCCTTGGACTTTTCGACGTCGACGCAGTTCGTGCCTCAGGAACTGCGGCGACTAGTTTTCCGTATCTCCGGGACCAGGACGGCGCCGCATCGGGGAGAGCGAGCGACGGCGTGGTGACGGCGAACGGTGGTCGGTAAAGGTGGCGCGGTTCGAAGAGGAGGTCGGGAACGACGAGCGTGGCGTCACATGGACTTGAGGCGACTGAGTGAAGTCTGCAGGCGCTGAGTTCCAGGTTGACGGCGGACAACGACGACAATAGCGTGCAACGTGCCCAGGCATCCTGCACGCAAAGCAGATAGGGCGATTGTCCGGTGTACGCCATACACTCCGGGGTTGCGGCACGAACTGAGGTTGAGGAAGCACCGAGGGCGGAACCCGAGGTCGAACTGGGAATGTCGGCTGGAACGTCACGGCAGGCTGCTGCAATGGTCTGGTGACGACTTCGGCATAAGTGACTGGCGCAGCTACTGGCACGTACTGCGGAGGCGGCAGCGGAAGTGCTTCAGCAATTTGACCCCGGATGACATCTCTGAGGGCAGGCTCCAGCGCGGACACCGACGTCGTCGTGGAGGGTAGGAGGGACAGCTGTCGCGCCACTTCCTCACGCACGAAGTCTTTAAGTTGCGTAAGGAGCGCGGAATCGGCGGAAATCGCTGCCAAACTCAACCCAGAGCCATCCCGTGCAAGAGATTTTCGAGTGAGGGCCCGTTGCTTCCTCAGCTCATTAAAGCTTAAGCACAGCTTGACGACATCGGCAACCGTGCTCAAGTCCTTGGACAAAAGCATTTGGAAGGCGTCGTGATCTATGCCTTTTAAAATATGTTTGATTTTATCAGCTTCCGCCATAGATGGTTCGACGCGCTTACATAAGTCCACGACGTCTTCAATATAAATAATAAAGTTCTCGCCAGCCTGCTGTGCTCGAACACGCAGACGCTGCTCCGCTTCAAGCTTGCGCACCGCTGAACGGCCAAAGGCCGCAAGGAACTTTACCTTGAACTCAGACCAGGTCCGGCAGTCGCGCTTGTTGTTCCCATACCATAACTCGGCGGCGCCCTTCAGAGAGAAGCCGACGTCATTCAGTTTCATGGCGTCGTCCCATCGGTTATGAGTGCTTACGCGTTCATACACGGACAGCCAATCCTCGGCGTCGTTATTATCGGTTCCGTTGAAGAATGGAGGTTCTCGCTGCATAGCACCGTAGCACATCACCGTCGGCGATGAGGGCGTAGCACTCTGGTTCGGTTGGTTGTTCATGGCCGAGGGTACCTTCCGGCTCCGGAGTTCCAGGATTAAGGCGTGACCCCGGCACCTTCACCACTTGAAAGGTGATTTATTGCCCAAGATCTTTCTGAAGGCGAGAGGTCAGGAATCGCGGACCAGGGAAGCAGACACGAGCCGAGCGAAGCAGTCCGAGTGAACCCCGTCGTTCTAGGCGATGGCGATGAGGATTTCCGACAGTCTGTTTGCTGATGATGACGCTGCTCGTACTGGTCAACATGACCTATTGTGGGTAATGACGCCTCCGATGCTTTTGCGGAGCATAGCTGCTAATCTTCACTACAATATATATATATATATATATATATATATATATATATTTATATATATATAACTTTGGATTTGTGGCAATGGGGTGACGGCGTGGTGAACACTATGTGTGTGTACACGAACGTATATTTCTTATCTATAAATATATTGTAACGCGGGTTTTTTGCCCAGATATCGGATAGCAGCAACAAGCCGACGGAGGTGAAAGGCTAGAAAAATAGGATCGGGCGAACAGGCAACAGGATGACCTGCCCATTGCACGAGCTTATCTACGTTGACAACACGCCTCTAGTGTCTCTTCCTTTTCTTGTGTCGTCACCTGCACCCTCAGAGTGGCGATCCACTTGAGTGGGTGCACAACAGTACTGCCGGGATCACCAACACGAGTCACGAACGAGCCCCTTGGTGACTGTATTGCCTCAGCGGAGTTGGGCTTTTCCTATATTAACTGCGATCTGGGTGACGCCTAAATTCGAACTCTCACTGTAGCTTCGTGTCTCTTGCTCGTCTTGCGCACTAGAAGTATCCCCTGCCACAGGACAGACCACGAGGAACAGGTCGCAGGCTCGATGCGATGCACGTGTACCGTTTCGCGGACGCTGCAGTGCAGGTCCGATGATGGCGTGAGCGGTTCCGCAACGTATTTAACGAGAGAGATTTGTGCAGTACTTGGTATAGCTCATAGGACTTGGAAAGTTGCTTGCTGGAAAACCCAGGGGTAGTGGCTGGTGTTGAAAGTCATACCAAATAACCAGCAGAGAATTTCACTTGTTGGTTTTCCACAACACGACGACACTTTAGGTTTAATTATTTTTCGCAGGTGAAGTTAAGAGCAAGCTGACGATATTCCTCAGCTCTGCTGCATGTTGGAGAAAAAGCCGTGTACTCAGGAGCGTTGCGTCGTTAGGGGAGATTGGTATGATTGGTTGCCATATGATAAACAGGGCCGCCGTGTTATACGCGTAATTCACACAGGGAATATATGTGACCCAATCCTAGGGGTCAGAATACACCTACTAGCAAGGATGTCGCAAAGCATGCGGTTAAATCTCTACGTCAACCCATTTATCTGGGGACGGTAGGACGTAGTAACGCTGTGGTGATTAAGGTTGAAATTTTTAAGGGGAACTTCAACCACTGCCGACAAAGATGCGCTTCCTGTTATTTAGAACTTCCCCAGGTGCTTTGTTACAGAGTAGATACCGATGCAGAATGAAGGTAGAAACTTTAGGCGACACGGCAGCCGGTTGCACCGCGGTCTCCGCGTAAGGACTGAGGTGATCGACGGCAATAGCTGAATGGTTGTCGGCAGCACTGAATGACAGTGAGCCGCAGAAGTCTATCTCGGCGAGCTCGAAAGGGCGCGAGGGGCATGGGAAAGACTGTTACAGGATTCTTTGTGTTTGAAGCAGAGACGTTCGGCAGGGACAGTCTGATCATACTGGTATAAACTTTGTCAGAAAGCAATACATCCCTCGCCATAACAGCGGTGCCGTAGTCTCTTGTACATGTAAATACTGCTGCGGGGTCACGTCACGTATCAGAGTGGAAATTACACCGACTTTACACCGAAATTGGCGAGGAATTACCAGCAACTACCTGCGTCCTTGTGCGACACAATGCCAGCAATAGAGAAGGAATCACCAATAGAAAAACACCGTCTATCCCGCTAACACGAGTTGGAGATATCTTTCGTATCAATTTAAATTAGAGCTTCAGCGATTTAAACTTTTAAGCCGGCTCAAACCATAATGTCACAGATGAAGAAAAACACACTTACGATGAATTTAGGAGCCAAGCGGTAACAGTACCATGGGCTATGAGAGGAAGCATCTGTGGTAGCCACCGCTGCTCCAAGTAGTGCAAGGGAAGAAAAGCCGAGAATAAAAACGAGGTATTGTGCACGAATAAACACTTTCCTCTGCCTTACGTCAAACAGCGATAGTTGTTAATTGAAGATAAGTCATAAGAATGCACTGAAAGCAATTAACAAATCACAATTAGAAATACAGAGGAGAACACACAAACACCGCACTCTAACGACAACCCTTGTACCTTATCAAATTTTTTTACGAAACGTTTCTGAAAAAAAGAACCCTAAAATATTTTAATGGCCCAACATTTATATTCACGGCAGCCTTGAAAATGTATGGAACCCGAACGACCATAACGGATCTGCAAAAAGTGGCAAAGCACGACCCGGAATACACATTCATCTGAAACAGTATTCAAAAATTGGTCGCTCCAACGCTGCAAAAAGCGCTT
Source organism: Haemaphysalis longicornis (assembly GCF_048455015.1). Classification (NCBI taxonomy): domain Eukaryota; kingdom Metazoa; phylum Arthropoda; class Arachnida; order Ixodida; family Ixodidae; genus Haemaphysalis; species Haemaphysalis longicornis. Next base: position 190,456,749 of record NW_027526422.1, read on the forward strand.
GTATTCATCGGGTCATAAGTGCTTATTCCTTTTTCAATCGTAACTAGGCAAAAAATAATATACTTTCTTACCTTTAGAGCCACCAAAACTAAGCCTACTGCTTGTTGCCATGGTTTTTGTGTTATTTATTCAACATTCAAGATGAAACGGACAATCGCACTAAAACAACAGCAATTGAAAAAATGATCTCATCAAGAACACGGCGTCGGATTTCTTAGACGGGTCTCCACTTCAATTCTATTTGGTTGTGCTTGAGGGATGTTTTAAACACATTGCAGAACCCGGGTCAGGCATTCATTGTCGGTAGGAAGTTTAATAATGAAACGCTTTCTATGCCGTAAATAACAATTATACTTCTTGCATTGTACAATGTTAGGTGTAAGCATGTTATGGACAGAAATATATTTTTTGAGATGTCTCAACTTCGGTGCATCGGTTTGTTTTATAAATTTAGAAACACCCTTATACGGGAGTTTTGCTAAATTTTCTTTCAATAATGCACTGAATTAGAAAAAAGTTCTGTAAAGTTCCTTCTATATTGTCGATAATTAAACAAGGTCCGGATGTTATGGTTATGTATTAGCTTTTGTAAGGATTGCCTGTTTTGTGTTTGTGAAAATGCCTACATTTTGGAAAACTTTCAGTTTATTGTAAGAAAAAATAAAAATGTATGGCTACTTTCTCCTGATCATCACTGAAACTTGAAGAGGATACAAATCAAAAATTTTTGTGCCTGGGAACATGTTTAAATATAACTCATGCGAGCATACACTACATATCTTGAAAAGCCTTGGTTACCCAGAGCATACACCATAAACTAAACAACACACACAGTATGACGGCAAACTAGCTTTGGGATACGTTTCCCTTTTTTGTGAAATGAATGCATGTAAAGATATACCAGGCGTCCACCTGTGTAGTGCAGCAAAATATACGGAGGCTGTTTGGGACAAATTAATCTGAAGACGATGCATTTTCCCTAGAAATATTTTAATACGCAAAGCTATCTCTAACACTGAGTCTTATCGAATTGTGTTTTAAGTGCACTTACCTACTGCCAAGCCGAGGGCAGCTAAACAAACTCCGATTGTACCCATGACGAGTGCAACTGTTCAAATGTTGTAATGCGTACCGGCAAAATTTACTGTGGCTCTTATTTGATGCAAAGGGTACTTTTTGAGTAACCTGCCAACTTCTCGCCAGATGCACATTCAAAATGAAGTTTATTGTGCGACTGGTTGTTGAGGTTCTATTGTTTTCTAGACGATCAGCTACCTCAACATGCGGAACAACTGCTTATGGAGCCATCCTGCTTTGCTTTTGTAAAGTATGTAGCTTCGTTGTTTTTAGAAGTAAACTTGAAAGAACTGATCGAATACATTCTCATTTGCTAAAAGCGCGGACGGAGATTACTGGCTACGCAAAACTGACGAAAATATTTTACTTACTTTGAAATATAATTTTAGTAGCATTGAAAGGAATCTAGCCACTGTAATAGCCTGCGGTGTACATGTGGCGACATCAATTGTTGGATGGGGGATTTTCTATTGAACCAATAGGACAGATGTACCGTACGTAAGTAGTAGATTATAGAATTGTGATACAAGACAAAGCACAAAAGGGGCCATCAATCAATCAATGCTTGTCTGCAGCAACGTTCCCAGAAATGCACCATGGTTGTAAGCAGGGCCAGCTGTACTGGCTGTGGAAGAAAATATTTTAATCTTTTATTTCACACGAGTGCAAGTGTATAATTTTTTTATATCACCATGTGCACGACAGTCTCAGACCGCGAGAGATAAAAGGGTCTTGCTGAGGAAAATATGTCAGCGCAACGCACAGCATCTCATAGAAGCGCAATCTCGCTTGCGGTTTTTTTTTCAGCGTGCACGTGCTGCTTTTGGACATATATTGAGAGTGAGGCCCGCCATTAAATCGGATGACTGCGCAATAAAGCGACGCTTAATACTTGGGATTTGACGATGGCCATTTGGCTTGCTGCAAATAAATAGGGCTGCCTGGTCATTACTTACACTGATGCACGTTTATTGCAATGCCAATCGTGATTTAGAGTTTAAGACTGCTGGGTGATCCTTTTCCCCCCAATAATGCTTAAAATGAACTAAAAAAAGTATTAGGGGCCTGCTGCAGACCTTCATTCATTAGGTGCCATCTGGGACAAAAGCCAGAAGTAAATAAAACCAAGCTCCAGTTTTTTTGCCGAGGCATTATATAAGAAATACTCCGTTGTGTAAAAGCCAACAGCAAGAAATATATATATATATATATATATATATACATATATATATATATATATATATATATATATATATATATATATATATATATATAAGGTTAGTAGAGACAGAGACAAACGAGAAAGACGTAGAAAATAAAAATAAGTTTACTGACGTTTCAGGGAGAGTCCTCTGCTGACACGTCAGTAAACTTGTTTTTATTCTCAACGTCTTTCTCGTTTGTCTCTGTCTCTATAACCTTATTTTTTTCCCGCTCTGTGTGAGTTTTTATCTTTTCAGACTATATATATATATATATATATATATATATATATATATATATATATATACATATATGCATTAGCAAATAAAGTCTGCGTGCGTGTGTGCGTGTGTAGTGCCTTCAAACAATATGAACTCCCAAAATGCGCCAGAGAATGCGGTAAATTCGGGCAGGCACCTGATATATACAATAAAATTTTGTTGATTCGTTTTTCACGGGAACCAGAAAATGAAACGGCTTATGCGAAGGTCGTAGTATCCAAAATGCGACATTTCAGTAGCTCGTCAAGTTCTGCTGGACTTTTTTTTTCAACGTCCTGGAGTCAGTTCTTGTAAAAGAAGGAAATAACAAGCGGCAGGTGTTTTTCGCTTCGCCGGGCACTATTTTGGAAAACAATGCGGCTTGTGCATTGAATCGGTGAAGCCATCTCCCGCACGCTTGAAGGTCTCCAATGTTCAAGAAGGCGATGGTGTCAGCTTTGCCCCCTAGGATTGATCCGGCCGCTTTCCACACTGCCGCTCTAGTTTCCTTGAACCATGTAAGCACGACGCCTTCCATTGGCTGATGAATCGCACCTCGCGTTTGTTTCGAACCGGGGCCTGAAACTTGCAGCCTTCTTCGAAGTTCCTCTTGCTGACTGACAGTAGTGTTGAGCGTTGACACTGCAAAGCGAGCTCGCGTGCCAAGTTCACGCGCCTCCCCTTTTGGTTCTCTTGGAATTTGCGTACAATTTCCGGTGTTTTTAAACTCTGCGCGGCGATCCCTTCACATCGTTGAGAAAGCCTGGCCACACCGTCACGCACAGCAACAAGGCAGCCACAGGATCACAAACATAGCCTTTGAACTACGGCAGCACCACCTAACACGGCAACAAGAATGAAATCGAATAAATAACAGAGCGGGAACACGGAGCAGCCGAGAAGTCGGGAAGAGAAATCGTTGTCTCCCGTAACCATTGAGCAAATTTCTTGATTATGCTAAAGTTTGCTAAATATCGTGGTGGATTACCTTATGTATCATCATCATTGGCCGGAGCAGCCATGCCTGGCAGCCATGTTTTCGCTGCAAAATGATAACGCCGCGGCTTCAGTGGCTCTGCCACCTGCAGATCCTTCTTTGTTGGAATGCGGTTTGAGGTAGTATAGCAAACAAAAAATATAACATTTCCGGAAATATTGGTCAATATCCACATTAGAGACCGTATTGCCAAAGTTCGGGGAAAAAATGCTGTAATTAACGCACGGAATTCGTTATTTCTTTGGGACTAAAGCCTGGAAAGAAAACAAATATGTGTTATACCGAAAAAAGTATGCTAAAACGAAGTGAACTGCGTGGGTATTTATATATATATATATATATATATATATATCAAAGTTGCAGTCCTTATTGCCAGTGCTGTTTGGCGTTTTTAACAGTGTTTTACAGTGCCGAATGAGGTATGATTGGCTTTTTTTTCCTATGCAGGAATAAATAATTGAAAATTGAAGTGGAGCAAAAATGCGCTGTTTTTATATATATATATATATATATATATATATATATATACCTGTCTCAGGTCGAAACGTTGGAAATAAAGTCTCCGAAGAGCGTACTTCTACTTTGTGCGTATTCCTGCAGCAACTAAGGACTCCACTTCACGACTATATATATATATATATATATAAGGTTAGTAGAGATAGAGACAGACGAGAAAGACGTAGAAAATAGAAATAAGTTTACTGACGTTTCAGAGAGTACGGGTAGGAGTCCTCTCCCTGAAGCGTCAGTAAACTTATTTCTATTTTCTACGTCTCTCTCATTTGTCTCTGGCTCTACTAACCTTATTATTTTCGCGATCTGTGTGAGTTTTTATCTTTTCAGACTATATATATATATATATATATATATATATATATATATATATATATATATATATATATATATATATATATATATATATATATATAAATGAGGGTTGGCAGTCCAGAAAACCTCGGAAATCATAGGCGAGGATGTGTGGTGCCGTTGTGGAAAACGTCCAGGGAGGCAACGGAGGAGGCCGTCGTCGATAGAAAGCAGATATATTTACACTATGTACAGAGAACCGGTCTATAAAGCGTCCATCTTGTAGCCGCGCCTGGTCGTCTTCGTCTTTTTCCTAGATGTCTGTAGAGCTACGTGCCTGCATCGTCTTCGTCGCCTTCGAAAGTTCCAACATTCTCCCGCCCGACAGCAGTGCGTGCGAGCGAGAAAAAGGAAACCGGTGCTGGTACCATCAATAAACGTTAATGTTGCTTAACCAAGTCCTGGGCGAAGATACTGATCAGTCTGTCGTTCGCATCTAGCCGGTGTCTGCAGTGATCTTTTTCCTGATCTTCGGCCTTCGTTTTCTTCTAGATTTTGCTTTTCTCCGGACTTTCGATCTGTTTTTCTGCACCACGTCTATGTTAGGGGACGAGTCAACAGCATGTATTCCCGCATAGTTTTGTGCGCAGACAGATTTCGGAGATAGTCGCTTCATGGAGGTCCTGTGTTTGCGCTTGACCTCTCGGTTTAAATGTTGACTATTCACGTTCTGGGCTCTGTGGCATTCGGTGGCTGCACTTACTCCTCCCCTCTTCTTTGATTTCCGAACACCTCTGGAGGTTTGGTTGATACTCGATGTCCTTATGCTGACGGGGGTATCACTCGTTGCTCCCTTTCTAAGAGGCGATGTGCAGCCTTTTTCAGTTGTCACAAGCTTGATGTGACGCTGCCGTGTCGCGGTTGTGTGGTCCGATGTTTTGTGGGCAGTACATTTAAGTACTCTGCTTTGTGTGGCCCTGTTCTTGTAGTGGGGTAGCGGCTTCACTTTCGTTGTCTCTGTCATGGCTGACAGCACATCTTGGGGCGTGAGAACAGCTTCCTTCAATAGCATAGACGAGTTGTTGCTTGCATCGGTGAGTATTCTGTGTTGACTTGATATGTCGTGCGTGGTCTCGTCATGGTCACACATGTCGGAAACACAATCAGACTTGTCTTTTAAGGACGGCTGTGTATTGACTGGCACAGTTGTCCTTACTTTCCTCCGTGTTTCACCGTCATCCAGACTTACACTTCGGCTCTTGTAAAAGTCGTTTTGCAACGGTCATCCGGACATGTCATGACTGCATACGCATAGGAGGGTTCGAGCACTTCAGTTTTACATACGTTGACGATGTCACCTTCTGAAGCTATCCGCTGTTGCAGGGTGTTTTCTTCTGTTGCTGATGGAGCTGGCATATATTGCGGTGGTTCTTGCTCAGTTACCTCTCGCTGCTGGTGTGAAGTTCCCAGTGTAACGGCGCCTTCAGTTCTGATCAAGGAATGCGCATTTGTCTGTCGTATTTCAAGCGCCGTTTCAGCCGACTGGTCATTCACAGAGGCGCATGTCGTCGTTGGACCTGGGGGTGTAGCCAAGCTTGAAGGTTCTTGGGTTTGATAACCTATTACCGGAACCTCCATCAATGTCGTTGAAGTCGTGGGCTTCACGCGAGTTTCGGTCTCCTCCCCAGGCTCATTACACCCGCTTGTATGAATCGACTCATACTGTCGAAGCTGTCGCCTTCTGCCCTCTTTTGCGAGATGTGGCTCCTGAGGGGTGAGGGCTTCTCGTCCGTAAAGTGTCTGTTCGAGGTAACAAATAATTCTGTATGATTCTTTGGCCGACTCTAGAGCGTCGTCGTGTTGGCCATCAACACTGGTTCCGCGTGCAAGGGCATACAGCTTCTCGCTGATTGCAGCAAGTCAGTCGGCACTGTGCTGGAGCCTTGCTATCGAAACTGCGGCCTCCACTTCTTTGTTGTGCTCTAGAGTAGGCGTTATCTCGGCAATAAGCTTCCGATTGAATTCGAGAAGGCTGTTCTGGGCGATCCGGAGCCGGTTCCGCTGTCTCGACGCCTCCTCCTCGCTTCGGGGTGAGCATGGCGGTCGAAGAACTGAATTCCGCTGCATGGCTCACCTCGTCGTGTCGCTTGACGTCCCGGGTTTCGGCACCATGTGGAAAACGTCCAGGGAGGCAAGGCAGGAGGCCGTCGTCGATAGAAAGCAGATATATTTACACTATGTACAGAGAAACGGTCTATAAAGCGTCCATCTTGTAGCCGCGCCTGGTCGTCTTCGTCTTTTTCCTAGATGTCTGTAGAGCTACGTGCCTGCATCGTCTTCTTCGCCTTCGAAAGTTCCAACAGTCGTCAAAACAGGTACAGAATTCCGAAAGAAAGAAGGATATTGCAGACAAAACACCCGCTGGGTGGGATCAGAAAAAATGACCTCCAGAATACCGGTCTGGTGCGATGACCAATACGCTACCGGCGGGGCTATTTTCGCCTCCAGTTTCTGGGGTGTTTATTTTGAGGTATTTTTGTTTCCTGCGCTTGGGGGTGGTAGCCAGTGGCACTCGGACTACAGAGGGTGAAGGGGACCTTCTTTTTAACCCCAGGGCCGTGACTCGAGTGTCTACAACATGTCAAGAGTGGTCGAGCAGCGTTGAACTTTCTTAAGCTTCCTATGGCCCCAAGACTGCCAGAACAGAGGCCCTGGCTATGCATGAAGCGAATAAGAATTGCAAATGAGGGGCTCGTTGACATAAAACAGAAATAACGGTTGGCAGTAAAAAAAAACCTCGGAAAGCCAAGGGTAGGATGTGGTTGGTCATTTAAACACATAACAAATTTTGGAAAAAAAAAGTGGAGAAAAAATGGCCGCTGGGTGGGATCCGAACCCATGACCTCCAGAATACCAGTCTGGTGCGATGACCATTGAGCTACTGGCGGGGCTATTTTCCCCTCCCTCATTTCCCATTTTCTGATTCGCTACATGCTTAGCGAGGGCCTCTGTTCTGGCAGTCTTGGTGCCAAAGGTAGCTTAAGACGGGTCAACGCTGGTCGACCACTCTTGAAATGTCGTAGGCACTCGAGTTGCGGCCCGGGGCTTTAAAAGAAGGTCCCCTTCACCCCATGTAGTCCGAGTGGCGCTGGCTACTACCCCCAAGTACAGAAAACAAAAAATACCTTAACATAAATACCCGAGAAACTGTTGGGAAACAGCCCCGCCGGTAGCGTAGTGGTTATCGCACCAGACCGGTATTCTGGAGTTCGTGGGTTCGGATCCCACCCGGCGGGCATTATTTCACCAATTTCTTTCTGACTCAAAAATTTCTTAATCTGGTTCTAAGACCCACCACAACCTCCCCCTTGCTTTACGAGGTTTTGTTGACTGCCAACCCTTATTTTCTGTCTTATTTCACCGAGCCCCTCATTTGCCATTTTCTATTTCGTTATATATATATATATATATATATATATATAGAAAATAAGGGTTGGTAGTCAAGAAAACCTCGGGAAGCAAAGGGGAGGTTGTGGTGGGTCATAGAAAGAGATGAAGAATTTTTTTAGTCGAAAAGAAAGTGGTGAAAAAATACAAATATATATATTTTATATTATATATATATATATATATATATATATATATATATATATATATATATATATATATATATATATATATATATATATATATATATATATATATATATATATATAGCGAATCGAAATAGGAAATGAGGGGCTCGTTGTAATAAGACAGAAATAAGGGTTGGCAGTCAATAAAACCTCGGAAAGCAAAGGGGAGTTTGTGATGGGTCATAGAAACAGAATAAAGAAATTTTTTGAGTCAGAAGAAAATTTGTGAAAAAAAACCCCGCCGGGTGGCATCTGAACCCAAGACCTGCAGAATACCCGTCTGGTGCAATACCCACTACGCCACCGGCGGGGCGAATTTCCCCTCCAGTTTCTGTGGTATATATGTCAAGGACAGGAAAAAATTACATTGACATAAATGCCACAGAAACTGGAGGGGAAAATCGCCCCGCCGGTAGCGTTGTGGTAATCGCACCAGACTTTACAAATTTTCTTTACTCCACTTTCTTTACAAATTCTTTATCGGTTTCAATATATATATATGGTCGTGGGTTCGTGCCCCACGTTGGGCGCCAAATGTGGTACCGGGGTTCTTGCACCCGGCCGCGGTTCCCCAGAAAGACCCTGAGCCCCCTCGATCACACCTTTACTTGGAGTCCCGCTCCGCCAAGGTCCACTGCTCAGCCGATCCGGCTGCACACACGTAGCCCAGCCGAGTCCGCCATGTTCCATCCTATCTCCTCTCGCGCCACATCTTCATACTCCGCCGGAACATGTCCATCGCGCGGGATTGTCCACCGCCACTATTGCCGGATTACCACAATAAATATATTGAGAGACAGAGCTCCGAGGTTCTGAAGGACCACTTTTAATTAGGCTCCCGAGCACAGGTAACCGAAAGACATAACTGTCCGGGGATGATGATGGTTATACACAGATGACAGTGGCGATGGGTTTGGATGGGTAGAAGGAACAGAGGGATTGACCCGCCGCGTTCCACACTGGATATAACAATGGATATAACAATGTAATCGACCCCACGCCTTTCGATTACATGTCGAATTGGTAAGGCATTCGACATGTAATCGAAAGGCGTGGGTTAGGTCCCCACTCTGGGCGCGTGTTTTTCTTTCTTTCTTTCTTCTGTATATTAAAAAAAATGTTTATTTCATTAACCGTAGTGAAAAAGAAAAGAGCCTGACCACACCCCTATGCCTCCTTTGGCGTTGTAGACTTGTAGACTGCTGCCCTATCTTTCTGTATATATATATATATATATATATATATATATATATATATATATATATATATATATATATATATATAGATATATATATATACACAGTAAGAAATCCGGCAGTCTAGACCGCCAAAGAAGGCATACGGTTAGACTATTTTCTACCGCTAGTGGCGTTACATTATTTGTTTTAATAATTACGTGAGAAAAAAAGAAAGAAATAAACAGGCCCAGAGTGGGGACTGAAGGCGTGGGTTCTGTCCCCACTGTGGGCGCGTGTTTTTCTTTCTTTCCTTCTCACGTATTAATTAAACAAAATAGTGTAACGTCCCTAACGGGACAAAATAGTCTAACCATTCCCCTATGCCTTCATTGGCGTTGTAGACTGCTGGCATTTGTCTCTGTACTTCCTAACGAGCCCCTATATATATATATATATTTTTTTTTCTGCCACAGATGAAGGGGTTATGTTTGGTGAACACCGGCCAGTCGCAACGATGTCTGCAAGGCAACGGCGTACTGGTGAGGGCTTCTAACCACGTCGGACCACAGGGCTGGGGATGCGTCGTCGTCGTCTGGTCACACGTCGTCGGGTTTTCGCGGCTCTGGATGGGCCCGTCATGGGCCTGGGACACGAGGCGGGGGGACGCCGTCGAGTGCTTGTAGCGGCGGGGTGGGGCTGCCCGACGCGGCTGACGCACCCTCGATGATTGCGCCGATGCCGACGATAAGCGACGCTTGAGGCAGGATGGGGATGAACCCGCGCACTCCATCGAATGTAACGTGGTGGGAGAGCCAATTATTGAACGATGGTTGAAGAATGAAGAACAATATTTTTACAGAATTTACAATGCGGCCATAACAACGCGCGCTGGGACCCCGCCTTTTGTTCGTCGTCCTGGTCGTCTTCTGTGACGAGCGATGGCAGTATGAGGCATTGGCCGCTTAGGTGTCCCGTGGCAATATATATATATATATATATATATATATATGTATATATATATATATATATATATATATATATATATATATATATATATATATATATATATATATATATATATATATATATATATATATATATATATATATATATATATATATATAACACAGAAATAAGGGTTGGCAGTCGAGAAAACCTCGGAAAGCAAAGGGGAGGATGTGGTAGATCATTGAAACAGATTAAGAATTTGGAAAGAAAGAAAGAAAGTGAAGAAAAAATGCCCGCCAGGTGGGATCCGAACCCACGACCTCCAGAATACCGGTCTGGTGCGATAACCACTACGCTACCGGCGGGGCGATTTTCCCATTCACTTTCTGGGGTATTTATGTTAGGTATGTTTGTTTCCTGTGCTTGGGGGTGGTAGCCAGCGCCATTCGGACTAATCGGGGTGAAGGGGACCTTCTTTTTAACCCCCGGGTCGTGACTCGAATGTCTACGACATGTCCAGAGTGGTCGACCAGCTTTGAACCCTCTTAAGCTCCCTTTGGCAACAAGACTGCCAGAACCGAGGCCCTCGCTATGCATGTAGCGAATCAGAATAGGAAATGAGGGGCTCGTTGAAAATAACACAGAAATAAGGGTTGGCAGTCGAGAAAACCTCGGAAAGCAAAGGGGAGGATGTGGTAGATCATTGAAACAGATTAAGAATTTGGAAAGAAAGAAAGAAAGTGAAGAAAAAATGCCCGCCAGGTGGGATCCGAACCCACGACCTCCAGAATACCGGTCTGGTGCGATAACCACTACGCTACCGGCGGGGCGATTTTCCCATTCACTTTCTGGGGTATTTATGTTAGGTATGTTTGTTTCCTGTGCTTGGGGGTGGTAGCCAGCGCCATTCGGACTAATCGGGGTGAAGGGGACCTTCTTTTTAACCCCCGGGTCGTGACTCGAATGTCTACGACATGTCCAGAGTGGTCGACCAGCTTTGAACCCTCTTAAGCTCCCTTTGGCAACAAGACTGCCAGAACCGAGGCCCTCGCTATGCATGTAGCGAATCAGAATAGGAAATGAGGGGCTCGTTGAAAATAACACAGAAATAAGGGTTGGCAGTCGAGAAAACCTCGGAAAGCAAAGGGGAGGATGTGGTAGATCATTGAAACAGATTAAGAATTTGGAAAGAAAGAAAGAAAGTGAAGAAAAAATGCCCGCCAGGTGGGATCCGAACCCACGACCTCCAGAATACCGGTCTGGTGCGATAACCACTACGCTACCGGCGGGGCGATTTTCCCATTCACTTTCTGGGGTATTTATGTTAGGTATGTTTGTTTCCTGTGCTTGGGGGTGGTAGCCAGCGCCATTCGGACTAATCGGGGTGAAGGGGACCTTCTTTTTAACCCCCGGGTCGTGACTCGAATGTCTACGACATGTCCAGAGTGGTCGACCAGCTTTGAACCCTCTTAAGCTCCCTTTGGCAACAAGACTGCCAGAACCGAGGCCCTCGCTATGCATGTAGCGAATCAGAATAGGAAATGAGGGGCTCGTTGAAAATAACACAGAAATAAGGGTTGGCAGTCGAGAAAACCTCGGAAAGCAAAGGGGAGGATGTGGTAGATCATTGAAACAGATTAAGAATTTGGAAAGAAAGAAAGAAAGTGAAGAAAAAATGCCCGCCAGGTGGGATCCGAACCCACGACCTCCAGAATACCGGTCTGGTGCGATAACCACTACGCTACCGGCGGGGCGATTTTCCCATTCACTTTCTGGGGTATTTATGTTAGGTATGTTTGTTTCCTGTGCTTGGGGGTGGTAGCCAGCGCCATTCGGACTAATCGGGGTGAAGGGGACCTTCTTTTTAACCCCCGGGTCGTGACTCGAATGTCTACGACATGTCCAGAGTGGTCGACCAGCTTTGAACCCTCTTAAGCTCCCTTTGGCAACAAGACTGCCAGAACCGAGGCCCTCGCTATGCATGTAGCGAATCAGAATAGGAAATGAGGGGCTCGTTGAAAATAACACAGAAATAAGGGTTGGCAGTCGAGAAAACCTCGGAAAGCAAAGGGGAGGATGTGGTAGATCATTGAAACAGATTAAGAATTTGGAAAGAAAGAAAGAAAGTGAAGAAAAAATGCCCGCCAGGTGGGATATATATATATATATATATATATATATATATATTTATACATACATATATATATATCTTATAGTGGGGTTTATTGACAGGGCGTTATAGCGAGGTCTTACTGCCGTGAAGTCCAAGCGGGTCAGAGCAAGCTCTCGGCGGGTCTCAGAAGCAGTCTCGCGCACAGCACTCTCGGTGGGGCCCAGATCCAGGCACATACCCGCTTTGGGGGAAGGAATTATCCCGATACTACGCACATACCCATTTAAGGAAGTGCCCTTGCTCTCCGTTGTATCTTAATTACAATATATATATATATATACACATATATTATATATATACAGGGTGATCAAAGTGACTTCGACAAGTTTTTTTTAAAATAGCCGCTTAGATTTACGTGCAGGCCACATCTACAGTGAGGTTTGGGGCCCAGGGCGAAACCTAATTAGGATGTAAATATTGATGTAGGTGGCTTAATTAACTAAAATTGGTTCCCTATCTTTATAGTGGCTGCAGTAAACAGGCATGTTTGTATTGCAAAGTTAGACGCAATCGTGTTTCTACGCAGTTTCATTTGACAGAATTCTTCTAGCGCATCCGTAGTCCTGATATCAAATGGCGAAGTTTAATTGCCGTTCGCATTATTACGCATACTAGAAGTCGAGACCAGCGCATAGCTCCGCACTTTTGTTCTGTGTCACGGTAGCGGTTCCGAGTCGTGCAGGTTTCTATAACGCCAGCCAGGGATGAATGGGTGCCAGTTATCACTTTTTCCTGTGCGTCCACCTCTTTGCGAACTGAACACCGTACACAGCAGGCACGCAACAGAAGGGAGGAGCATTGCGACGGTGCCGACTGTCTTGGATGCGTATTCATGCGAACGGCAAATAAACTTCGCCGATTGATATTTCGGACTACAGATGCGCTAGGAGAATTCTGCCAATTGAAACTGCGTAGAAACATGATTCCGTCGAACTTTCAAATACAAACATGCCTGGGTACTGCAACCACTAACAAGTTAATTAAACAGTTTTAGATAATTAGGTCACCTACATCAATAATGACCTCCTATTTATATGTCGCCTTGGGCGCATAACCTCATTGTAGAGGTGTTCTTCGCGGAAATCTAATCGCCTATTAAATAAAACGTGTCGACATAACTTTGATCACCCTGTATATGTTTATATTGTCACCGATAGGACGATGGACCTTGGTGGTTTAGGGTTGAAGGAAATGGCTTTATTGCAATGAACTCGTTGGGTCCTAAGAACAGCGACCGCGCGCTTGTCGAGTTCTTGTTGTTGTTGTTTCTTAGAGCAAAACAACGTCGTCTTCCTCTGGCCGTCAGTCGATGATGATAGTGGGGGGGATGACCATACCCCGTGTCAATGAATACTAATGATTGCGGCATTACCCTTCTCTTGAAAAACGCATCTTCCCGATGAAAGTTGATACGTAAACTGCAATGTGCTACTCTGGAAGTGACGGCTGGAATACTAGCGAACAAAGTAGGGTTTGAGGCGCACAACATGTACAACGTTCGGACGTAAAGGTCGTCGGGGTGAAGAACGCACTGTGTCCGGTAGTACCTCGTAGTTAACGTCGCAGATACGGCGCAGTATTGTATGCGGCCCGAAATAACACTTAAGGAGTGTTTCGCTAAGCCCACGGCGTCGAACGGGTGTCCAGACCCACACCATTACTCTAGGACGAAAGTGTCCGTGACGTCTACGAAGATTGTAGCGAGCAGCGTCGACTGACTGTTGGGTGGAAATTCGGATTCTGGCTAATTGCGGGCCTCCTCTGCGCGCTGAGAGACTAACCAAGCGTCCTCGTGGGCATCATCATTGGGCAGGAGGGGCAACATGGCATCCAGCATTGTGGTTACTTGCCGGCCGTGAACCAGGTGAAACGGAGAAAACCCTGTTGTCTCCTGAATTGCAGTATTGTACGCGAAGATTACAAAAGGTAAAAGCTCGTCCCATGTTCGATGCTTTACGTCGACGTACATCGCCATCATGCCTGTAATAGTATTGTTCAGGTGCTCTGTTAGGTGATAGAGAAGTGATAGAGAAGTGCGCTGATTATACTGAACCCCTATATATAGCCTTCATAGATTATGAGAAAGCATTTGACTCGGCCGAAACCCCAGCAGTCATTCAGGCATTAAGGAACCAGGATGTAGATGAGCATTATGTAAGAATACTAGAGGATATCTATAATGGGTCTACAGCTACCATCATCCTGCATAGGGAGAGCAGTAAAATACCTATAAGGAAAGGTGTCAGACAAGGAGACAATCTCTCCAATGTTATTCACAGCATGCTCACAAGAAGTATTCAGAACGTTGGATTGGGAACAGGTGGGAGTAAGGGGTAAAGGAGAATACCTCAGTAATCTCAGATTTGCTGATGACGTTGCCTTGCTAAGTACCTCGGGGGACGAATTGCAAAGGATGCTTTCGCACTGGGCGAACAGAGTAGAACCGTGGGCCTGAAAACTAATTGGCAGAACACTAAAGTAATGATCAATAACCTCCGGACAGCACAGCAGTTTGAGATAGATGGCGAGGCAGTGGAATTGGTAAGCTAATATATCTGCTTAGGCCAGGTTGCGACCCAGGATTCTTACCATGAGGCAGACACAATAAAAAGGATGAGAATGAGCTGATGTGCATTCGGCAGCTACTCTCAGATAATAAATGGCAGCCTACCCTCTTTGATTTATAGTATAGTTTAACGCACTTACACAACGCGGGGGATTTGAAGTGCAGTAGTGGAGTTTTCTGGATTAATTTTTACCACCTGCGGTCCTTTAACGTGCGCTAAAATCTCGTACACACGGGTATTCTTGCTTTTAGCCTATCATTGTCACGGAAGAAAAAACCGTATGACAGCTGCATATTACCGATACTCACATAGGAGCAGAGGTCGGCGAACTCACTCATGAGTCCACTCACTCAGACTCATTTGGACTCAAACTCACGCGTGAGTTTGAGTTTGAGTGAGCGCGAGGCTAGTGTGGCATGGTGAGTTTGAGCTTGAGTGAGTTTGAGCCGAGTGATCCCGACTGAGTTTGAGTCCGATTGAGTTTGAGTACGCCTGACACCTAGTGAATTCTGAGTCCATTTTGAGTTCCGAGTACATTTTGAGCTTGAGTCCAGTTGAGTTCTGAGTACATTTTGAGTTTGAGTCCATTTTGAGTTCTGAGTACATTTTGAGTTTGAGTCCATTTTGAGTTCTGAGTGCATTTTAAGTTTGAGTCCATTTTGAGTTCTGAGTACACTTTGAGTTTGAGTTCATTTTGAGTTCTGAGTACAATTTGAGTTTGAGTCCATTTTGAGTTCTGAGTACATTTTGAGTATGAGTCCATTTTGAGTTTGAGTCCTTTTTTAAGTTCTGAGTACATTTTGAGTTTGAGTTCATTTTGAGTTCTGAGTACATTTTGAGTTTGAGTACATTTTGAGTTTGATTACATATTGAGTTTTGAGTCCATTTTGAGTTCTGAGTACATTTTGAGTATGAGTCCATTTTGAGTTTGAGTCCTTTTTTAAGTTCTGAGTACATTTTGAGTTTGAGTTCATTTTGAGTTCTGAGTACATTTTGAGTTTGAGTACATTTTGAGTTTGATTACATATTGAGTTTTGAGTGCATTTTGAGTTCTGAGTACATAGGAGTTTTGAAGCCATTTTGAGTTTGAGTACATATGAGTAGCCTAGCAGGCAGCTATGGTTGGCTGTTAAGTTTCATGCGTCACTGTGGGCTCGAAATTCAGGTTACCTGCGGGTACGGCACCAATCGCGATCTGCATGATCAGTTGGGAGGGAGTGTCTGATTTTTTTTAGTTTCTTGTTGAATTTTCATGGCCACAAGCACTTGCTGTATACCTAATTTTTGCGGCTGGCCGCGTGCGTGATAATTGACTGGTGAGGTCATAAAAAATGGTTGTCTTAACTTTTCCTCCTGACGGATCCACTAAGAGCGTGGGAAGGGGCGGTGGGAAAGCACACGGCGGCGCTGGCGTGCTGGTTGTTTGCCTGCTGCTGTTAACGGCTTGATATGCAAGAGGTCACAAAGGAAGAGGTGAGAGCCGGGGGGAAATGGGGGCGGGGGCTGTCCTTTCTGCTGTTTCAAATGAATTAGCTGAATTGACTGGGCAGCGCCCCTTAAGGCAGAATAATGACCACATTATATTTGGTGAAAAGTGAAACTGATGAGGCTAAGGCGTGTAACGTATCAAATGAAAGGTCCGGATTGACGGAATCAAGCGGGGTAAATAAAAAAATGCTTCCTGATTGTAGTCATCAGGCAGTCATAATGAGTCATAGATTGGGTTAAAATTCAAAATGACGCTTCGAGGGCACGTGGGGAATCAAATTCAAGGTCTCGATGTGGGGAATCATTCGGGACGAAAATGAGTTATGGATATATCATGACGTAGTTATGGTAAGTCATAAATTCGGTTAAAATTCAAGTTCATGAGGCTAGGGCGTGTGGCATATCAAATTAATGGTCTCGATTATGGTAATCCCGTGCTTCCTGAATATTATCATGACATAGTCAAAATGGGTCATAAATAAGGTTAAAATTCGCAATGATGACGCTGGGTGTCCGGGGCATCAAATTGAAGGTTCCGATAAGGGAAATCACGTGGGACAAAAATGCGGTAGGGCTAAATCATGAGATAGTCATGGTTAGTCATTGATTGGTTTAATTTGAAATTGATTCCGCTAGGATGTGATGGGTATCAAATTATTGGTCTTGATGAGTGGAATCACGTGGGAGAAATACAAGAATGCTTCCTGGTTATAATCATTAAATTGTCACGGCGAGTCTTATATTGGGGTAAAATTCGAAGTGACCCCAAAAGGCGTGTAGGGTATCAAATTTACGGTCTTGAGAAGGGGAATCACGTGGTACAAATAAAAAAGGCTTCGTAGTTGGAATCATGAGATAGTCATTATGAGTCATATGTTAGGTTAAATTCAAGGTGAGGCCCGGAGGCGGACTCTTAGCTTTCAACCCAGCGTCCGGGCTAATTGCGACTCATGCGGCATATTCTCCCCTGGTGAGCCTGGGGAAACATTACTGCGTTGTTGTTGCCCTAGCAACGCCACCGCCATGTTGGCCTTGAAGGCGTTGTAATTGCCATGGCAACAATGCGAGAGCGCGCAGCTTGCGTGGGGGAGAGGTAACGCTCTCTCCTCTCATGCCGGTTGGATTCCTTCCCACCCTCCCTGTGTCCCCCCCATTCCCACCCGGAGACCGCCGCCCCCACCCCGCTGCCTCCAACGGGCAAGCCTCGCTCCGATGGCACGAAGCCACGCCGCTTGAGCAGTAACGACGCCAGCTCAAATATCACTTGAACACTTTATTCGCGTTACGTGCGCGAACGCGACGTGCGGCAAGAAACACCGATGACCATTACAACACAGACAAGGTTGTCTGTCTTCAAGCACAGCACACGCACGACACAAGTCCTATCCTTTAGCTCGGCTTCACGTACGGCATACGAACGACGTTCTCACCTTTTGCTAACAGCACTCAAAGAGTCTTCGCGTTACAATTCATCCAGGTGTCTTGGCGTCCCTTTTGCAGCACCGTAATGTCCGAGGGAGCACATACGAGAAGTCGCCCACTACATGAGACGCGCGTCGGCCTCGCTGCTCGCCGTGCGGAAGCAGCAACTGCGGTGACCGTTATGCCGTTATCGCGCATGCGCCCCCCCAGTCGCGCCGGAGAGAAGCGGAAAGAAAAAAAATGAGAGGAGGAGTGTTTCCCCAGCGCCACGGCCTCTAGGCGCGCAATAATAGAACCGAAACTGGAACAAGTAGCATTGGCCTGGTGAGGCCGCTGAAGCATGTGGGGCGTCAAATTGAAGGTTCCAGTTAGGGGAATCACGTCGGACACCTAAATAATGCGTCCTGGTTACAGTCTTGAGAGTCATGGTTATTTTGACTGGTATGAATTTTATATGATCCTGCTAGGGTGTGTGGGGTATCAAATTAAAGGTCTCGTCGAGAGGGATCACGTGGGACAAATATAAAATGCTTTCTGGTTATCATTATGAGGATATAGCAAACG
>NW_027526422.1:194815067-194923903 GCF_048455015.1 Haemaphysalis longicornis
TTTCTGTCTTGTTTAGGAGAAAACAATGCCCTTTCGAGGCCGCATTAGAGTTGAATGAGGTACCGAGGGCTATTTCTTTAAAATTTCGTTTCTCTTCCACTACGTGAACAAGGATTACCACCGAAGGCAGGAGTAGTCCAAAAAATGCACAAAACATAACACGCTTGTTAGTAAATTGCTATTATGCCTACTTTTAAATCAATAAGGTAAATGAAGCTCAACAGGACGTGAGCCTAAATCTAGCGGACAAACATGGGGCTGTCCGTTACCCTCTCGCATCGCAAGCATCGTACACTCTATGTATCACAAAAACGCCACTGCAAGACCGCAGAGGACCGCAGACAGGTCGCATTGGACCATAAAACGTCCACGAGTAAATCTGCCCCGAGCCCAACGGGCGTATCATCGCTGATGGCATAAAGCCAAGCTGATGATGATGATGATTATGATTGATGATTGCTAGTGGTATCCTCTTTTTAGCGGGGTGATGACGTGTCATCTTAACAAAAAAACTGATATACCCATGTTTTATACTCTTCGTTTAATACTAGCGCTGCTCTTAGGGCAGGCAAAACTCTTTGGGCACAAAATATTTTTTTCTGTTACAAGTGGTATCTGTACTTGGCAGTATTCCCCGTATTCTAATCTTTTCGTCGCCTCGACAGCCCTGGAGTTTACTCCCTCTGTTCTACCTTCTTAAATCCTAGGGCTTCTTCAAGCCGCATATTTCCCTCATGTAGATTTGGATACCCTCACATTCTAGCACTATGTGCCACATAGTTCCTGTTTCTTTTCCGCAGAGAACGCACATCCATGATTTTGTGAATAGTTCCCCACCAAGCTCTTATTTCTGTGGCCTCAAAAAGGAAAGCACTGCCCTAGGAATTATGTTTAAAATTTTCATTTCTGATGTCCAATTTCGCATCCCGGAACACCCATATCGGTGTTTCCGCTTCAATATTTCACTCCATTTATTCGTTTATGTCTTCCTTGCATCTTTTTTGGTTCCCTTAGATGTTTTGGATTCTCCACAGTTCTTGCCGCATTTCATCGTTCGCCTTCTAGTCTTCCTTAGCAACTGCGTGTCCACGCTTTTCAAGTATAGGTACCTAAAAACCTTAGCTGTTCACCTGCGTTGATCTATTGCTCTCAGGCTCCTCTCAAAATATTTTACTCTGAGCTTCTAGAACTTCAAACGATGCCCAGCCCACATATCCTTGCAGTGCTCGGTTAGTTTTTTTTTTCATGCGCTACTAATGCCAAGCGGCAAACCGTTCTCGGTTCACTTCATGTCATGCTAGAGCGTCTGATTTTAAGCAGAGTACGGCATTCGCAAATATGATACCCGGAACCATCACTCTTTTCTACATTCCTCTCACTACTTCCTATTTGACAAAACTCTATGCTTTATTATAGCTACGTTTCGTTTTTAATTTTGAGTTCTTAAGTAGTTTTATCCACACTTCCAAATATTTTTATTTTTTAACTCCTGATTATTCGTCATTGTGGATTTACAGTGCGTCAGTGCTAGTGTCAAGGAAAACCATTATTTCCAATTTTTCTTCGCTGAAATGTAACCCAAGGTCGGTGGCTTCCTGACCGCTGAGGCGTTGCATATCGGTCCGGTTATCAGCTGCACGTGGATGTCTCTACCCCTCCTCCTGCGCACCCCACTCACCCCCACATAAACAGCCAACCTGTGAAGTGTGCGTGCTTGGACGTGAAAGCCACCGGTGAAAATGTTGCTGCGAAAACAGTTCGATTCCCGCTCTTTTCATCAGAGCGAACGTCAGTTCATTACAGTTCATTATACATTTCCAATAAAAACCACCCCGACACCGCCATTTTGTACTAATTCGCGCGTGCGTATTCAATCGTGCTAGGGGAGTAAGTTTGGAGATTGTCTGCGCATGCTCCCAACAGCCCAGATAGGAGGCTGGCTGGCTGTGCTTATCTGAAATAAAAAGGTGTTTACGCTTCGAGCGCTGCCTGTAGGGGCGCCACTGAAACCCCTCTAACGGCCCGTTTCGGAAGCATACGCGGGAGTCGCCGGCCCGATCATCACTGTCGCCGTGGCTTTTGAGGCACGGTCGCGACCGATATTTTCCGTTTGTATGCGTTGGAAATATATATTTATGTGGAGCAATCACTCTCTTCGCAAATGTGGTTTATTTACGAGAGCGTAAATGCTTCTACGCGATCTTACTGTGGTACATTTTGTCAGCATAAGCGCCAGGTGTGTGTCACAGCCCGGCGTCGCGAAACCAGCCCATGCATAGAGCTGAGTAATTCCACTGCCCTGAAATTTACTCAGTACCACCGTAAGCAGCGTTCGTTCAGATGCTCATGCTACGGCTATACACTACGATTTAAATCGGTTTCGTGTGCTTTCATAATCTAGCGGAGCACTCATACCTCACAGCCCACCAGTTACGCTTCATATCTAATCTCGGATATTGATCACTACCCTGAACAAGCCAATGTGGCATATATTTTATGGTCATTCTACGCAATAAGTACGCTGGATAATGCAAAATTACATTCGTGAGTCAGCACAAATAATTTACGGCTGGGTCATCTTGTCCCGAGGTGAGCTTTCTCTAGCAGTCATGGGTTACATATATCTCCCGCTTTTATCCAGGGCCGTGACTAAACGCTTCTTCGAAACATCATCAAATGAAACGGGGAGCCTGCAGAATTTAGCACAAAAGTGAAATCAGAGGGTCTTATCAGATGCCACACTCTTCCAACGACACCTTTAATCGCTTGTAAACTTCCGTACTGAATACTTCAAAAAATGTGTCCGCCAAGTGATCAGCTGCTCGTTAAAGTGGAAAAACAAAATAAAGCTGAATGCTCAGATTGTGTTTGATTACTAAAACGGTAATTCCTTGATTTCGCTCTGCATTTGTACACAATTACAGAAAAGCGCCCCCCTTCTTACCCTCGCTGTCTTGGAAAATATCAGTGCATTTCGCATCTAGTTGGTCCAGTGAGCTCAACCTTTCTTAAGGTAAGGAAGAACGTCCCTGGGATTTCCGAAGCTGTACTGGGTTTTTTCATTCCCGCACGAGCTATTACATTGCTTCCGGACTTGGCAGACTATTTATTTTTCCGCGGTTGGTCCATGCTGTCAGGCGGGAGTGGACCCATATTAACGACCCACAGACTTGGAATTAATTTTACACTATTGCGTGGTTTCTATTTTTATAAGGGCAGAAGCTATGGTCAGGTATTGGTAATCACCTCCCCGAATGATATTTTTCTATGACGTATACATTCAAAACCATCCCGAATTCGTTGTCCGCGCTGCAAAACAATGCCAACCTCTCACTGTGCCAATATTAGGACTAAACGAGGCGTCAATAGAATTCACTTACGCCTGAGATATTCGGAGGTGACAGGGGTGACATGCCGCTAACGTCGCCGACGGCCGTAAGGGCGGCGAACAAGCGCGCAGTCCCGCATCCCCAGTTAGCACTTGTTGGTGTTCGAGCACTCTAATAAGGACGCAGCTGTTTTTTGAAGTGCCCTAAACGTACTATTTGCTTACAGACATCACCATAACAAGATGTTCAGGGCGCGGAAAGGAAAAAGAAGCAGCGAAAGAAAAACAAAACATTGCATGAGCCGCTATCAGCTGCGCAGCGGACATCCCGTAAGCGCCGCGGAGAAGCGGCGGCAGGAGGAGCAGCGATCACGAAGCTCTAGGCGTATAGGGAGTTAAACGTTGAACAGCCGATAACGGGGCTTGACCTGTTATCAGATGAATGCGGAACTTGCGAAGGGTATCAAGCTTGTGAAACAGAGGTTATTGGTGGTGATGAGGAGCGAAGAAGCCGGGTCGCGTAAAGCCGCTTCACCGAAACGAAAACTAGGGGGAGTTTGACATGTACAGCTTAGCCGTAAAAAGAAAAGTTCAATTTTGTCTTCATGGTCAGTTTAAGCAAGTTCTAACCATCAGCCTGAAATGGTTGCCTCAAGAGGCTACACCACTTCCCGTTCACGCGACATTCACAAGCACCTTTTTTTTTCTTTTATAAAACGCCCGCGCCAAGGCTTCGGCAAGAAATTGAAGTAACAGTATTGATCCCTCCTTCACAAATATGAAGAGCGTTAAAAGGCTTGGCACGGCAAGACATGACACGAAAAGGCTCGATACTGGACACAGAAAAATCGTATCCTCTTTCGGGCCCTATATTACCCGCAACTAGACGACACCGGGTGAGGTGGCCAGATGCGGCCGAGCAAACAAAAAAGTAATCGTCCCAAAAGAAGCCGAAATTTCGCGGCGCAACTTTTGTGAAGAACCCTGAAGCACTAGGGAGTTTCATGAATTCTTGAACTTAATAAAATGATTCATTAATTCCAATATTACAAAGAACCCACTCAAATGTGATTGTAAAGTAATTAGAGCAATAAATATTTTGTATCGCGAAAATGCCCAGAGCTATGCAATTGATACCGTTGTTTGCTAGGTAGTATTCGCACCATTAAACGCACATTAGGCGAGATGCGATGGTTTGGGAGCAGAGTAATCGCACGAGTGCGTGATTTTCGTAATTGCTGATTCCCAAACGCATTTTCGTTTCACACCTCGACCATACACAGCCATAGCCGCATGCGTTCGGCTGGAACTGCCATATATTTTTTCTACTTGAAAAAACGAACCATCTTCGTGAGCAGCTGAAATTTCCTCTAGCACATTCCTTGAAGCTCAAGGCCATAATTTATGTGCACTATGCCGCTGAATGTGACATTCTTCATTGTTTCGATAGCGGGCATCAGGACGTTCATCTGCGACAACCTGAGCTCGACGTCAGCGTTGGTGATGTGCATGGCTGACAACGACGAAAACGCCGATTTCTGCAATTGTACTTGTGAAATTTCACACTTGAACCCAAACTTCTTTCGGATTTCTTGCTGAGTGCTGTGCTAGTGGCCGTCTGCAGCATCAGAATAACGAGATTTTCAGGTAAAACGTGAATAAGACCAAAGAAGGCGGCAAACAAGCGGAACTGGCAACCATGACACTTATACTAAACGAGGAAAGTAATCAGTGGCTCCCCTTCGGAAGGAAGAGGCTGATGAAATTACTGAAAGGGTTACCGCGTACTGTGGCGCCGCATGCGCAGGGCTATCGCGTTCCGACATGGATGCGACGCTTGTATAAGCAATTAAATACGATACCCGGCTGGCCGTCGAGTTGCGCGAATTGCGGAGCCTCTTGGACGTGGTGGACAGCTGCATCTTCAGAGCCGGCGCTGAAAGACTGATGATTCTTCTTCCGCGCGCGCTGCGTGCGCCTGTACCGACGACGATGATGATAATAAAGAGTAAGCCGGGAAATAACGTCCCCTGAGCTTCTATTGGGACTCGTAGGTAAAGCTGAACGTAGAAAATGGAAAAGAAAGTAGTGAACAGATGCGAAACTACCTTAGGTGTGATCGACGACAATACGACTCAGTCCGCGATTACGGCGTTTCATCCCTGGCAATCGAAGCGGCCTTTAGCAAGAAGACAAACGTGAATAAACGTAGGAGCCCACGGTGTGCATACCCTACATTTGCGGCCGAAAAAAGACGGAGTATATAACAGCCAACATCATGCGGTAAAACAGCTCCTCCGGGGGCAACCTCCCGACCCCCCGCACCGGCGGTAATCCATAAAAAGAAACCATGACCTATTCCACTCTGTGTAGTTGGGTGACCAGCGAAACGTTTTAGTAGAAGACATATATCAAACACAGTATATGCGCGAAACAAACGAGCAAATCGCATTTTTCTTAATAGTTGATAGCAGTCTCACTTAGGAAAGATACATTCATGCACGCACAAACTCTTATTTTCAGTCTGTTTATATTCAAAATGGTGCCTTTGTGTGACTAGTCTACTCGAAATGCATACGCAATCGAGTAGACGTAGAAGCGGGAGGTGTAAGTCATGTTTAATTTTAAAGATGGCAGGAAACACAAATCGGTATTATTTCAACAAGTACAAATAACACATGTAAAATTATCAGGAGTGGCGATAAACGAATGAGCAGATTACATCCCCAACCTTGACCCTCACCTTGTTAGTATCGCTTCTGTAAGGAAGCAGAAGACTGTGGAGGTACAACAGATAGGGGGATGGTGAAGGGAATTTGTAAAGACACAAGGATTCGAGCATTGAGTTTCAAACATTTCGTTCTGTGCATGAAATCAGAGATCCAAGCGAGCCTAGAAGTAAATCAGAGGGGTCTGGGTAGACTTCCTGTAAGGCACTAGCAAAAGTACGAACGGAGCAGGGCAGGAATACATGTGCTGGTCGTAGTTTGAGGCAACGGAGGCACAGAGCCAGATGAAACTTCAAGAGAGGCCACGAGACACGCAGGGCGAAAATTGGAGCGCGAGAGTATTAAGGTACCCGTATATGACGGGCACGGACACGTGGTGGAGACGGAGGGCCAGACATCAGACCAAACGATGCGTGAAGTCCGTATGTGGAAGTGCGGTATACGCAACTGTTAACAAAAAAACACCGGTAAAGGCAGTACCACCGGCGAACTGGGCGAAGATAAAGAAAACGAAGCAAAAAACTCTGGAGACCTACAAAACGGAAAAGCTGGAACTAAGGAAGAAAGATTTCTATCGCGACACGCGAGCCAGCCCACTGCTCTTTGAAGCAGTGGTGGTGTTTGTTAGCACACGAGCACACCTGCGTAACAGCAGGCAACTGTATGAAAGTGGTTATCTTGTGCCAGGTATCGGAAACCGTCTGGAATATTGTCCTGGACGGCATATATATACGACAACAGTGGGACGAAGAGGACATGGCGTTAACTGAGGCCTTGGGATTTGAGATAAGGAGGAGCCTCAACCTCAAGGCCATAGAGGTGACGAAGAGGCGGCTGCAGAGGTGGTGCAAGAGAAGTACGGAAGAGGTAAGGGCGCAGCAGGGGTTATAAAACGAATGAGAATGTCAGAACCGCGTGGAAGGGATGCAAATGTGCATAGGCAGGGAAAGGTGTGAGCCTGGTTTGAAAATTTTAAACAGCTGGGGAAGAAGTAAGGGGAGCGTAGAAGTAAGTCGATGAAACCTGAAAAGTCGACTAACTTTTCAAAAATATTCGGCGAGTCACTTGTAGACAACCGACGCGCCGATACACAAGTCGTGACTATTGTCATCATGATCACCTAAAAAATAATCGAATGAATCTCTATTGGAGTTACGTTGCGCCCCTGTAAATTTTCTGTCGTGCACTCAGTGACCACGCGGTCTCGCCACCTTCCAACCGTTGCTTGGTGGGAAGTGTTAAAGGGATAGTGTTGGTTGACCCATACAAACTTGAAGGTGCACCGTAAATATTTAGAAAAAAATGGAGGCAGAATCCGCTCTTCCCATAGCAAACTAAGAAAACCAAGATTATGCATTAAGCCTGTCTTACATGCTGCGATGGCACTTGCGCCGCCGCTTGTGCGTCAAAACGATCTATTCTCGTTGCTGTGGCACATCTCCAAATGTCTGGAACTGTCAAACTTCTACTCTGAACTCTGCTTGGCATCTGTCACCGAAATGAAAATAAGAGAATAAATTATTTGAATTCGCAAATACGCAGGGGAACTTTGTGCTTTGTTCAACAGGCTGTTCACAATAGCGTCGAACGGCCTCTCTCTCTCTCTCTCTCTTTCTCTCTCTCTTTATATATGTATGTATATATATATATATATATATATATATATATAGGGAGCAATAAAACTGGGAAGGTGGTAGGGAACACAAATAAAGAAAACTTCGAACAAGGTAGCGACCACAATTGTCGCCACCGTTTCAGCAAGAGACTTGCCTTCGCCCTGGCGAAGGCAAGTCTTTTGCTGAAATGTTGGCAACAATTGTGGTCGCTAGCTTGCTCAAATAATTTTTTTATTATATATACTATATTGTGAGTGCTGTCTTTACACTGATTGCTTGAGTGGTCATTCTCTCTATTGTGTCCAAGCACCCTATCAGCGGTAAAGTCTCACCCACGCATCGTTTGATGTCATCACCACATCCCTATCCTGGTGCGATCACAATCATCATCGGAGTTGCTTGGTTCGGTTGGCTGCCTGGTAAAAGACCGCCAGAATAAGCAAAATTCTGCCTTAGGTCTGCTTCCCTGCTTTCCTCTCTCACGTGGTGGAGCTGCTTGTCGGTCCCGTTCTCTGCCGCTCCCAGTTGACCCCTGGAACTCCGTTCCGCTTGACGTCTCCCGCTACGCGAGCCAACGATGCAACGAGAAAGGGCATCGGAACCCAGCGCTTCACCGCTCTCGGCATGGGTGATCACACGCCGCCAGTGTGACCCTCCCTCCTTCTCTGGTCTTTGTGGCGAAGACGTCGAAGATTGATTCGACCAGTATAACCGCGTCGGCAAATTTAACACGTGGGATGATGCTTTTAAGCTGCGCGGTTTCATTCCACCTAGAACTGGTCGCAAAGACATGATACTTCAACAAGTAGGCAAGCTGCGGACACTTTTAGTGTCTGCGCGAAGTTTTCGGCACCCCGTCAGCTCGCGCCGATGGCGCGAAGAAAAGGTCGGTTTCTCGCGTTCAACGTCCCGACGAAACACATGTGGCTTACATCGAGGACGTCCTCGCCCTCTGCCGTTGGGTGGACCGAAGCATGCCAGAGGCCCATAACGTGAGGGACATCTTGAAGGGCATTGCTTTATTTTCCTTAAAACTGACTTTATAAGCACGACGTCGTGGGGTCTGGAGGAAGCCATTATATGCACGACGCGACTGAGGCGCCAACGCGGCAGTTCTCTGAAAATTGAAAGCGCCCTCGTCATAGGGGTTGGCGGTTCCCCAAGCCTGTTGGCGGCTTCGACGGAGGCGGCATGGCATTCGAAGTCAGGGCACGATTTAGTCAATTTAGTTGCTTTACAGATTTCGATCGCGCCTATAGAGTATTTCAGCTCCAGAAGTTGAAGCTGAAGTTGAAGTTGAAGTTTATTTTTATTTTCACGTTTTAAAAGAGCGTACAAATAGTAATACCGAGGAGGTCCCGTAGTTAAAAAACTGTCGGGGGGATCTCCTGTGACAAAGTGCCCAACGGAACAGCGTAGAGTAGGCAACAAGTAAAAATCAAATCAAAAGAAAATGAGCAAAAACAGACAGAAAGCAATACATATATGTATATACATACATACGCACACATGTATACATTCATTTGTAGCAATACTAACATATGCACATAAAAATTGTAGTGAGAACGATTCGACGTAAGAAGAGAAGCACTGAAAAAAAAGGCGCTACAAGAAAAACACGTTTATACATTAGGCCAAGGTAGATAATAGGACATAGTTCACAGGACATAGAGATCCCACCAGTAACGACCGAAGAAGTAAGGAAGGCTTTGAAAGAAATGAAAGGGGGCAAAGCACCTGGTGAGGATCAGATAACAGCAGACCTCTTGAAGGATGGCGGGGAAATTGTCCTTGAAAAACTGGCAAACCTGTATACGCACTGCCTAATGACCGCAAGGGTACCGGAATCTTGGAAGAACGCGAACATCATCCTAATCCATAAGAAAGGCGACATGAAGGACTTGAAAAATTACAGGCCGATCAGCTTACTGTCCGTCGTCTACAAGGTATTTACCAAGGTCATCGCTAACCGAATTTCTGCAACCTTAGATTTCAGTCAACCTAAAGAACAAGCAGGGTTCCGTAAAGGTTATTCAACAATGGACCATATTCACACGATCAATCAGGTAATAGAGAAGTGCGCTGAGTATACTAAACCCTTATACATAACCTTCATAGATTATGAGAAAGCATTTGACTCGGTCGAAACCCAAGCAGTCATTCAGGCATTACGGAAACAGGGGGTAGATGAGCACTACGTAAGAATACTAGAGAACATCTCCAATGGGTCTACAGCTACGATCATCCTCCATAGGGAGAGCAGTAAAATACCTATAAGGAAGGGTGTCAGGCAAGGAGACACAATCTCTCCAATGCTATTCACAGCATGTTTACAAGAAGTATTCAGAACGTTGGATTGGGAACAGGTGGGAGTAAGGGTTAATGGAGAATACCTCAGTAACCTCAGATTTGCTGATGATTTTGCCTTGCTAAGTAACTCGGGGGACGAATTGCAAAGCATGCTTTCCGCACTAGGCGAACAGAGTAGAACCGTGGGCCTGAAAACTAATATGCAGAAAACTAAAGTAATGATCAATAACCTCGGGACAGCACAGCTGTTTGAGATAGGTGGCGAGGCAGTGGAAGTGGTAAGCGAATATATCTACTTAGGCCAAGTTGTGACTCCAGATCCCAACCATGAGGCAGAGATAATTAGAAGGATCAGAATGGGGTGCGGTTCATATGGCAGACATTCTCAGATAATGAATAGCA
Source organism: Haemaphysalis longicornis (assembly GCF_048455015.1). NCBI lineage: Eukaryota > Metazoa > Arthropoda > Arachnida > Ixodida > Ixodidae > Haemaphysalis > Haemaphysalis longicornis. The sequence goes on from NW_027526422.1 coordinate 194,825,453, forward strand.
GCTTACCATTGTCGCTGAAGAAGAAAGTGTATGACAGCTGCATCTTACCGGTACTCACCTACGGGGCAGAAACTTGGAGGCTCACTAAGAGGGTTCAACTTAAATTGAGAATGACTCAGCGGGCAATGGAGCGGAAAATGATAGGTGTAACATTAAGGGACAAGAAGAGAGCGGAGTGGGTCAGGGAGCAAACTGGTGTTAAAGACATATTAGTAAAAATTAAGAAGAAGAAATGGACGTGGGCAGGGCATGTAATGCGAAGGCAAGATAACCGCTGGTCATTAAGGGTAACAGAGTGGATCCCTAGAGAACGCAAGCGTTGAAGGGGGCGGCAGAAAGTTAGATGGGCAGATGAGATCAAGAAGTTTGCGGGGATAAAATGGTCACAGTTGGCACAGGAGCGAGGCAATTAAAGAATAATGGGAGAGGCCTTTGCCCTGCAGTGGGCGTAGATAGGCTGGTGATGATGATGATGATGAGATAATAGGAAACGTTTTATTGGTTTCGGAAAAAAATGGGAGAGTGAATTGATTTGAGGGGGGTCGGTAGTTCATTCCACATTGAAATGGCGGCGAATACGGCAGTTGGTTTGCCGCAGTTAGAGCGAAGTTTTGGTAGAATTAGGTTATTGGGTTCTGAAAAGCGGGTGTTGTTGGCGTTAAAAAGTAACGACTGTTCGATGCAGGTGTGCATGGATTCATTATATCTAGCGCGAAGGAGGAAAATGCACATTTTTATTTTATATTCAAATAAAAGGGGTAGTATTCGAAGGTCAAAATATAAATTGGGAGCACTGTCTCTCGGACGGCTGTAATTAATTATTCGGATGGCTCGGTTTTGCAAAGAAACAAGCGGTGATAGATGAACATCATGGGTGCTTCCCCACGTACCTAAACAATATGTTAAATGACTGTGTACAAAACAGGTGTAAAGAGAACGGAGAACAGGCAGAGGAAAATATACGCGAGTTCTAATTAGTACATGAATACCAAACGCAACTTTACTAATAAGTGACTTGATGTGCAAGTGAAATTTCAGATGTTTATCGAGGACCCCTCCTAGGAATGTGGTGTAATCAGAGAGAGAAGAGAGAGCTCTTTATTAGAACAAAGCAGAGAGGTCTGCAGGCATGTATTCGCCTACATGCTACTCTGCGGGGATGGGGTGGAGGAAGTAAAGGCCCTAAATGAAGTAGGGCGAAAGAGAGGGGAAAAAAGAAAAGGTAAAAGACAAGGCAACATGGAGTGTTCCGTGGGTCACGTAAAAGTCCAGGTGTTCTCAAAGGATGACGATGTGGAGTTCTACAGTGTCTCTGCGACGCCGATGTTGTGTAAGTATTCAAACAGTGCATCTAACACTTTTCGCTGAGATGATGGAGATGACCATGGTCCAAGAAGAGCTTTCAATGATAAAAGTTCATTGTTGAGGCACTCGATCTTCTTGGCGAGGTCGTTCCTTTCCTGGTTGTACGCCGGACACTCTAATAAAACGTGTTCAGCAGTTTCTGGCAAACCACAGTTATCACAGTAAGGGTTTGTGGTTTGACCGAGGCGATGTCAGTAGGAGTTCGTATGTGCTGCGTTGAGGCGCAGCCGATGGTACAGCGTCTCAAGTCGACGTGGGATTCGGTCTGGGAGCCTCATTCTCAGGTCAGAGTCTATGCCATACAGAAAAGGGTGGTGAGTTTCAGGAAAAGACCAGAGACGGTTGCGTTCCTCTAAGGCAAGCTGCTTCGCTAGCGCTGCAGCCTCGTGCTTTGTAAAGAAAATTTTCCTTACATTGCGCAGTTTTAGCCCTGTGCGAGCCGCCTCATCTGCTTTCTCGTTGCCGAGAACGCCACAATGTGCGGGTATCCATTGCAAGGTCACATGATGCCCAGCGACGTAGGCTAGGAGGTGCAGGTAGGTGATGTCGCGGGATACGCGGTCATGGAGGCTGAAGCAACTGGCATGCCGTAGGGTTTGCAGCGCTGTCTTAGAATCCGGGGTAGATAAAATGCGTGTCAAGGCGTAGATGCGGGATTAAGGTAATTTGCTTATGATGGGAGTGAAAAATTATTAAACTGGTTTTGGTAGGGTTTAGATTTAACCTATTGTTTCGGCACCAATAGGATAACCTTATTAAATCGTCGTTATTAAAATCTCGTTAACCTCTTTAATAAAACCTCATTAATAAATCATTATTAAAACCGCGCGGGATAAATGCGGCGCATAGGGGGTTCACGTTGCAGCGTTGGAGAGCGGAGGAACGGCGCTGGAACGATGGAGCGGAGCGGCGCAGGCACCGCGTTTTAAGCCCACATAACGGTGAGGGGACGCGCCGGCGCCAGTGCGTCTGCCGCGGCTATGACGCAACACAATCCAACACAATCCACTTTAATCCAAATCCAATTCAATCCAAGCCCAGCCAATCCAAGCCAAGCCAATCCATTCGAATCCAATCCAATTCCACTCGCGAGAGAGTGTTCGCTATCGGAGAGGAGAGGGGTGAGCGGCGTAGAGCGCAGCTCACGCGGCGAGGAGAATGGGGGAGGAGCATACGCCGACAACAACGCCGACGACGCCGGATGCAGGGACAAGGCGAGTGAATGAGATGCAGTCGCATCTAAAAGATCGGTCGTGGAATTCCACTCCCCGTCGGACACCTGGTTCGAGGGACGAAAGCACTGCGGCTGTCGACCGGACTGCCAGTGTACAAGGCCGACGCCGCGTCCATTCACCAGGTACAGCCTGCGCGATTGGGGTATCAACAAAGTCCTCCGTGTCTGGACGTCAGGCGCGGATGCACCGCTGTCGCTACCGCCGGCTGCTGCTGTTCCGCCGCAGTTTCGCTGCCGGACCTCGGTCACCACTGCTGTCACCCGTGAAGTCCGGGCCCTTCCGCCAGAACTGCGAAACTGTTGTGTTTTCCTCTTCCATGATTTTGCTATCGTATAATCCATTTGACGCGTACCGCCCAGGTCCGTCTCATTTTAAAGATCTCATGACACCCCCTGACGGTCCAAAAATCCTGCCGATAACATCAATCATATATATATATATAGATATATATATATATATATATATATATATATATATATATATATATATATATATATATATATATATATATATATATATATATAGGTCAAAACTTGGGTGCAGACACTTGGCAAACACTGAACAAGGGTTTTATTGTTCCCAACAGTTGCGGAAGGAGACTTTTTCTTCTTCTTGTTGAGGGGTTATTTTAGTCTGCATTATGCATTGAACATTAGCAGTACATAGCTCAATGCAAAGAAACACATGACAAATAGCAGTTGGGTGGAAATATTCCACTAATAATACAAAACACTGCGCACAAGAATTATCAGTTGAAATTATAAACTTCAAGAAATGTGCGAAGCGCAGACTGGAATGCATACGGGTTATTTATCGCCAGAATCACTCGGGTAGCTCGTTCCGCTCCTTTATTGATAACACAAAAGGAAAATTATGATATTTTTATTTACTTATTTATTTTATTTATTTATTTATTTATTTATTTTCAATACTGCCAGTCTCGGGCGAGACCATAGCAGGTGGGCATTCATACAATTTCAGCAGGATCAACAGCGATGGGCCTAACATTGGCCAACAAGCAAAAACAACAATATACTGTACAATAAAAGGGTACCACACACTTTCACTTCACGTGCAGAACAGTTGAGTTGTTCAGCATCGTCAACGTTGAGGTTTCCCTCAGGGAGCCCTTGCGGGCACATATTTAGCATTTCTCACTCTGCACATTTCATTTACAGTGTGATGAACCAGTAGCGTGAATTTAGTGCGATACCTGCCACGGTTACTCAGTAGCGAAGGCGTTCTACAGCTGAGCCTAAGGATGTGGGTTCGATTCCGGACTGCGGCAGTCGCTCTTCTGATGGAGGCGAAAACGGCCTTGTCTCCTGAGATTTCGGCGCACGTTAACGATCCCCAGGTGGTCAAAACTAACCCGGAGCCTTCCACCATGGCGCGCCGCATGCGCTGCGTGCATCGGTGCGTTAAACCTTATATTAATATTAATAAAGAGTTCTACAAATGACAGCTACTATGTGAATTTAAAACATGGCTCGTGAGCAAACCTCATTTTCATAGCTGTTTGTGGTGAGAAAGCACCATTTACGGGAAAGGTAAACATCAAGCTGTGGCGGTTCAATGCCGAAGTACTGCCATACCTTAGCACCATACATGCAATTATGACAGTTTGCGAGGAGGGCGCTCGCTTTGTATATACATGAAAGGTTTTGCCGGTACAGTTTCTGTTTTTTTTAAGTCTACGAAGGCAAACAGTCCCACAGTTTTCCCAAAACCCTACTCAACGGCCTGCCTCACACTGCTCAGAGCTTTGTTAAAAGCACACTGTTGGGGATTCAGGAGAGCTCCGCCATACGGCTTCAGCAGGAGGGGCCGCAACAGGTAGGCAGGGTCCCCGTAGATGCAGTAGTGAAGCCCGTTCACAAGTTGCTCCAGCTTCGCGTACGCCTCGCTGTTTCCGAAGTTACCTGAAAGAACAATTGCGATCCGCTTGAAAAAAGGAAGCCTGTTTCCAGCAGGGAAGGAGGAGGCTGAGGTTTGTTTCGCTACCTGTGCTTGTCGAATTTTGCTAGCATCGGTCACTTACCGGAATCGTGTTTGCTGCCGGGAGATGACCCGTCCAACTGACAGGTTATGCCGTTTAGGCACATTATAGCTTGATACTTAAGGGCGTGAACTCTCTTGTGGCCGCTGATGTGCCACTTCTGATTCCTTGTTGGTCGACATATCGGTCGCGCTGTGCCATTAATGAAGGCCCAGCAAATCGTCAGTGCCGCACCTTTCGCGTGAATGGCATTAAAAATAAAAGAATATTTAGGAAAGTTAAACTTGCAAACGTACAAATCTAACTATTATCGCTTACGTGCGAGAACTCCTCCAGGGTGTCCAGGTTCAGCCACGGGTGGTTGTTAACGTCATCCTACAGAAAGAAAAAGTTTTCCTCGATGTGCTTGAGCAGCTCGTTCGTCACCGACGATATGGTGGAGCTGTGTCGGACGAACAGGTGTTCGAGATTGCGCAGCCGGTTCGGGTACGCTGACCTTTCAAGCGTGATGCAAAGGTCCTCGTCGCCGGGAACTGACACTCGTTGAGGAGTTGTTAGCACTTTAGGTATGCACAATGCTCTGTGCAGCCTCGGCATGTCGTTATTTTCGAAACGAACGTACGTCCTAAAGACGCCACTGTCGAACGCGTCAATGTTCAAAAGACCGCGCATGGAGAGTGGGTCACTTCGTGTCTCGCCCAGTACTTCTAAACACACGGCGTCGACTATGTCTGACCATTTCAGCCGAGTCATGAGCAGGGGGTCCTCAAGAATGCTTTTGGGCATCGTGGAAAGCGGTTGTCTGCAGCATGTTGCAGCGGCAAGCCTAAAACTGTGTGTTAAAATTCGCGGCAACAAACAGCTGGCTTGGAGCTTCGGCTTCAGCTGGCGTTGGTGGAGCACGTTTTCTTACTGTAACGTCCTCGCTAAAAAATACAAATAACAAATAAAGTAAAATAATATGTACTGAAACATAAAATTCGTGTCTGTATTGTGGTTTTAGCATCTATAAATAAACCTTTGTTTTTATTCCTATCAGGGTAGTTCAATTTTGAACGGACAGATGGCGCAGCACAACGCTTCGCTGTAGAAGCTCAAATCCTGAGGCAAATACAAACAAACACGTACCCACATAAATCACGACTGGCAAAAATGTTCCCCACTTCCTTCCAAGAAACATGGACAAAATGCGGAGAGATAGCCACGCTATTTCACGCAACCTGGGTGTGCCCACGCATCTGGCCCCAGGAAAACAATAGTATACAGATTAATCCTATCGAGACATGGGAGGCAGCCCTTACCAGCTCATCTCTCGAAGATCAGCTACGTCTGATCCAGAGATCCAAGGTGGGAGCCGTTGCATCTGGAGCCCTGGACGTTGGGCCCCACCCATGAACTCCGTTTCAACTTTTCACCCCTGCCCCCTTCCCCTTTCTTCTCACAATAAAGTTCTACAACAACAACTGGAGGCGGCAGCCGATCGCTAAAACTCTTTTTTTTTTCACGCGTCGTTCCGCTGGCGCTGCGTTCGTCCGCTCCGGTCCGCTGGCCGCTAGCCCGCACTGCTAAAACTCTCTATTGCTATAAGAGAAGGAGAAGGCCAATAACTGGACGGAGGGAGGAAATAATGGAACTCGGAGGCAATCAATGGACGCAAGCAGTGCCGGACAGGAGTGGTCGGAGGCCAACAGGAGACACCTTCGTCCTGCAGTGGACCTGAGCAGGCTGATAATGATAATGACGATGATGACCATGATTTATATCCATCGCACCTTTTCGGCGTGCAGGAATCATTGTATGGTTCACGCATGAGGGAGGCTGCTGAAGGCTGCGCGTAAAGTACGCAACGCGACTAGAGAGACAGTTGCGATTTTTTCTGGCCGAGGCTTCAATCATTGCTGTGGTCCTGTGGCGCTACAGGAGGAGATATTTGGGCCGGAAATTCGGAATTGAGCGAAACATTTCTGTAGCCAACGGGAAAAATACTTTGAGGAAAGGCTCCCCAACTCGAACACCTGACGGTAAAATTCAGACCAGTTTCGCTGACCATTGCTCGTTTTTTATTTGCGTATGATTCCGTGGCACATGTCTTCATTGAAGTACACAGGTAAATGGGATTGATTCCTGGGGCTATTTTTTTAGTATAACTATGCAATGCATAAAACCTACGGATTTCTCAGACAGCGTTCAGACGAGGTCCACCAGTCGCTATAAAAATACCCGGTTGCATAACCAAGCCGTGTATTGTTCGGAAGATGGAAGTGCCCTCACAGCAGAAACAGCGCTTATTGATTGCTTGTCCCTAATTTGAACACTCCATTGCCTTGCCACGCAGTGAATCTATGAAAAAAAACTCAGTCTGCGAAGAGCAAGTCCACATTAAATAGAACAACCATTAGCTTTTCAGGCAGAACTTCTCTGAACGATACTTCAACACCCAATAAAACAAACCATTCTATACAATTTTATTCTCAAATAAACTTCCGTCTTTATAGAAAAAGAAATATCAAGAAAAATGGTGCTACAATGTTTCACCACAGAGTCAGGTAGTGGCGTGGTAACCGTTTGGGTCGCCCGCGTGTTGGCTGCCAAACGAGCGGTTAGTGGACCGCGCGAACCGCTCTCCCCCGCTTGTGTCTGATGGTTGCACCCGTTCTGTTTCCATATAGTCTTCGAGCTCAGTGAGGAGCCCATCCTGCAGACATAGGCGCCACGCAGAATTATCCTCTGCATTAATAAGACACGATGAATTCACTCTTCCGACTGAATATCGTAAGCACCCTTTTTGCAAGCTTCCCATTCTTTCATTACAAGGAATGCAGGAATTTAAACATAGCCTAAACACAGGAACACTGCAAAATATGGGAATACTGATTATTTCACTGATGAGCTGCCCTGAATACTAAAATCGAATACAATTGAATATTCTCGTTACCAAATGCTTTTCTCTTTATTGCCTATGATGCGTTCGTCAAGAGATTTTTCAAAAAGATGACTGCTGGAAAATTACTGTAGCATGCACCACAACCATTGAAAGATAACAGTTGTCATTAATTATATAGTATAAAATTTTCTGGAACCCTTAACCCTTAAAAAGGCAACAAGCAGAGCAACAAGTAGCAGTTTTATGTAGAGTCTGGACATGAAACCTGAGCCGCATCATGGGCCGCCAACGTACAGAGTACTGATTACTCAAAGAGCCTGGGCCCTCAAACGCGAGCACAAGAAAGTAAAAGCGGGGAAAGGGAAGCTAAAGGTATACTTTAGGCCATCGACGGTGTCATTGAAAGTCGCTGCGGAACTGAGTCAAACGTTTTTTGCAATTGTTCAGAAATGAAACAACCAAAAGTATTTGAGGCAAATAGGAGGTCCACAGAATCGCTTCAAAAAACATCATTTTCGCCCCGAAGAAGGCTCTAAAATTAAAGCGTGGGCCAACATCGACACGGATGACGGGGCTGCTTCGGAAACGGCCTTGCAGGTGTCGTGTTATTCACAACCAAGTGCCGGACAACACCAACTTATTCTACGGTGGCTTCAGAGGTTTTCAAGGGGGCTGTTAAGGTGCACAGTAATGTATGAGGTCTGCACACCTAAAACGGCTTCTTATTTTTCGGGAACGGCCACCCGAGCAGCACTACCAGCTGCCAGAAATGTGGTACTAGGCCCTCAATCTTACAAAGTGGATGATTTTTATATGACAGAAATTCAAAAGTAGACATTATGCCGTTGCGCATGGAAGTCTAATGCACAAAGCATAGAAACAAAAACGAGAATAAAGCTGAACCCGGCAAGATAGTATGCACAAAACATAAATGTGATAAAGGTTATCGTCCATCTATACTGACTGCTTTCGCTTAAGGTGCCTGGATGCGCGCGCCCGCCCGCCTCCCCGTTGGAGGCTGGCGGGCGCGTGCATACAGGCACCCTACTTTCGCTGCGCGTGTAGTTCAGTTACCAATAGGCCCCTTCTCTCCGAGAAATTTATACTCACATATAACGTTACAGTAGTGTAAGTAACCGTATTGTCACGAAGTCAAAGACGACGCAGTTGTCTTCAAGGAAAACAAGTTTATAGGCGCGAACTTGTGCTCCCCTAACAACTCGGCGATCACAATGACGCGCGTCTGCTCTGCAGGCTTTTATATTTCGGCACGAGTGTTTCTCGAACTGTCGAACTGTCGGAGGGGCAGCGATGGCGTAGAGGTAGAACACCCGCCTCGCGTGCAGAAGGACCATGGTTCGAAGCCCGGCGCCGGACAATTCCCACCGGATTAAAAAAAAATCCGCGTATTGATGGAATTGCACAAAAAGGGGCTTGGGGTGCGGCCTGACCCCGGGGACCATTGCGGGTAATGCACTCCCTCACCAGAGCAGGATTGGCCACCCTGGTGTAGTAACGGCCACAACCTCCCATGAATACGCCAATTAACGATTTACATCTAGAACAATGTAGATCAAAGAAGATTATTTGAGGCTAGTCACGTTAGGGCGAAACGCTCTCCGTATCAGAATGAGATAACCCGTGCGGCATAAAAATAAAGAATGGGACGCGCGGTTCCCTTGGGACACAGATAACACAGCCGGGCGTGGCCGGGCACTAAAAACAAAACAAACACACAAAACCAATGCCTAGTTCGCGGCAATATTAATTTTTCGGGAAGCGCATCGTCAAGCAGGTACGCCGATTGCAAACGAAATTCCCTTCTGTGTGCTGCCGTAACCTTAAATGTCCCCAAGTATTTATCGCGGTGCACACGAGATGACATTGGAGCAGCTCACCTATAAAGTTAAACCATCTTCGAATGCAACCTAACGAATTTTCGGGGTCTACGACGTAGCAGCCCCTAAATAAAATCTTCCCATTACAAAATTCATTGCGACAATGGGCCGAACCAACGCGGAGCACACCCACTCCCACAGGCGAACGAAAGGCAGATAATTCTCTCGTATTCAGGTTGTAATGACGCCTGGTGGCAATGTCTTCGTGACCTCCCGTCTCAATTAATGTCTTCAAACACTAGCAAGTATTCTGCAGATCTTTATCCGTAGTATTTATTATTGGTCGTGCATACTGAAAGGGTGTTTATGGCATTGACAGGATAAGAAGATGGCTATGTGGGTAGTAGAAATGAAGCGCACAATACCTGCTCGTCTGGAACAGTTGTCTCGGCGACAGCTCCTCGCCGTCGTGGCTATGTAACCACAATTGAGGAAGAATTAACAGGTCAGGGCTTTTTTTGCCGAACCAGCTTGTACATATAAACTTGAAAAAAAAAACACACCTGGCGAAGGATCAAGAACACCACGAGAACTCTACGGGCGATGACTTCCACATTACTTTTCGAGCGCTTGGGCAAGCTCATGTCGGAATAATAAAAGAAGTCTAAAAATACGAGGAAATCAAATTCAGGCACTTTCCCGACTGCGTGCTGCCGTAATAGCTAAAGGAACCCTAACAAATATTTCAGTTCTTTCACCTAACAGTTACAACAGCGGCAATGCATGTAGATCCTGTGGTTTTATCTAAGGTGATCCTATATTGTCTCCCATGGTTTTTCTCAGCCTCACTTCCAAAACTTTGTTTTTTCATTTTGTGGCATACACCCGCATGTTTTACTATGAGAGCTCTTGTACCAGAACAAAATTTAAAGTCACTGTTCGCTGTTAATAACATTTAAAATTGAACAATTTTACAGTTCGTCAGATACAGCTGTATTTGTTATTTACCAACTCGCCATTTCCCAAATCTCAAATTTTCTTGGTTGATACTCTAACCAAATCTCTTCTGGCAATGGAGAAGGCACAGATGTAAACATGAATGGCTTAAGCATATTCACGAATGGTTACAGGCACCATGCGGGCGGTCTTACCGTATTTGCGCTATTCCGAGTGTCGCTAAATGAAAAGCAAGGCAATACAAAACATTACCTTTCTGCTTTCCCCGCCCAAGCAGCAACTTTGAAGGTAAAGTTAATTGAGCTCCACGGCTAAACATGTATACTTTCGCTCAGCAGCGGGTCTGTCTAGGATATTGAGCGAATAAAACTTAGAAGGGCGAAGTTTGGCTAAGATGTGCTTTTACACATGCAGAAAAATGCGACATAATGGAGTACATGGCTCCGAAAGTCAAACACACTTCCTTGAGTAAGTTGTGTCCTTTCCTGGAAATCCAGCTACGTCGCGTTTTCGGACAATTCAACAGAACGTACCATCAAAAAATTCCCCCGCATTTCCCCGAGGGGGAGAATGTGAAAGTGCGAATGCACGGTTGTCGGCCCGCTTGCGGCGCTTGCGCTCGGCCCCCGCAGCCCACCGCCTCGCCGCCTTCTCTTCCATCTCTTCCATCGGGTTTGTAGTATCACGTGTACACCACGCAGTTATCAAGCCGCTATAACGCCGCTGAGTCGCCAACGCACGCCGCTGACGACGTAGTTTGAATGCGTTAAAGATATAAGGCGCGTCACTAACACTGATATCACCGTCGCGTCCGTGGCTTGGTCGGTAGAGCGTCGCGCTGCGGCCGCAAAGTCCTCGGATCGAAACCTGGCGCCGGATGCTGTTTCTTCTTTAAATATAGAGGAGCACTGCGGACGCCGCCGCCGCCGGCGGTGGATGGTTTGGGGTCGCTTATAAAGTGCATTCGCACTTAAAATTCAAGTGATCTAGGGATTTCTTGCTCCGACAGACCAAAGCAGCTGGCAGATATATTTTCGCGTCGCTCGTAACAAGCAGACTTATGCCATGTTAGAAAGTAAATCATTCCTCTTTCCAACGAGGAGAATGAGTTTCGCGAGGATTTCTGGTGATGAAATTTTCGGTTGGCTAATCCCACACTGCGAGCATGAGCTACTCTGCACCTACGCACCATTTTTCTAGAATACCCACAGCAACTCTGGGGGGGGAGGGGGGGCACTGCGTAGGCCTAACGTTTGGGTTTGGGGTATACGGCCCGAATCTGTACCTCTTGCTTGGCGTTCGCTTCGACCATGCTTAAATGGAACAATCGCATAGACTCCGGCTTCATAACCTCGAGAGACCGTTCGATTCCGTTCAAGGGCAGCGTTTTTTCTCTTCCACTTAACACACGATCATTCATCATCATCTTCAGAAAAGGTTGAATTTCCTGCAGGACGTATTGGCGTACAACGACATCAGTGAGACACTATAGCTTCGATGTAATAAATACGGTGACTTGTGCTGGAATGAGGACTCCTCACTCTATGCTGATGAATTAGAACGGAGCAAAAACACCTGCAAACAAATTAGAACAACGGTTGGAGCTATGGGCGTGTTGATACGAAGTTTTCAAGCGTGTTCATAGTTTTGTTACATTCTAAAAGCTTCCAGTTTTGCATGCTTTTTACACACTTGCCAAAAGGGTGGCATGTTGGGCTAGTTGGTGGTTTTCAGATGCAAGGGAAGGAACAGCGCACATTCTAACAAAGGACGACAGACTAACACACCACAAGCGCTGACTATCAACTGATGGCTTTATTGCAAGCTGCGGAAAATAAATAGCACAGTTACAGGTGGAAAAAATGCAACAAGTGCGCACAAAGAGATAAGAGAAAGATGCCCAGCCTGTCAAACTATTATTGCGTCACTGAATTTAGCACCACATCCACTTTTCTCTGACCTCCAAGAATGCGATTTCCTTTGGTGTGATAGCTAACGAGGGCACACTAACACATTTATAGCCAGCTCTTTCAATCATTGCAGCGTCAACAAGTTCCCTAGTGGTCTGGTTCCTGCTCTTAAAGATAACTGTTGTGTTATCGAACACGGGGATTCGACCAGCACAAAGCAGGCAGTCACGTACGTGCTGCCACACATGGCCTCGTGAAGAACGACGGACATTGTAGTCATCCTCTTTCAGCAGTTCATTCAAGCATCGGCCTGTCTGGAATATATATTCCTTGCCACAGGCCATAGGGATCCGGTACACAACGCCGCTTTCGCATTCAGTGAATTTTTTCTTATGACTGGTACTACACTTGGTTTTTTCTGTGCGGACAGGGTTGCGTCATTCACTTAGCTGAGATAATTTGTTAGGTGCCGAAAATACAACGTTGATGCCAACACGCTGACCAATCTTCTTAAGATTGTGGGAGAGCCTATGGTAGTACGGGATAACCGCTATCTTTTTCCTGGGTTCCGTTGTACCTTCAAGGTCATCATGGCGGCTCGTGCAGCGTTTCTTTATTTTACTAATCAGGCCTTCAGACACTGATACAAGTAGTGGCTGGTGGTACCCAGCATTGCTCAGCCGGTTAATTTGCGAACGGAAACTTTCCTGGGTCATGTGATCACATGATTTCGTAAGTGCATTTGTGAGGCATGAGTGTGCTATGCTTCTTTTTACACGTTTAGAATGGGCTGAGTTAAATGGTAACAATGGTTTTTGTGCACGAGGTTCATACAGCCAGCACACATGGTCATTGCGGAAATGGAGGCATCAACGTTGTATTGCGGAAATGGCATCAACGTTGTATTTTCGGAAGCTAACAAATTATCTCAGCTAAGTAAAAGAAGCAACCCTGTCCGCAAAGAAAAAACCAAGTGTAGTACCAGTCATAAGAAAAAATTCACTGAATGCGAAAGCGGCGTTGTGTACCGGATCCCTATGGCCTGTGGAAAGGAATATATAGGCCAGACAGTCCGGCCGATGCTTGAATGAACTGCTGAAAGAACATGACTACAATGTCCGTCGTTCTTCACGAGGCCACGTGTGGCAGCACGTACGTGACTGCCTGCGTTGTGCTGGCCCGTGTTCGATAACACAACAGTTATCTTTAAGAGCAGGAACCAGACCACGAGGGAACTTGTTTGAAGCTGCAATGATTGAAAGAGCTGGCGATAAATGTGTTAGTGTGCCCTCGTTAGCTATCATGCCAAAGGAAATCGCATTCTTGGAGGCCAGAGAAAAGTGGAAGTGGTGATAAATTCAGTGACGCAATAATAGTTTGACAGGCTGGGCATCTTTCTCTTATCTCTTTGTGCGCACTTGTTGCATTTTCCCCCTGTAACTGTCCTATTTATTTTCCGCAGCTTGCAATAAAGCCATCAGTTGATAGTCAGAGCTTGTGGTGTGTTACTCTGCCGTCGTTTGTTAGAATGTGCGCTGTTCCTTCCCTAACCAACTTGCCGCCGGGTTTGGTAATATAGAAGTGCAGTTTTGTTTTAAGGCGGCAGTTTCTATGCCTCACTGATGCTGTTCGATGTCGCGCAAAGACGGCCTTCAGGAAAGCCAAGTTGACACAATGGGTTTCACAAAACAATGATAATCAGCAGAGGTGTTTTTAGAAAACAGGATTCCGGAGGTCAGAGTCAAATCTGTGTTTTTCGCGTTATGAAGCCCGCCATTCGGACACGTCGAAGCTTCGCGTTTTAACCAACCTTCTCTTAAGAAAGAGCAAAAAGGAAAAAGCTCCAAGAAAGCATGTAATGAGACCTGGCCGATTGCTTGTAAATGAAAAGCTCCGCAATCTTTTGCGGGGTAGTGCATGCAGTGTTAAGGAGTTTTCATGCGCTACTGTCACGATCAACTTGCAGTTTGCGCGCAGCCGCAGTAGAAATAACTCTGGCGCTAGCCTATATAATTACAAGACCTTTATTGATAAAAAGTACGACAAACATGAGTTTTGTGTTAATGGGGCTTCAAACTGAAAACTATGACTGTAGACAACGGTACTTACTTCACATCGGCTGCACAGGAGAAGTGACAATAACATGGATAAAAACATTCATTGCAGAAAGCATCAAGACGAACAACAAATTCCCATTTTACTAAAATTCACATTGTAGACCGTAGTACCCGGCGTCCGCGACACAGAAGAGCTGATGCAAAAACAAAACATGTGGCGTAATGTCCGTGCGCGCGCGCGTGTGTGTGTGTGTGTGTGTGTCTGTGTGTGTGTGTGTGAGAGAGACAGAGTAGGCACGAGCACAACATGGTCTCTACTACCTTAAACAGATAAAGCTACCAAAGTGGTATGATTGATGTCGCTGCTGCAGGCACGCTGTTGGAAAAGATATTTTTTCTGTAGAATAACAAATTCTTTAAGGCGTTTTATAACATAGCATTACGAATAAATTTCTTTATGGTGCAAGGACATGTTCATATTACGGAAATGTAGCTAAGTGATAAACAAAACAACCCTATCAAATCGTAAATTTGTGTAAGGGTTAGAGGCAGACGTCTATGCAGTAGACCCTGAACTTCAACAACGTTCCGGATCACTATAGGTGAGTAGCGGCCATTCTCAAACATGACCTAGCGGATGTCTATTCCTTGCGAACTTTCAGGTCACATTCCTATAAAGGTAAGCCAGATAAATTCTAACGCGGAAGATTATATCCGATGTGCGCAGTGAGTCTGATGGGGCGACGCTGGGAGAGGAAGGCGAGCACTGGAGTAGAGAGAAGCGAGGAGGTTAACTGAGTGAGCGAGAGCCGGGGTGTATATGCAGAGCGGGAGGCGGAAGACGGGGGCTGTATGCGCGCTCAAGATGAAAGTAGACGCGCCTCACAAATAAAACACAAGGGACCAAAACGCGCCTCGTCTTCCCCTCCTCAACATGCGGACTCAAATAATAAAGCGCAGAATATATTTGAAGTCCTGGAAACGCGGACAGTCAAATGGGGAATAAATTATAGAGATATAAAGATAGAGAAACAGATAGAGATAGACAGATAGAGAAATAGAGTATGTGCAGTGAAAAGGGGAAGAACAAAAGTTAAATAAGGAAGCGAACAAAAGCAAGAAAGCAAAGGAGGAGTCCCCCACCGGGACGGGAGTGAATTGTAAGAATGCATGGAGGTAAATGACTTGGAACGTGTAAATAGAAATTATAGGGTGGAGGAGACAGCACAGCGTGGGGGAATGAAAAAACCGATGGGGAAAAAAATTAGAAGAGGGTTAGTGTACGAAGGGCGCGATACTGTCAAGTGAACGATGGCGATTGGGCTGGAGGGTGAAGGAACTAGGACGGAGAATGGAAGAGTATGGCGCGACCTGGATGCCTTAAAGGGAGAGGGGGGGCGTGAGTAAAAGTGTAGAGAGAGGGTAGCGTCGTGCAGCAGGAGCAGGATGGAGAGAGGGAGAGGGAGAGGCAGTAAGCGTAACGGGCTCCTGAATGGGGTGACGCCCGGCCTGTGGGATTGCTAAGGAGGAGAGGTGAAGAGGGGTTGAGCGGTCAAGGTAAGAGTGGGGAAACCTAGGGAAAGTGACTTTCCAGAAACATCGAAGGGAAGGGGAGCAAAGATGGAGTGGAAAGGGATGAACGCTTAGGGATCAACGTTTGCTGCTTTCACTAACATTTATCTCATTGTTGCCGCGCGTAAAATATTTCATAGGCCGTTATTACCTAGCCCGAATCCTACGCAACACAGCGTATAACCATAACCTCACATAGAAGCGTTTTCCCATGGCGCTTCGCCGATCCTTGCACTTACCCGCCGCTTGATTTAGCCTTGGGGTTTTTCTTATAATTTTCCCCATGGAACTATACAACACACGTGCTGATTGCAATGAGTTCTGTTTTGGATTTATAAGACCGTAAACAAAAATACTCGCCAAATGACAATGACCACGCCTTTACAGGGAATCAATAAAGCCACAACGAGATTAAGTGTTGCATTTTGGCTTTCCGTTACTCTTTATAGATCGGCGGGACTACCATTGAGTCCGCGTTTGTGCGCACGGCAGACACTCTGCCGCAGTTACTCTAATTGAGGATGAACGGTTGCCCGCAAAAACAAACGGACTCATTTGGGCGAAATTTTGTTCCATTTTGTCTAAGAGTGCAGTGACACGAGATCGAATTTGGCCATTATTAGCAAAGAAGCAAGCAGATATACCGCAATTGATTTGGTAGACGATTGTGGCGTTGGCACCCGAAAGCCAGATGGTTAACCCTGTTGAATACGGGCTGTTACAGCGTGAATATCCTGTAAAAGCCCAGGAGACCTCAGAATATTTGAATAAATACATGGAAACTTGGGGCACAATCTGAAGAGCGATGTTTCCCGCCTCTGCCCTTAAGGTGTCAAAAAGATCTCCCAAGTAGGTGAGATTGTGCTTTCTTGGTTACGCATGAAGCTGAAAGGCACTCTGAGAGACGCGGTCAAGAGGAAAAAGTATCGCGAGCGCATGAACCTTCCCATCTTTGGAGGCGGAAGATAAGAAACCTATTTTGAATAGTCTCTGCTCCTCTAATTATCTGATGCGTAAAAATACAGGCAATGTTCCTTTACTCGGCACCCTCGCTATGATCAGAAGCACATCAACATAATCATCCTCAGTGTGCAGTTTAGGCACACAGTAGCGGCATACAGCTACTTCGATATGAACGTATTGATAGAGGTGTCTGAGTGAATGAACGCTAAACTAATGCCAAGCAGTCACTGCTATCATAACACAGCATTCACTATAAACATTTGAGGTCTTCGTTCTCTATCCCGATGGGCCAAACAAAGCGTTCCTGGATTACACCCTTTCCGACGCTTATCTCTAACACTCCTCGTTCCGAAAACCATTAGCACCGCACAAAATAGGCAGAGAAATACTGGGAATAAACGTTTCAAACCAACAAAAAAACGCTACGCGGCCCAGACCCCGAAACCACAACGCTACTTTATTGCCCATGTTTGGTAATGGTGGAAATGCGGTTACCTTTCTCTTTCTTGACCATGCTAGTGTGGCGCATAACACCCCTCGAAAAGTGTTCGACAAATTTTCGGCATCGGAAACGTTCGTATGCAAATTTTATACTGACCATAAAAAGCTACTACCATTCCTCAACAGAAAAATGCACGTAATACAACTCTCAAACTGGATAGTTTTAATTCTGAACGCAGGTACACGTGTAGAAATATGTACTGGTGTAAAAGGCTTCATGCTTGTTCCGCTATTTGCAAGGTTCCGCCCTGCATGTGATTGCGACCCGCCGAAGCGGAAATAACCAACTATTATTCCTATTCACAGAAAAGATATCGATTCTGTCTATACGTATCACGAATAAAAAATTAGTGCTTCCGGTCATTTCTTCTCTTCTCACACAATTTATCACAACGACAAAGATTGCGACCATATCCAGATGCGTGGAGCCAGGGATAAGTAAGTTACAGAATACAAGATATCGCTATTCAAATACATGTATTACTGCGTACTGTGGAAGCACGCGCGTCTATTGTCGGCGCTAGCTTGATATTTGAGTATTGCAAGGATTCACAGCAAATATTAAAGCAACCAACAATCAAAATGTTTGAGGTGACAAACTTTTCCCTCCAGATCGGCTTACCTGGGGCGAGGGTGGCTGTTGTCTTGCTTCCACCGCCCACTGAAGATAAAGAGGTAATGAGTTAGATTGGTTGTATTTGTGTAGCAACGTAAAACGGTATGAAAAGAGAATGAAAAGGGAATGAAAAAGACATAAAGAGCATACGGGGCAACTGCGCGTGAGAAGTAGATCGAAACGGAGGACTCCGTAAGCCCTGGCCAATGACAGTTTCCGAAATATGTTTCTGAATGAACTTTATCTTCATTAGCTACAGATGTTAGTAAGATTCTTACATATGCATTACGGCAAATTGCATCGGTGCAAATAAATGTCACTCCAGAATAACGTGTTATTGCCGTTATCTCTATCTGGAAAATAAAACATTTCAACTTAACAAAGCAGTATTCCTGTTCATTTAAAAAATGCTTGACGTTATTCTAAGCCATATTTTCTCTCGTTTTCACAATGACCTTGGCCAACTTCTAGCGCATTTTGTGTGTGAAGCATCATCGTGGGCAAAGGAAGAGTCAACAATTTCTAGGCCTGAGCGGATAAAACCTGCTTTACGCTAACACCTTACACCTAACTTTTGGAAATGTTGGACAGTATACATAGATTGTATCAAATATATCTTGCGCAAGAAAAAGGCATTCGTTCACTTTTTTGCGATATGTCTTTACCTATTTTGAAAATGTGTCGCTTTGCGTGCCTATTTAACATAACTTCTGACTTTCAACGCCAGCAGTCATAGATGCTGCCTCCCCTACAGGAGGCTGGTATCTGCGACTAATTTAGCCGGCCAATAAAGATGTTCTCTCTCTCTCTCTCTCTGACTTTTTGAATACTGCAACCAATCTTTGCGAGTGCAATTCTCAAAGCATATGCTGCAATGTATAGCTGGACTAACTAAGTAGGAGTCATATGCAATCCTTAGGTGCTCCGCTAATTCTTACTCCTTTTTTTCGCCAATTAATCTTTCTGAAGGGATCTTCATGATGGCCTGCAATGAATTGGGAAGAGATTTGATTACTTGTATTACACCTTTCCTTATGGGGGACTTGTAAGCCCCTGATGAAGCAGTATTGTTCCTGTGAGTCCGTCGTGTGGCTTAAAACCATGCAATGTAAGGCTCGTCGACTCAATAATTGCGTAATGCTTTAGTCACTGCAGCAGATCGACACAGTCAATTGCCTTTTCAGAACTTTTGTTTCCTACCACCAAATGTTACCCCTACCATCCCTCTTTTCATGGCAGGGGAGCATGTCTGAAGGGCTAAGACGTTTACAATGGCTTAAAGTGCATGCCCCGAAGGTCACGTCTGCAGTACGCATTGGTTTTATGCCAGACCTTTTCAATGACAGAGGAAGCCTATTGTTCAATAATCTAGGGCACTGTTCGAATACACCAATCCTTCCAGTGATTTTACTACGGATTGTTTCTCTCTTTGTCGAGACCTGAACTCACAGCGCGCCTCTAGTTGACATATATTCGTCAACTTCCTTTAGCGTGTCATTATCTCGCCTGAAGATGAAGCTTCCTGCGAGCAGGTTTATCAATGCGTTTGATTTCTGTTTGTTTATAATAATTATTTCGCAGATTTCTCATCCTCCATCCGGGAGAATTCTATCCCAGTTTTATTAACACTCATGGAGCCGCACAGTGCTGCCCGAGATCTTGAATGACTTAAGTATTGCACTGTACTTGTATTCCTGACTGCTCCGAATGAACCTATATATTGCCGCGAACCATACATTGGGTTTGTTTATTTGTGTTTTGCTTTTACCGCCCGGCTGCGCCGGTCTGCGTTATCTCTGCGCCAAGCGAAGCGCGTGTTCCATTCTTTCTTTCTATGTCGCATGTGTTATCTGTTGTGATAGGGAGAGCATTCCGATCTAACGTGAACAGCCCAGAATAATCTTCTTGGATCTACTATGTTCTCGATGCGAATCGACGTTTCGACAACCAAGCGCGCCGAAAGATAAAAAGCCTGCAGTGCGGACGCCGGGGCATTCGATTCGACGACACTCGCCTGTGCAAGTCACTTTGTTGACCGCTGCTTCGCCGCCTCTGTATTCTTTTGAGTTGTTGTTAGAGGAGCACAAGTTCGCTCCAATAAACGTATTTCTCATTCAAGACAACTGCTTCGTCCTTGTCTTCGTGACAATGTATATATATATATATATATATATATATATATATATATATATATATATATATATATATATATATATATACTTTTTCTACACAGGCTGTAAACAATTACGGAGGCACAGTTTTCTTCCGCACGCATCATTCTTTTAACCAACCTTTCCTGCTTCTTGTGAAGGGTTACCCTGTCTATGTATCGGTTGCACACTGCTATGTCTATTTCCTGTTTCTTCATTTGCGGACGCTACAACGCCAACCGGTGTATCCCCTTGGCTGCTAATCCAGTACCCCACTGTTCGTTCACCTAAGAGCTCCTTGCATGCTTTTACATTGTGGTCTCCCATCTCCATTATGCGTTCAGGGTTAACTTCAATTATTGCCATTAAACTTTCGTTCAGAAACCGTCAAAATCATCTTCCCATCTAGACGTAGGTATATTGCATATACTTCCTTTATCTTACACCTTCTGTATACTATAATCACAAAAGCCACAACCGTTTTACTCAGAATTCCTTCATTCAGAATTCCTTCACACGCCCTGGTACATCTTTCTTGGCCAAAAATAACCTACAGGCTCACACCTTTCACGGTGACCTCGACAGCCCAGACTATACCGGCTGTTTAACTACTTAAAATTGTTTTACACGAAAGGAAAGAGCGTTCCTTCGTTTCTGTTTGAGCGTGTTTCGCGATATTGTTTCTCTTTAGCCGCCTACTGGTTTCAGGTACTCACCGGCGATGTAGGTGATCATGATGATCGCCAGCGCGACGGTTATGACCACGGCTGCCACGGCTTGCTTGTTGATTCCTTGCTCCTCTGGCACCTCCTTCTCGAGCATCCGCTTCCTGCATGCAACGACAGAATGGGCGGCACGCATAGGTGTTCTTATTTAGGATGAATATAGCTACCCCCGATGACCTCGCATCAGCGCCTTTTGTATTTGCAACCCTACGTTGGAAGCAACGTTGATTTGCCTAAGTACTTTAGTAAGGTTCCAAGGTGACGAAACCTACTTGTGTAATTACAATTACGTTCCGTGGCCTTTGTTCCACGTCGAGGTGTGCCCGAAACAGCGAAGGCGTCGGCATTGGAACTCGTTCAATAGAATGAAAGAAGTATATGTGCCCTCAACTGTTTTTGAAATACAGTCTTGTTCATGTACATCACTCTATTCTTCGAATAACTGCCTGGCTGCGTTGGTGTGCATTCAAAGGAGTTCCCCTAATAGAAAAAGCCGTCTGTAAATTGGTAATGGCAGCCGTAAAGCCAGTAAGACAGGTATTATGAGATGTTCACAAGTCCTCGTTCAAATTGCTCATCATAGAATCTGTACATCAAGTGAGCTTTGGGGTAATGGCGCGTTTCTATGACACGCTAGCCTGTTATCAACATAGAGCGCGTCAAAGTCCATGCCAACCGTAAATTCCCCCTCAATATAAAGCCACCGCCGAATCCAATCCGGTTGTGACATATAGACACCACCGCACACTCGGAGGTTTCCGCGCGACCACAGCGCCGGCCGCGGACAACGCGCAGAACTCGAAGTCGGTGGGGCCGCGCCAACCGCCTTCATTGTCCTCGAACGTGCCTTTGCAAGGCGCCTAGCATAACTTTATTACCTAGCATAACTTACCTAAAAAATACTGGAAAGATGGCACAAAGAAATGTTCTAGAAGATAGACGCCTACAGATACGTCGGTGCTGATGGAATAATATCGCTCTCCTGCCGACACGTAGGCCGGCACACTGTGAAGGTTGCTTTGAAGCCTTTGCATTTCCTCACAGATAAAAGTTGGAGATAACCACAACGCAGGACCCAATGTTCGCGTTCCAACTAATTCATTTTAGTACAGAATAACGCTTTGGCTGCAAATTGAAGGTAGTAAATGCGACACAATTACTTTCTGATATAGTTCTCACGCCAGAGCCCTTAGTACAAAGCAAAAAATAGAGCCAAATATGAATATTCTAAAATAATTCCAATATCCTCATTGGGTATCTTGCTCCCCTCTACTGCCCCCGCCTCCGACCTTTTCATACAAATGAAAGTTCTTTGATAGCCTTCCCGCGAAGAGTTTCTTTTTTTTTCGCGGCGTGTTTTTATACAGCTGGCGTATTTCAAATCGCAGCCTCTGTGGCGCGAGGCGACCGCTCTACGTCTACAGAATTACTCCAAAGAGATCGCCGCATGTATATGGTCCTCAATGAAAGGAATAGCCGCAGGTGGGGTCCTCCATCCTCCACAACCTCATCGAACGACCAACCAGCGTCACCAAATCCGCGAATTTGGCGACCGGTGACAATACAGACATGCGATTATAGTAAACAGTAGATAACTGCGCATGCCGTGCCAATGTTATTTCTACTATTACGATTTATAATCATAGGAGATGAAACCAGCCTGATCGGTTTCTTGCCGTGGTCAAGCCTTCAGAAGGAAATGTCTTCGCAATAGAACACGGGGCATGGGCATTAAGAAATCATGAAGGCAGCGGCCAAGCGATGGCGTGCCGCCATTAGGGCGGAAGCGCGCCGCGTATAAAATAATGACCTCGCTAACGTTGCATCGTAATCAGCGTCAGAAGCTAACTACCGTGCCTCGAAAAACACAAGGAAGCTTCGTAGGCAACTTACAGGTGTCTCAACAGCGCTTAACAAAAGGAATTCGATCATACGCACCTATAACCCATCGGCAAATGATCGTGCCTAAATTTCTCTTTTTTATTATTGAGAAAAGTTTTACTGCTCATTATATTGCCTTGGCATTTATGTAAAACAGGTATAATTGCCTAAAGATGAAGTTGGTTCGTACGCCGTCTTCTGCCCATGCGTGGCATCTTACCGCAACACTACTAGCGAGTCTTTCCGCCCCTGGGTTGCCGCAGTGGGTGACGGCAGGTCGGCCTGCAAAGAAAAAGTCGAAACAAAGCTGTTAATTGAAGAAAAAAGACGGGAATACATTTCGAACGCCTTACTTCTGTTTTTACTGCGAAGCAGTATTTGTGTAAACACCTGGTTTTTATTCCGGTGAAGCTGCTTTACTCGGAGGCGCTGCGGTGCTCCTTACCACCACCGACCCTTCTTTTAGAACTATTATTTCCCTTGAAACCACCGAAGACTCTTTCACAAGTAACGCAATCGGCTGATTACGATTTGGACTACTGGTGGGTCAGAAGGCGACATCCAGGATGCACTCCAGCAAGCCGCTAACGCAGTCCAACAGTACGCCAGTGTGCGCGGTCTTGAATGCTCCCGGAAAAGTCCGAGCTCATCATTTTGAGGCGCAAGCCACGTGGCAAGGCCCGGGAACCCACCACAATACAAATAAAGCTCCAGGGTACCGACATCCCCGTAGTCTCAACCATCCGCATACTGGTACTTTACATCCAGGAAGACGGAAGAGGAACACTAACCATCCAGCGCCTCAACCACACTACCTCGCAAATCATGCGTATCGTAAGGCGAGTGACAAACCGCCACCAGGGTTTGAAACAGGATTATGTCATCAAGTTGGTGCAAGCACTTGTTGTCAGCCGCGTGGTGTACTCTACGCCTTACCTCCCGCTGAAACCGAGGAAATTAGACCAACTTGACATACACTGCGGAAGACGTACAAGCAAGCGCTACGCCTCCCTCCTCACACCGCCACTAGCAAGTTGGAAGCGCTCCGGGTGCACAACAAGGTGCGGGAGATCATTGATGCCCTCCTTGTCAGTCAACTAGAGCGGCTCAGAAAAACTACGATCGGTCGCACGGTGCTGAGGCAGCTAGGCTACCGAATAGCGGACGCCAGCCACCCTCGTCCAGAAACTTCCTAAGGACATCCGCACGCTCATCAGGGTTGCTCCGCTCCCGCGAAACATGCATCCTGGGCATCACGCACAGCGCAGACAAGCACGGGTACAATTCCTGCAAGGGAAGTACTCCGACCACCCGCATGTGCGCTTCACGGATGCGGCCCACTACGCGTCCCATCCAGCCATTGCTGTTAGTGTCATTGACGGCTCGGGTGATCGTTCGCACTGTGACCATAAAAACCAAAAACATCGTTCAAGCCGAAGAAACGGCCATCGGTCTGGCGATGACATCTCCAACTTCGAATAGCCTGCTTCATATAATTACAGACTTCCAGCAGGCATGCAGAAATTACGGCAACGGTCGGATCTCAATATGCGTTCTCCGATTACTAAAAAAGCACAAGGACACTGTAGTGACGCGCCCGGGTGGCGCGGACGCCGCGAGCCGTGCCGAATGTGGGCGTGAAGCCCGCGAAGAATGACGCAACCACGCGCGGTTCACGAACAACAAAAAGCCCCGTTTAATCCCCGCCAATGCCTTTATACAGAGTGGGGGCGCCACCTCCCAGTTACTCGAGTCAACAGGTGGCGTCCTCTACATCCCTCCTTCCGGAGCTCTCAAACACAAGTGCTACAAAAGAGCACCACCAAGAAACAGTCCTTGCAGCAGTCTCACAACTCCAGTCTGCGAGGTGGCACCACGCGCCGGCCGTATCGTGTGCAACGGTGGCCTGGCGATCCTGCAGCAGGTGCAGGAGCTGCAGTGTCCGATGCGGCACCGGTTGCTGCCCGCTGTGGTCCTGGAGACGGCGCAGATGTCGGGGCCGCACGGTTGGGGCTTCCCGTGTCATCTGAGGGGGCTGACTGAGGATTGCTGCAAGGGACGAGGTGTCTGCGGTTTCTCACTAGTATGCCACTGGGCGTCTGGACGATGTACGAGCGTGGTCTCTGAGCTGGGCTTAGGACCGTCGCCCTTGACCGCGTGTCGCGTACCCATACTTCCTCCCCATCGTCGAGAGCACGAAGGTCATGCGCTGCGTGCCGGTTACTGTAGTCTCTCTGTTGTCTTCGTCTCTGGGCGGCATCCCTGTCATTGAATTCTTTCACCTGTGGCCAATCTGGAACAAGGCTTTGAGCCGTGGCTGGCACACGAGTTCGCAGAGAGCGTCCCATGAGCAGTTGAGCCGGGCTGTAGCCAGACACACCGGGAGTGTTACGGTATGCTAGCAGAGCCAGAAATGGGTCTGTGGCCTTCAGAAACAGCTCCTTGATTGTGCGAACCATGCGCTCTGCTTCGCCGTTGGACTGCGGGTAGCGTGGACTGCTCGTGACATGTGTGAACCCGTAGGTCTTCCCAAAGTCCTCGAAAGCTTTACAGGAAAACTGTGGCCCATTGTCGCTGACTACAGTCACCGGGATGCCGTGTCGGGCAAACGTGCTCTTGATTGCAGAAATAACGGCGTCCGCAGAAGTGGACCGGAGTGTGATGACCTCTGGGTAGCGAGAACGGTAGTCTACAACCACAAGGAAATCTTGATTAGCAAAATGAAACAAGTCGATAGCCACCCTCTCCCACGGAGCTGATGGTGTCTCGGTCGGAATCATGGGATCACAGCGTTGGACACGTGCAGAAGCACATGCTGGGCAGTTCTCTACGGCTGCTTTAACCTGGCTGTTGAGACCGGGCCACCACACAGAATCTCGGGCCACCGCCAAGCATCGATTGACGCCTTGATGACCATCATGCAGCAGGTTCACGATGTCTCTGCGTAGTGCTTCGGGCACAACTAGACGTCCGCACATGAACAGCAGGTCCTCGCATATGGTGAAGTCCCCACGGTGCTCCCAGTAACGTGTCATGTTGAGCGGCAGCCGGTCTCGTCGAGGCCACCCCTTCATGCTGTATGCTTTCAGCACTGAGCACTCGCCGTCTGAATTTTGGTGAGACCTAAAGTCTTCAAGACGTACGGCCAGGGTTAAAGGAAGGGCTGCCACGACCATAGACACAAAAATTTCTGTCCTGTCCACTTTGGACGTAGAAGAGCCTTCAGGATCCCTAGAGAGGGTGTCTGCAGTGGCCAGGTACTTCCCTGGAACATACTTGACGGTGAACTGATATCGCATGAGCCTTATGCGAAATCTCTGGATGCGAGGGGGCATGAGGTCAAGATCGGCGGAGCCAAGCAACCTGACGAGCGGCTGATGGTCTGTTTCAACGACAAAGCTGAGTCCGCGCAGGAATTCCTCAAACCTCTCGATGGCCCAAGAGACACCAAGCGCTTCCTTCTCAATCTGACTGTACCGCTGCTCAGCAGTAGTCAGTGCTCTTGATGCGAACGCGACAGCCCGTCGCTCTCCCGTCTGTTGCTCCTGCAAGAGAACCGCGCCTAGCCCGAACGAACTGGCATCTGCCGACACAAGAGTGGGTAGCTCTGGATTGTAGCTGGCCATACAAGCATTAGATGCCACCATTCTCTTCAATGTCTCAAAAGAGGTCGCTTGCGCTTGGTCCCAGGTCCAGACCGCATTCTTGTTCAAAAGGAGCCGAATCGGTGTAGTGACGGCAGACAGGTTCGGCAAAAACCTTCCAATGTGGTTCAGCATGCCCAGGAAACGACGGACGCCTTGCGTATCTGTCGGCGGTTTCATGTTCACAATAGCAGATACCTTGTCGGGGTCAGCCGAGATGCCAGTGGCGCTTACCACTACACCAAGGAACTTGACGGAAGATACCCCGAAGGAGCATTTCGAGGCATTCAACGTGATGCCCGCTTGTTCTAACTTGCGAAGGACTGCTTGGAGTCTGCTGTCGTGCTCGGAACGGTCCCTGCCGAATACTAGAATGTCATCTACCATGTTCACACATCCTTCCAGACCCTCTAGAATCCGAGACATTTGGCGCTGAAACACTTCTGGAGCGGAGGTGATGCCGAAGGGCAGGCGGCGGTAGCAGTAGCGACCAAACGGGGTTATGAAGGTAGTCAGTTCCTGACAGCTTTCAGATAGCCTTACTTGATGAAACCCCGATTTTGCATCAAGTTTCGAGAAGACTGCGGCATTGCCAAGACGCCCAAGTACCTGGTCCACCGTGGGCATAAGGTGTCTCTCCCGGAGAACTACTTGGTTCAACTTCGTGAGGTCGACACAAATTCTGTACTCTCCATCCGCTTTGGGTACCAGCACAATACCAGCACACCACGGGGTTGGCACAGTGACTCGCCGGATGACCCCGTCCCTTTCCATCGCGTCTAAGTCCTTCTTGACTACGCCTTCGATGGGAATAGGGATGCGCCTAGGAACGCTGAGAGAAAATGGAACCGCTCCAGGCTTGATGCGGATGTGATATTCTTCAGGCATCTCGCCAAGGCCTGAGAACAGCGAAGCTGCCGCCTTGTCGGACGTTGGGGGCCTTTTCGGAGCTTCGTCTTCCACGGCGTCAACAAACTGGACGACTCCCAGGTCTACTACCGCCGAGTACCCCAGCAGAGGAGAGTCAATGTCTGCTACGACGTACAATTTTTTGCATACCGTCCGGCCTCGCCACGACAGGGTAGCAGGAAACGTCCCGAGCAACTTTAGGCGGCAGCGGCCCGGCCCCATCAACTGCTCATTATTGGGTTTGTCTAGGTCTACTGGGCACCCCGCGAAGCTCGGAGGTACGACCGAAACGTCCGCTCCAGTATCCACCTTGAATTGAAGGGGGCGTCCATTGACATGAACAACAACGTGCCGGCGTTCTGTTTCCGCTGCATCCACGGCGCAGAGCTGGATTTGGCTTAAGCGCCTAGTACTGTTCGAGCGGCAAACCGCCGCGAAGTGACCGTTCTTGCGACAGTGGTTGCATGTGGCCCACCGTGCTGGGCACTCAGACCGCGGATGAGGGGCGTGGCCGCAAAAATCGCATGCCGACTTCGGGCCGGCGCGGTACTCGGGAGGCCGACAGACGTTACTTCGTGCAGTTTCGCGCGCTGGGACGGCGGCCATTCGGTACTGCTTATTCGCAACGGCGTCGACGTTCAGTGCGTCTGGTGCGAAGTCTGTCCCCTGACGCCGCCTTTTCTCATTTTCAGCGTCTTCGTACTGACGAGCTTGGATGAGCGCCTCGTCCAGTGTAAGCTTTGGATTGCGGCAGAGCTGGTCGGTCAAGCGAGAGTCAAGCAACCCTACGATAAACCTGTCCCGAACCAGCCGGTCGTCAATTTCCCGAGAGGCGTAGTTGCATTTCTTCACGAGATTTCGGAGCGCCGTGAAAAACGCGTCGACTGACTCGCCTACCTCTTGCGTGCGCTTGTGGAACCTGCTCGATTCGTATACCTCGTTGACGGGGTGTACAAAATATCCCGAAAGACTCGTTGTCACGCCAGAGTACGAGCGATAGGCCTCAGCGTCTGACATGAGAGACGAAAGCACCTCGCGACCTTGGGGACCCATACAGTAGAGCAGCGTGCGTACCTTGGTTTCTTCGGGGGCGGAGGACAGCCCTGAGGCGAAGGAGTAATCCTCGAATTGTTGAAGCCAAGCGGTCCATTGGGCTGGGTTGTCGGAAGTGAACTGCGGCGGGGTTCGCAACGTGAAGCTGGCGGTCACGGCGGAGGCGGCGGCTGGGTTATCCTCCATGTTGCACGGTTGTCGCAGGATCCCACTTCTGACACCATGTAGTGACGCGCCCGGGTGGCGCGGACGCCGCGAGCCGTGCCGAATGTGGGCGTGAAGCCCGCGAAGAATGACGCAACCACGCGCGGTTCACGAACAACAAAAAGCCCCGTTTAATCCCCGCCAATGCCTTTATACAGAGTGGGGGCGCCACCTCCCAGTTACTCGAGTCAACAGGTGGCGTCCTCTACAGACACCCAAAACCCAACTGTACTAATGTGGACGCCAGGTCACGCAGGGCTCGACGGAAATGAGTGAGCACACGCTAGAGCCCGAGCATGCACCCTCCGGGCACCCCACGAGTGGCTCCGTGATCCAGAGCCTATCCAGCAGCAGTACCGTGCACACTCTGCAACACCACCACCTTGCTAGATGTGCCTACCCACCACCGCACCAGAAGCTCGTCCGAAAGGAGGCTGTAGCCTGGCGGCAACTACCGACAAACACATACCCCCACCTTAGCTTCTTGCACATCATATACCCCACAATGTATCTACCAACATGCCCACACTGCAGTGAACATCCAACAGTGTACCACACCGCGTGGGCCTGCCAAAACATTATTCGCACCCCCACCCTTGAGCAGTGGGAGGCCGCGCTGTGCAGTTTGGACCCTGAGCACCAGCGGCAGCAACATTTAGGACGACATCTTACGCGCGTACATAACCGGTTGCCGGTTTAAGAGTGCACAGGTTGGTAGTGGAAGGAGGCGGGGCCTGCACACGCAGCTATTGGTTTCATTGACTAACTGATGAATGTCCGTTATACTGGCGATAGGTTTAAACGTGCCCGTCAAACCGACCAAACCGGCCTGTCCGCAGTCTTCTCAGTGGTCTAGGAGATTTGGTTGATGTGTCAAAGACAGTAAAATGGGAGGGTTTGCCCCCTAAATGAGGGTTTGCCTCGTGGGAGGGTTTGCCCGCCACGTTTGCCCGATAGAATGAAGCTGGCCTCTTTCCAACTTTCTTTCAGATGATTGCCTAGGAACTATGCTCAGTCGCAAATTACAAAGACAGGTGTTTTGTTGCGTGCACTCCGGGGAAAGCCTTCACCTTCGCATGTTATCCTCCTTCACGGAGTGGAAGGGCACTTATTTCTTTTTTGCTTCCGTGATGAAGCTAGCTAAATAGCCGGTTTTTGACCCACTGGCCAACAAATA
Organism: Haemaphysalis longicornis; assembly: GCF_048455015.1. NCBI lineage: Eukaryota > Metazoa > Arthropoda > Arachnida > Ixodida > Ixodidae > Haemaphysalis > Haemaphysalis longicornis. The sequence continues at coordinate 194,855,093 of NW_027526422.1, forward strand.
TAGACACACATACCTAAAGAACAAGATGCAAATTTTCAGTGATCATTGTACTAGTGTGGCACTGTGGTGTGCGCTTTAAATCGAAGTACCCGTATGCAGTCACATGGCGTACTGAGACTGACTGGAAACGATAACAACACAACCCGATTTAAAGGAGCACTGACACGAAAATTTTATGTTACACTGATTTTGCTTTTATCGATGCTTAATAGTCTGGCGAACCTGAAACAGCCCTTCAAATACTTCAGCGCGCGATAGTTAATTACATTGAACGGCTTGAAAATCGTTTGTTTCAAATTACCGCGCTTTCATCCCGAACGGCGCATATAACAGAATCCCGGCTTGACCTCACCGCTTTGTGCGGACGTCACCGGCGCCCGCTTCAGAGGGTGTTGCGCCCGCTCGCCGTTCGCCGCTCGTGGGGCCGCGCGCATGAAGCGACGTCACGAGTTTTTGACGAGGGTGTCACGTCAGTTCTTTTGGCTTCACGGGGTGATGTCACGCTCATGTCCATTTGCTGAGTGCGCTCCACGCGCGGCTCCGTCGTCGTGATAAATGAGATCCAATTGAACTATGTTCTACGCGTCGCAGGCCGCTCATATTTCAGCCAGGGTACTCTGTTGACTGAAGGAAGCGAACTGTGCAAAAATACTAGTGCCGAAAATTGGTGTCAGTGCTTCTTTAAAGACAAACAAGTTCTTGGTGTTAGAGTTAGCGCCCACACTACAAACAGTGGCATTCGCGTTCGGTGTTATTCCGCTGCACGTTTCGCTCTTGTGTCAAGCGAGCGGGACGAGTACCGCCTTTATTTCTTTACTAGCGAGGGAAAGCCGGTGATTGCCGGAAACTCACGCCTACAGCGCCCAAATTGATTGCGTGGCCTCTGTTCAAGCACAAAAACCTCTGTTCGCGCCCGCCCGACATTGTCGGGCGGGCGCGACTCACCTTTTAAAGGCCCGCGAAACTAAGCGAAAATAAACTCCCACCCCTTCTCGCGGGAACCCCTGTGTAGGTTCGACGCATCGGGGGTTCACGTTGCAGCGTTGGACAGCGGAGGAACGGCGCTGGAACGATGGATTGGAGCGGCGCAGGCACCGCGTTTTATAGCGCGCATAAAGGTGAGGGGACGCGCCGGCGCCAGTGCGTCTGCGGCGGCTATGACGCAACACAATCCAACACAATTCACTTTAATCCAATCCAATCCAAGCCAAGTCAAGCCAAGTTAATCCAATCGAATCCAATCCAATGCCCCTCGCGAGAGAGTGTTCGCTATCGGAGAGGAGAGGGGGTGAGCAGAGGAGAGCGCGGAGAGCGCGGCGAGGAGAATGGGGGAGCCGCTTTTTCTGATGAAGGCAGAAAGCGAGAACGCCCAGGAGTAGCCCTCCGAATTGTCCACTGTTTCAGACGGCCCGTGCATACGGCGCCCTTAGGTGGAAAATTTATCATAGCTAACAGGGCACGCGCCAAGACGAGTCTGGATTTCGTACGGATATATACACTTGTTATCCCGCACATGTCACTCTGCTAAGCATTTCAACGCAGCACCAAAGCGGCGTTTACGCCGTCAGCCACGTAAAACACGCCTGTCCAGAACGCGCGTGAACGATTGGTTGATATGTACGGTGAGTGCGATAAATTCACGAGGGGCGTCGGACAACCCGCTACAAACTCCTCCATGCCTTCTGCGCAGCCCAGGTGAAAAAATCAGATCGGACGAAACGGAAGGCTTCACAATGGTATGTCAAAGGGCAAGAGCTTATCAAAGCTCTACCAGCTTAAATGAGTTCAAGAAACGGCGCCTTGGGCGCCTTACACCTCGAACTCTAAACTTGCCTTATGTGTGCTGCCTTCCCGTCGGTCCGTTTTGGCTAGCAGCGCATTGGGATCCGCAGGGTAGTATTCGAGCCACAGCTGGCTGTTTTACAAGAGCTTCGAAGGCATCGAAGGAAGCGCTACGCCAATAAAACGTGTGGTGATAACTTGGTAGGATTTTACCCCAAGCGGTGCAATTCTAAAGAACGCCCTAACTTTAGAATTAGGTTTAACGCCGATCGGGAAATCATGCGATATTTTCAACAAGTTCAGTATTTGCAGCTCACATGATCTCACACTTGTATGATAAGCGGGTTATAAAGGCAGGCCACTCACCCCCATAAAGTTGCGGTCGAATTCCGACACCATGGCGAGGCCTTCAGGAGGGACTGCAGCAATCACAAGACTAGCTCTCTTCTTATCGTTCACTTCGTAGGGACTGCAGCAATCACAAGACTAGCTCTCTTCTTCTCGTTCACTTCGTTTTTCTCAACGCCACGCAAGCTAGCAATATCAGTGACAGCTATTTAAAAGGAATTAAAATGGATACTTTTTCAATAAACACAAGATTCACATAATAAACCTGCCTATCATATGTTTTCAATGTAGTATAACAAGATATCGGGGTTTCAAAAATTATTCAATTAGGCCGACGGTCTACGGTGCTCGACCGTACATTTTTTGCGAGAGCATCGTTGGGACAGACTGCAACAAGGAAAAAGCGCAACACGCCACGCCTGAAGCCCTCCGTAACCCTGCCGTGTTGAGAAGAATGTTTTTTAGCGATTTGGTTGTCAGTCTGTCATGCATCTCATGCAGTAGAGAAAAAAAATTTCAAGCGAAGCTTTCTTTCCTCTTTGATGCTTCTGTTAATCCCAGCAAAGCGCACTGCAGGAAATCTAACTTTAAACAATGGTTTTCACAACGGGATGATGATGAAAAGCGTTCAAGAAGAAATGGTTATCGTGGTGGGATTAAACCTGGTTTCCTGGCGTCATGAAGCCGACGTCTATCTGACCGCGCCATTCCCACACGGTCGAAGCATTTCTGATTTCGGTCTTTTTGGCATCGACTCTGGTCGCATGAAAGAAAGCGTCGGTTTCAAACTTTTTTTGTAATAAAAAGGCTTTGGTTTTATATGTTACCGCGCCACCTTTGCAATAAAAGGCTTTCGTAAATAATACTAAAACGTCTTTCACAACAAATTTCAAATATCTGAGCTTGCTCTAACATCGCGGTAATACCACCTTACGGGTATTTTGGACCGCCTGCAAGATACATTCAAAGGCACAGTTGATTCTTTACTAGTATTTGAATATTGTAATCGATGGGTAGAACTTCCATTTTCAGCAAAAGTTTCATGCAGGTTCGGCCATTCCCATTGTGGGTATCTGCTACTGTAGGGGTATGTTTCAGGAAAGCGAGTATGCGCACGCAGACGCAGGCACACACACACACACACACACACACACACACACACACACACACACACACACACACACACACACACACACACACACACACACACACACACACACACACACACACACACACACACACACGCACGCACGCACACACACACACACACGCGCGCGCGCGCACACACACACACGCACACACACACGCACACGCGCACGCACACACGCACACACGCACACACACACGCACACACACACACACGCACACACACACGCACACACACACGCGCGCGCACGCGCGCACGCACGCATACACACACGCACGCACCCACGCACGCACGCACACACACGCACACGCACACGCGCACGCACACACACACACGCGCACACACACACGCACACACGCACGCGCACGCACGCACACACACACGCACACGCACACGCGCACGCACACACACACACACACGCGCACACGCTCACGCACACGCACACGCACACGCACACGCATACACACGCACGCACGCACACACACACACAAATTATTTGAGGGTAGTCGATGCATGCCCGTCTCCGCCGTACAGACGGAGACATGTACGTTGGCGCTGCCTTATGCAATCATTTGCTTGCCGCCGCAGAAAGGGCACTCGGTTTAATTGGTGCTGCAACGCTATTAACTCGCAAAGTTTAAATCATATTTCATTTATAACTGTCTCATACGCGTGTAAAATCAGTCTTTGTTTTCCACATGGAAAGAACAAAGGCTAGCAGGAGAAGTCTTAATACAAAATAGCGTACAAACTGATACCATTGGGTCAGGTCTGGTGCTTCCCTTCAGTATCCCGGTAAGAAACTGCCGTGATTCACAATATTATACGGGGTCCCAGTCTCATACTGTTGCTCTCAATTGTATGTTCTTTTATTATTCGGTCGGTATTCTTTCAATGTACAACCTGTAGCTGCGTGCTTTTTTATTAATTTCCGCAATGTTATGATGAAAACACTCTTTTGGTGAGGATAGGTGACAACATGTAGAGAGAGAGAGAGACAGACAGACAGACAGACAGAGAGAGAGAGAGAGAGAGAAACTTTAATTTAGCTATTTTATCTGTAAGAGAGGCTTGTCAGTACAGAAGTCGAAGCGTCGTCTTTCCACGTTCTTCCCTCTGCGTCAGTATGTCCATATCGCCGAGGTGTGCGCTGGACATGGTTGTCTTCCACTGATAGAGCTTGGAACTACAGAAATGAGGTTGAACGTCGGGGTTGGGAGTAAGTTTTCATGCTGTGTGTTACAGTGAGCGTGACTGTCCACAGAACATGCATTGCGGTGAATGCTGGTTAGGGTGGTACATATGAAGTCTGACCGGCAGATGTAACGTGTTGGTTCGTAATAATCGAAGTGTAGATCCTTGGTCTTTACTTAATTTGGGGTGTTGTGGTGAATAGACTCTTGGTTATAGCCAGTAATTCTCAGTGATGTCCCGGTAGGACAAAACAAGTGTGGGGCCAGGCCTGATTGGCGAGTGCGTAGACCGTCGCATGGGCGAAATCGTTGCTCGAGAGGTAGGAGCCTGTCGGGGCCCAAACTGTCATGCCCTTCCGGATTTGGGAGATGAGAACTCAGGACGCGGTACGCTGCTGGAGTCCACACTCCCGCAATGAATCTTCTGGAGGCCTGCTGCGAGTTGGAGATGATCATTGTTGCCGTGGTTTGAGTAATAGCCAGCGCTACGGCCCCTTCTTCCGCTTCTTGTGTCGTAGTGGAACCCTATTCTCGGGTCCCATATGCGTCTACCAGCTCCTGGCCCCTGGCTGCCAGCGCGAGCTGGATTGTCAGATCGGGGCTAGACAACAAGGTCTCCCATCGCTCTCGGGGATAGGGTGTGGGAATAGGGGTGTGGGGCGGGCGGATCTCAAGAGACGCGCACTCGGCTAGGACGTGTGCTAGAGTGCCTTGTCTCTCCTTGCTGAATGGGCAAGTACTCTCGTACCTGTCCGGGTACATCTTGTTTTGAAGTGTGGGATGCGCTAGCGACCCCGCCTGTATTCTTCGGATCACGGTCTGCTGTTTTCGGCTCAATTGCGGGTGAGGCCTGGGAAATCTGCGTCTACGCTCTCTGTAAATTTCAGTAATTTCTCTATAGCTCGTGACTGGGCGCAGCTGCGGCGGCTCGTCCTCGGCCCGGACGGATAACTCTCGGGCGTGGTGGTCGGCGAGTTCGTTTCTTTTCACCTTCGAGTGAGCCGGCATCCACACGAGCTCTAAGGCTCGCCTCGGGGGCCTTCGCTGGGACAATATCGCATGTGCCGCGGGGGACACCCTCCCTTATCGGAAGCTGGCGTACGCCTTCTTGGAGTCCGTTATTATAGTGCCGGCCGGTGCCTGCGTGCGCTAGCCAATACCTCATTGGGCTCAATAAAAGTTGATTCTCTCTCTCTCTCTCTTGAATCGTAGTGTTGGGAATGGTTGCGATGGTTAGGCACTTGTCTGTTGTCGTCACCACCACCACCGCAGATTGCTGCGTCTGTATACACCGTTCTCTCGTTGCCGTACGTCTTATCCAGGGCTTTGTACCTGGCCTGTCGTCCTCCTACGGGATATTCATTATGCATGTTCCGAGGGATTGACCTAATATTTATGCACTGCCTGTAATTCTACGTAAGAGCTCGGGGTTGTAGAAGACACTGGGGGCCAACTGAAGTTCCCCCATGAGCATTCTGCCATGGGTGTCATTTCAAGCCTTAATTTGTGGCTTGAAATGTGAAATTCGATTAGATCGGATGGAGTGTTGCGAAGGCCTAACTTTAGAAATTCCGAAGGCCTGTTTTCAGGCTTTATGTGTGATGACCTCGAGTTGCTCATCCTCTCTATTGGTCCGAACTACGTATGGGGGTGTAGGTAATGCGCGAGAAGAGGATGGTTGCCTGAACCAATCCAGTCGTGTCCGGCTTTGTCCGACTTTTTCACTCCTGTCCGTCTGTTGGCCACCTGCGGAGCATCTGAATGACTTGTTTTGTGGTGTTTGGTTTTTATAACAGACCGGTGTTCATTGTGTACGCTTGAATGTCTTATCTAAATATTTGCGTTGTCTTTATAAGCTGAATGGGATGGCCTTTAAGCAAAATTTTGCAATCATCCTTTTCCTTCTTTCCGCCTCACCTGCGTGCGACCAGAAGTTCCGATTTTCGAGGCTCACATGTTAGTGCGCACTCCTTAGCGTACTCTTTGGTACAACCGGTTTCTTGCTGGAGCGCGTCTTAGAGTCCGCCAATCGATAATCTGCTCGTCAGGGTAGTAATATCGTCGGCATTGATGCCGTGTCTTATGTTGGGAATCTGGTCTATTCCATTCAGCTGCTCAAGAAGGGCTGTGTTGAAGAGAATGAGAGATAGGACAAACTCCAGCGCGGTGCCCTTGTCTCCGAGGGTAATTGTGGTGCGAGGAGACATGCCTTATCTTTATGATGGCTTCGCTGTAGGAGCAAGTCATCAATGTAACTCTAAATTCTTTCCCCGACGCCTGTTTTTGCCTTGTTATATAGTAGGCCCTTGTGTTACACGTTATTAAACGCCCTTTTTTAGGTAAAGAGCAGTATGTCCCGGACGAGTGTCTGGTGGCAGGGGAGACCATGTCCTCGTTGATTTGAACGATGATATCCTGGGTGCACAGGTGCCTTCTGAACCCAAAATAGAGTCGCGCATTTGCTGTGTGCCATCTAGATGTTGCTGAAGCGGCAGAAAAATAATCTCCTCCGTTATTTTCCCAGTCAGGAGGTTAACGATGCAGGCCGGAGATTCTCTATCTGGACCGAGTTTCCTGGTTTCGGGATAATCTGCACACCACAAGATGGCAAGTTTGCCTGTGCACCAAAAGACCTTAAAATGCTCCATAAGATTATCCAGAGCCTTGTCGTTCCCCTTTTTCAGCGTCAAGTGAGGCTGCGCCCGGCATTCCAGATGTGCAGGAGTTCTGAATCAACGTTGGGTGCTTGTTATGTCATGGCAATCGTTTTCGTTTTGGATTTTCGGATTAATGAACTTTCCGTCCACCGGTCATAGGATTACTCTTGCGAAGGGTCCCGATCACTCCTTTTTTTCTGAACTTGTTCAAATAACTATATTTGTGCGTACACCCTTGATAAGGACCTGTACAATATCGAGATCAGATCGTGTTGGTCCACGTGATATATTGTTGGCCTCGGTGGGGCCTCACAAGTCTAGTGACGCTATTTCCTGTGCGCTCTGGAAACTGCCGGCCATGAAGGAGTGTGAGGCTGTCGTTCTATAACGTAGATCAGATCTTTGCCTCTCTTGCTGTGTTACGTCTAGCCCTGAAGTTGGTGAGCTACATTTAAGTCTCCCAGTACGAAGAGAGGGGAGCTGCCGGCGATTTGGAGGGCTTGCCGTACAGTTTCTTCCATGCCTGGTCGCTTTTCAGATGACTTAAAATAAACCTAACAATAAAGGTTTGATTTTTGCAGTTCGATATGCGTGTGATGAGTTCTACCATTGTGTGCTGGCAACTCCTTTGTGGGCTGAGATGCTGCAGGGCTGCTCTTCTGCTCTCAACCAAGGATTCAGGGATCCGTATAAGTATCATGGGGGCTTGGTTGGTCTATTCGTCTTTTGAACTGCAATGAGGTACTGTTGTCGCGCTGATAGTTTCTTTTTTTCCACGGCAATTATACCACATCAGCGCAGTGATGTCTTGCTTATATCGTTGTGTGGTGATTAGGAAAGGAGACGGGATCCTTTCTTTTACCCGTTGATGGGCGGGAGTATCTTGCTTGCTTTCTTGACTACGTTCTGTAAATTATCTGTTCATACCAGCCGTGGTGGCTCATTGACTAAGGCGTTACTCTGCTGCGCACGAGGTCGCGGGTTCGATTCCCGGTGGTGACGGCCGCTTTTCTGATGGAGGATAAAAGCAAAAACGCCCTTGCGTACGATATTTCGGTGCACGTCGAAGATGCCCAGGCTTTATTGAGATATTTTCGTTGCAATATTGGGCCACAATTGCTTTTTATTTTTAACCACGGCTCTAAATTTACACTAATGCAACGTTTGCAAGAATTGGCTTCACTAATTTTGGTTTTTTACTCAGAGGCGAGGTGCAACACGGTGGAAGCTCCTGGTTATGTTTTGTTTGGTTGCTTTTTTGTTCCTCGAGTGCTGCGGCTTAGCGATAGACCTTTGGGATTTTGTTAGGTCAGTTTCTTTTTGTTTTTATTATCTTTGCCCACCAAATTTACATCTGCAGTATGATAATAATTAACCTTTCGGACCTGGCGGTGTCAATTGACGAGAAAATATAAAAGTTCCTATGGCGCACTGAGTACAAAACCGAAAATGCTCGTTTTCTAGAGGATTGTTCTTCACGGATGCCTATAGCAATAGACATCACCGTTGTGTCGTTTAGCGCGATCTGGATTGATTGATTGATTGTAGGGTTTAACGCGCCGACGCAACGCAGGCGATGAGGCGCGCCGTAGTGGAGGGCTCCGGATTAATTTTGACCACCTGGGGATCTTTAACGTGCGCCGAAATCTCGTACACACGGGCGTTTTTGCTTTTCGCCTCCATTAGAAAAGCGGCCGCAGCGGCCGGGAATCGAACCCACGACCTCGTGCTCAGCAACTCAACGCCTTAGCCACTGAGCCACCGCTGCGGGTACGCGATCTGGATACGTAATCAATAAGCGTAAGACAGCTGACATGCGGAAGTATAATATGTAGAGGATCGAATACGCTGGAAAGAACGGAGGTAGCCTGAAAGCAGTGAAGAGGCGTCTTGGCGTGGAGAGAAATCAGATGTATGCACGAGAAGACAAGCAAGGCAATGTCATAACAAATAGGGATAAAATATTCACAGTAGCCGAGGAATTCTATAGGGATCTGTACTGCAGCCGGGACATCCAGGATAATGCCGAACGAGAAAGTAGTTCAGAGGAGATAGACATCCCACCAGTAATGACTGAAGAAGTAAGGAAGGATTTGAAAGAAATGAAAGGGGGCAAAGCTCGTGGTGAGGATCAGATAACAGCAGACATCTTGAAGCATGTCCGAGAAATTGTACTTGAAAAACTCGCAAACTTTTATACGCAATGCCTAATGACAACAAGTGTAAAGGAATCTTGGAAGAACGCGAACATCATCCTAATCCATAAGACAGGGGATATGAGGACTGAAATATTACAGGCCGATCAGCTTACCATCAGTCGTCTAGAAGATACTTACCAAGGTAATCGCTAACAGAATTTCTGCAACCTTAGATCTTAGTCAACCTAAACAACAAGCAGGGTTCCGTAACGGCTATTCAACAATGTACCATATTCACACGATCAATCAGGTGAGAGAGAAGTGTGCTGAGTATACTGAAATACTAGATGATATTTAAACTGGGTCCTCAGCTACCATCATCCCACATATGGAGAGCAGTAAAATACCTATAAGGAGTGGTCCGTCAGGCAAGGAGGCACAATCTCTCCAAAGTTATTCAGAGCATGTTTACAAGAAGTATTCAGAACATTAGATTCGGAACAGGTGGGTGTAAGGGTTAATGGCGAATACCTCAGTAACTTCACATTGGCTGATGATGTTGCTGTGCTAAGTAACTCGGGGGACGAATAGCATGCTTTCCGCACTGCACCGACACAGTAGAACCATAGGCCTGAAAATTAATATTCAGAAAACCAAAGTAATGATCAATAACTTCGGGACAGCACAGCGGTTTCATATAGGTGACGAGGCACTGGAAGTGGTAAGCGAATATATCTACTTAGGCAAAGTAGTTACCCCGGATCCCAGCCTTGAAACAGAGATAATTAGAAGGATAAGAATGGGGTAGAGTGCATACGGCAGACATTCTCAGATAATGAATGGCAGCCTACCATTGTCACTGAAGAAGAAAGTGTATGACAGCTCAGTATTACTGGTACTCACTTACGGGGCACAAGCTTGAAGGCTCACTAAGAGGGTATAACTTAAATTTAAAACGACTCAGCGGGCAATGGAGCGGAAGATGATAGGTGTAACATTAAGGGACAAGAAGAGAGCGGAGTGGGTCAGGGAACAAACGCGTGTTAAGGACATATTAGTAGAAATTAAGAAGAAATGGACGTGGGCAGAGCATGCAATGCGAAGGCAAGAGAGCCGTTGGTCATTGAGGGTAACAGATTGGATCCCTAGAGAAGGCAAGTGTTGCAGGGGGCGCCAGAAAGTTAGATGGCCAGATGACATCAAGAAGTTTGTGGGATCAATTGGTCGCATTTAGCACAGGGCCGGTGTAATTAGAGTTAATGGGAGAGGCCTTTTCCCTGCAGCGGGCGTAGATAGGCTCGTGATGATGATGATGATGCTTCGAAAAAGAAGGAGATCGGGCGAAGGCAAAATTGCGACATTGAGGCGAAAAAGTCGTATGTCCTTGAAGTTGGATATATCCAGAATCGCATGTGTACGCATGCGTACTAAAGGACCAACTCTGCAGTAGGCCTTCCATTTTCCGGGGAAAAAAATAAGTAGCATGTAAACGCACTTCATCGCTATAAGGGTTGATATTTATATCATTGCCGGAAAGAAACAAAAATCTTTAAAAATGAAATAATCCAATGTCTTTCGCTACTCAGACATATGTGGCTGCAAAAATCTCACTCTAGACAAGTGGATTATTCTCTGAATTTTTTGCTGATTTTTGTTTTGTACGTCCTATCTCTTGTAACGTAATACCGACATGTAAACCTTTCGCCTTCAGACTCTCAAGGCTCTGTTCGATGGATTTCAGAAGCGGATCATGTGGAAAGGCATAATAGAAATTTTTAGTGTCTACTGATTAAGAAAATAGCTGTTTTGTCAGGAAACACTGAACCTTTGAACCGTTCATGGTTAGGAATTCATAACAAGTATTCGATTTTTAAAAGCGTAGGGCCTTTCAGCTTTCTACTCCACAGGCACCCGCCCAGGTAGCTGTGGGGTTTTTGCGCTGCTGCGACCAAAGACGCGGGTTTCATCCCAACGGTGCTGACTGGTTTTTTAATAAAGCGAAAACAGGAAACGCCTGCGTGTCGAGATTTCGACGAATGTTAAATTTCTCTCCCTCCACGCCATTGGTACGATTAATGGGTCAGTACCGGCAGTTATGCAGTATAGAGGAAACTCATGGCGTTACATTGTTGGCTCATTTTTGCTTTTTTCATTAGTATTGTAAACCTTCTTTTCTGGGTATATCTTATTCTTCATTTTTGGAAAATATGTAAAGGATTCACCTTTTTATATTTTTTCAGTTTATTTTTGGAAATTTTCATTTCCTACTTTTCGTTGTTTATTCTATTTTCTAGCATTCCGTTCGACCAATTAACTCCACTTCTGCTATTACAACGCTTGAATATTTTACTTTCACCGGTTATTCATTTTTGCGCCAAAGAAGGGCATTACACAATCCTGGCTAGGGGGGAGCGTACTCGGCAAGGAATGCTACGCACTAAAGCACGCAAACGTACTCGCCGCGCGAAATTCGAAGGAGCAAGCAGCGCCGTTGCACAATCAAGCTTTCCTACTGCCAAATCACGAAAAGTGCTGAGGCACGCTGGGAATTTTGGTCGTCTATGAGTGGCTTCTCCTCTGTACAAGTCTGAAGCTGCCCTGTGTTTTTTGTTCTTTTTGTTAATGGGTAGAGGGGGCAACGGCTGAAGGAAAGGGCCAACGCTGAAGAAAAAACTATACGGAATAAACGTTTCCTGGAATTATCTGACATAAATGGGCTTTTCTTTCTTTGTCCAGAGAGGCCGCAGTAGTTCGGTTCACTATGGTATCGAAAACTTCTGGAAAATTAAAAAAAAGCAAGTGTTATCCCGTATTTGTACATACGCCAATTGTTTTCAGACACGCTACGTTCTTCTTGCAGGTAAACTGTACCAAGTCTACTGTTACAAGCGCACTGTGACAAAGCGTGACTCATCAGAAAAAATTTATCACAGATATCTTGTTTCATGCACGACGATTTTCAGTATAGGGATTTTATGTTAAATAAAGGCAATGGATCTCTTATTTCTTTTATATTCAGACGATCTCACTTTTTAGACCCGAGGAGGTTCAATTGGTGACCAGCAAGATGGCCTCTAAAAAGCCATTGACACCGCGCACAGCTGCTTCAAGCCCGTGCTTTTAGTTGTGCACCAGAGAAATCTGACTTTCTTGTTCTAAAAAAAAAAAAAAAACGCGCGCGAGGCCGTAAATGGCAATTCCTCCCAGATCCAAACTGAAGCCTACTTGACACTCGCATCCTCACCACCCTTAAAACGCGCTTTTGTCGGCACACTATACAATCGGAGAGAGAGAGAGAGAGAGCTCTTTATTAGATGAAAGCAGAGAGGTTTGCCGGCATGTTCCCGCCTGCATGCTACTTTGCGGGGATGGGGTGAAGGGAGTAAAGGCCCTAAAAGAAGTAGGGCAGAAGAAAGATTGGCAAAGAAGAGATTAAAAGAAAAAGTGAACACGAAGCTTTGCGGGTGACTTAAAAGTCCACACGATCTCACACGTAAAGTTCTAAATTGTCTCTGCGAGGCCGATTCCGTGTAAATAGTCAAATAAAGCAACCAACACTTTTCTCTGGGACGATGGAGAGGGCCAGGGTCCAAGGAGACCTTTCAAAGATATAGATGCGTTGCTGAGGCACTCAATCTTTTCTGCAAGGTCAGTTCTTTCTTGGATGTATGCCGGACACTCTAGAAGGACGTGCTCTACTGTTTCGGGCAATCCACAATTATCGCAATAGGGGTTTGCAGTTAGACCGAGGCGATGGCGGTAAGAGTTCGTGAGCGCTCAGGCATTTCTACCACCCATCACGTACAAGGTACGCTTTCACAAATCAATCAACTCATCAGACGCATTGCTAATCGTTGACAAGGACCGAAAAAAAACGGCCACGTGCGTATCATTCAAGTCCTGCTAACTTGCCGCACCATTTCGGAACCCCATACTTGGCTGTCAAATCTAGCGAAATAAAAAAACGACGTAATCATCCGCCAAGCCTATACATTTGCACTAGGGCGCAACTGGACAATCTTAAGTACCACATTGGTTCAGATTTGAATTCAGAACACCTGTGATGAACTTAGTGGGGCTAATAATGTTATTGAAGGTCATGTTGAATCATGTCAATTTAATCATGTTACTTGAACTAGATTGAGCCACTCAAGCTCACACACACTGGCTGTCACGTCCTCCGCTACCTCGGCTACCAACTTCCTTACCCCTGCAACCTCCGCCAACGCATTCCCTTTGGAACTAAGGACTTATATCTCTGTCGCCCGAATCCTCAAGAATATGCTACCCGTTCACAACCAGGGTCGCCAACAAGCACCTATCCGAATGCTTCGCCAGATGTTTCGCGTTTTGCCCCTGGACAACCCCCCCGTTTACACAGCCAAATATGACGCTATACGAGCCTTCGGAGTTGCCACTGTAGACCACCAACCAACTGAACTGACTTCTGCAATAGTAATCGGTAAGGACTCCATGTTCACAATTGCAGAAGAAATAGGAACAGCCCTCGCAGCACCTGTAGCTCAAGACTGACACCATTGTTACGAATTCTCGAGCCACCTGTCGCCATTACGCATCCGGTCACATTACGTCCTTAGCCCTCCGCATACTACAATTCATCCCTAACCCCCTTGACTCTACATTCTCTCTACCCTGGAACATTAGTCTCTGGAGGGGAATGAGACGGCTCGTGCTGCTGCCCGCACGCACATCTACCAGGCGATCGCCTCAAGCACCCCGTGGTCCCATTCGGAAGAATACCATTCTGTGCCACAAAATACAAAGATATCCTCGAACACTACCGCCTCGAAAGCTGCACGTTACCTTGCTCCAAGACAAGTTGAGTCAGGAATAATCCAACACCTACCGCTGCCTTCAAACCAATACCTACCCACACGGCACCCACCTCCACGCCATCCGCCCCTTCTCCTACTTCGCGACCTGCAAGTACAGTCCCCAACACTGCAAACTCTACCACATAATTTGGTGTGGTTCCACACTCCTTCCTTCATCCCCATACCCTCCTGAAGCCGTTAGCAGCGTGTAAGCTTGATAGCCACGCTGACTCCTGGCGATCAGGTCGGTAAGGTCGAAAGGGCCCGCCAGGCAGCGACCGGCGGCAGACTTCTGTACTAAAAAGACCCCTTCCCCCTAATTCCATTACCAGAGAAAAAGAGAAAAATAAATGTTATTCTTCCTCCTCCCTAACCGTTAGCGTTATAATTAGACTTAATTACCTGACACCCTCAACGCATGTGTAAATATTTTTATGGTATCTTCGGGGTGAATACGAATCCGCCCTCTAATTCCAAATACATTTCAGGTATATTTTCCTCATCCAATGGAAACCTGGTGGTTTTGCAGCGAAAGTGCCGTACTACCCTCCTATAAGTCAGCTGCATCGACATAGGAAATCTGCCTGACGACAACCTGAGCAACCTTTCACACATGCCTGAAAGGTTGCTTAACTAATGGGGCCCCGGGTCACCACTTGATAGGTACCACGTTTCCTTGATGTTGTTTGTGTACTTACAAAATTATACTCCGCAGTTTTAGAATCAAATCAAATCAAAGTTCATTTCAGCCATGGTTACAATGTTGTGGACTCTCTGGCCAAAAGCTGTAACAACAGCTCGACGAGCCCAGAATGCCGAGATACTTTAGCAAACAAGAGCGCATGACCGTACTTTGAACTTCTCGAAAATAGTGAAAGAAATCTTGTTCCGGCAGCAACATCATATAAATAAGTATCAAACATAGAAAAGCAATTGCCACTAAATACAAATAAAGCAATGCAATATAACCAGTATATGTACAACAAGGTATATGGAACGGAATTACGATAACATACTGGGAATTACCCCGCTCACTCTTGCCAGCTTTTGTCGCCGTGAGCTTCTCAATAATTTGGGAGTATTCCTCCAATAGTCTAGGACAGCTAAGCGTTTACACAGATTTCAGGGCCTATTTGTAACATGGAAGCTGTTTAGCAAATCGTAATTTTTCGTGTCCGCAGTTGAAAATGCCGATAACTTGCCGAGCGCGCCCACGTGAGCGCGGGCTTCGCAGCGACAGCCAAGCCGTTCTAAAAAAAATTGCGCCCATCTCCCCACGAGGGGGGGCTCGAGTAAATGCGTCGCGTAGGGGGTGGGTGTATTGCGTTAACGTTAGTGTCTGGGGGGTGGTGGTGGGGTTGTAGTGAATGTGTTAACTATTATTGCTTATTACTATTAATTATTATTATTTCTTTCATATATTAATTATTACTTTCGTGATTTTGCGACTCGAGTCCACCCTCGTGGATAGATATGGGCCCAAATTTTCTTTTTTGCGTGTGACGCAAGAAGTGAAGGCAAGGAGTAGGTTGCTGTAAGTCGTTATTTATTTATTTGTTGCTGTTGTCGTTGTATTGGACGCTGAGAACGACGGCTTCGTGGTCGCTAAAGTGTACTGTTAAAGGGTCTTTAAGCAGTGGTCGTGCGTTGCAGCAACTGGTGAAGGCGAGATCGATGCAACTGCTGCAGTGTATCAGCAGCTTCTTGACGTAGTTTGAATGAGTCAAGGATATAAGGCGCGTTCGTACCCTTTGATTCTGTGTCGCGTTTGTGGCGCAGTGGGAAGAGCACCCTGTACCTCGCATTCCGCCCACAGGGTCGTGGATCGAAACCAGCCAGGCGCTCATAACCATTATTTTTTTTATATAGTGTAGGGGGAGGGGTGGTAGCGTGATAAGGGAGAGGAAGATGAGGGGAGAGGGCGCACCTGCGCGCTCAGCTGTTGCGGACGGACACCGGACGCTATATTTAAGTTAAAGAAATGATCTGCATTTAAAACGAGTAAAATGCCTAGCGCTCGGGCATGTGCGCCTCGCGACGGCCGCACAGCCCCCCTGCGCACGTTTCCAAGCCAAGCATACACCCGTAGGGAGGTTGGCCAAGGTTGCGGCGACCTCTCGCCCGTTAGAAAACCAAGAAAATATGGAGCGCTAGGGTATGCTTGCCTCGCGGCGACCGCCCAGAACACCCGAGGCAAGTTTGACACGCAAAGCATGCCCACTAGCGAATATTATGTAAGATAGGCAAAAAATGCCAGTGCTCACCGTTATCGCGGCAACACTTGCTCGGAAAGAGAAAGTGTCCTGCGTTCGCCCTAATCGTGGCAACAGTTGCTAGGAACGAGAAAGACACGTCATAGCGTAGAACCTCCAAGATCATGTTCAATGACTAATTGTGGCAACACTTGCTAGGAACGAGAAAGACGCGTCGTAGCGTAGAACCTCCAAGTTCATGTCGAATGATTATCACTTAAAAAAAATAAAAGAAGCTCACACTTGTAGTAACAATGATGGAGTAAAGCTAGTTGCGGCAGCGAAGAACAAGCAAATTGGCTACAATCGTGGACTTAAAACGTCGTGATAGTCGTGAAGGTTGTGTACAGCTTCGTTACCTTCAAGACTTACGCATTAGTGTGAGCGTCCTTTATTTTTTGCTAATTTTAAGGATGAGGCTCTCATGCATGATTAACACACACTAATGGAGGTCACGACTACTTTTAAATACGGATATGGTACTGATCGTTTTTGTTAGAACGAAACCCAAAGGTGTTCAAGACGTTCTGGCAAAGTAAAGTGCTGAGGTAAAAGCAACAAGAGAAATAAGAGGTGATTGATTCCTTTTTATTTAACAACACGATGGTTACTATCTGACGTTGGGAAGACAGAGTCCTGTTATTACACGGAAAGGGCATAGATAGATAATTTTGCTGTGTCCACGCAAACTGGACTCTTGAACCGTCGGACCCTTTGCACAAAATATATGTCAATTGCGTTGGCTACTCAGCACTATCTCAGCGATGAAGATTCAGAACGAGGCACTTTAGTGTCTTGCTGGAGGTCACAACTGATGTATCAAGCTTCGAAAACGCAATTGGTGGGTGCAAGCTCCGTTTCTTCGCGGCGCGGGCATCCTCCCTTAATTGGCCACCTTTTACGGCGAGGAAGTTCTGGAATGCTCTCAACGCACGAACCAGGGCATCACGTGGGCTCCACGGCAAAGGAAATATGCGGATCATGAGCCGTGTACTCGATTTAGAGTTCGTGTTTTCATCGTCAACTACCGAGAGGAGCTGGTTGAAAACAGCTGGGACGGCTTCTATAATGTCCAGGTTAGCGTAGGCTAGATTGGGGAACCGGCAGAGCACTTCAAGCGTCAAACTGGCACTACGTAATCCAGACAGAGATGCTGCGAAGGTTAGTGGAAACCGACAGTGCTTCCAGTGGTGAGTCTTCTATCCTGTAGACACTGAAAACGACTTTGCGGAGCGCACGACAATTTTCGATTAAAATTTTCATTTGCTCTTTGTCTATGCTTAGCTCTGGCGCGTCAAAGGACTCCAGAGACGTTGGAGTAGGAATATCGGGATGGAACCAGCCTTGCTCGCAACAGGCCCTCACTTTCAGGGCGCGGAGTTTACGCAACCCTTGAAGAGCCTGGGCGGCGCAGATATGGTTTTTGTTCCACATAAGTTTTATCTCGAGAGACTGCAGGTTGGGGCAGCTGGTAGCTATATGAAGGAGGCCATTGGTGTTGAGCACGGTCACTGACACACTTGTAAGGTGTTGGAGTCTACCCAAAATGTTCCAGGCGCCATCATTGAGAATGGAAGTGGAACACAGCTCCAGCTTTTCTAGAACGGGGCAACTTACGCATATTTGCTCCAGAACTTCTTCGGGAACTCTAAGATAGGACGAAAGAAGCAGTGACTTCAAGGCTGACAACTCCTGTAGCACTGTGACACCCTTTCTGGTCAGTACGTGCTCACCTCGGAGAACAATTGATGCAAGAGATCGGCAGCGGCACAGAAGTCTTGGCATTGCTGGATTCAGGAGCATTGCACCCATGATTGTCAGCTCTTCCAGATGTTCCAATGTAATTGGCGCTGTAGCAAGCGCTTCCAGGTCGATGTCGTCGCCGGATATGTCGAGCTTCCTCATGAGCGTTGCGCGGTTAAAGACCTCTAACCACAGTTCCGGGCAAGTGCCGAAGCTTGAGTCAATTATTACCTCAGTCCAAAGGAAAGGGTCGAGGGCAATCCGCTTCATCCCAGCCGATACTTGTGCGAGAGCAAGCAGTGATCGCTGAGGAAGATAAGAGAATATCTTCAGAACCAGCTCCGTTGGCAGCTCTTCGAGTTCCATCGCGAAATATGTGTTTTCTTTCGTTGGCACACACCCGTACGGGGGACTGCGAGGCAAAGGTTAATACAGTGAATTCAGGTATGAACAATGTCCTCTGTTGCATAAATGCTCTTATTAGGGCATAAGAAAAATTGGCGTCCGTTGCTAGTACCGGGTAGCCGCGATACTGAAAGCAGCATAAATCCCGTCATTTAGTTCAGGGATAACGGGAGGAGTGCTAATGATGTTGATTGTTGGATGTTTATGACGCAAGGCCAACTAGGGAAAACAGCGCCAAAACAGTGGTTAGATATGAAGGATGTAATCATAAGCTCTAAAATCGTTCAACAAAAACAAAAGTAAGATCAGTAAGACAATGAGGATGGCTGGTGTAAAAGGCTGCGTGTTGATGGTGCGTGGCATGAAATAAGGTTTTAAAAACTACGCGTGATAGGAAATAAGGTGTAAAACTTGGTATCCCTAACAAACTTAAAGTGCGTTGTAGAGGAATCTTAGGATCATCCGCTAAAACAATGCTGGGTGTAGCGGAATGTGTTGTTTGTAGAGGTCGGCGAAGTGCTCGTGTCGTGTTGTGTGGAGTCGGTATAAATGACAGACTTAGGGATGTATGTTCAATTATATGATTTGCAATAAGAAAAATGGCATACGCGTGCGCCGTAAAGATACTGGTGTTTATATTCATGGTTATACTTGCAGTAAAATTGGGACCGTGCGCAGCACAGGATACGGTAAAGACGTTTTGGACGCATCGCTGTAACACTCTGCAAAGCGATATGTATCATGTAAACACAAGAAGTGCTGCAGAATTTGCTTCTTGGAACTCCATATTCTTTTTCAATTTTTACAAACGACAAGTCCCATAGCACAGGGGAAACTTGCCATAAGGGTCAAAGCATGCTACAGGACGTTTTACAGGTATCTTGAAAGGAGGCAGTCGGTTTAGGCACCTGCTCTTTGACTCTGAGTGAGAATGGCGCAGAAAGGTATCATTAAAAACGGGTTGAAAAGAATGGTTACCCAAGGATAAAATTTTAAAAGCGCATAACAAGTCAACATAGGCTTGCTGGTGTGATAATAACCATTTGTCACACTCTGCGTAAAGACTCTGGACATAGCTAAGACGGAATGCGCCACACGAAAGGCGAATCCCCAGGGGCCGTCCTGGGTCGAGCACTTTGAGTGCTGTTTTTATTGCTCACCCATAGACGACAGTCCCAGAGTCCAAGCGAGATCCAACCAAACTGGAGAAAAACACACAAGAAAAGTTGTTTTTCCGCACCATAGGAATGCTGTGACAGGATTTTAAGAATGATGATTGTTTTCAGACATTTATGTTTGAGCAGTTTGATGTGGGGAATGGGGGGGAGGAGTGGGGAAGGATGTGGGAATATGTTAAATAGGCTCGATACGGACTCAAAGGGAATGAGCATCTTGGCTAAAGTTGCGGTCTGTAGTTATGACACACATTTTTGCGAAGTTGCATTCACTGGTGCTGAAGGTGGTCAGCGCGGCTGGACCGACCCGCAGTTGTGCGGGCTTGCCACGGCTGGCGCTGCGTTTGCCCGGCAAACTGGTCTGTCCTGAGCCCATACCGACGCCAGTACTTAAGACACTGATTGTCACTGCCGTTGATTGCACTAACCATCCAGTTCTCAGCACGACGTCCAGATGTAAGGTCCCGAACCCCCAGCTTCGTAGTGTAGCCATTAGATGGACTCTGCTCACTGTAACCGAAATCACTTTGCAGACCGGGGAACGCAGCGTATTTCTAACTGATGGCCTTCAAGCAGTCCGCGCTTACTGCGGTTAGTCGTACCTCTATGCTGGCCCAGGATGTTCATCCGCTGGCACCACGAATTTGACACGAGATTCATGTTGAGTAGGTTCCGCGTGACCGAATGACAGTCCATTTCAATTGCAATTCACACGTAGCAAACCGGCTAGCAGCATCCGTTCCATCTCCAAGTGTCCCGTTCGACCTGGATGATGCCTCTCTTCTACTGACGAGAAAGGAGCACCTCCGGGGCTGCACACGTGCTCTCACCACCCTGTGCTTTCACCCTTCCCCGAGTCTTACCTTTGCCAAGGAGGTCGCGCTTTGGAGGATTCGGGTTTAAGTGGCCTTAAATCCCGCCGTGACCCGCCAATAGCCTCACTTTCAACACTCGTTTGTAAACCTCGGTTGCCCAGTTTGCTGACATTCCCCGCTTGTGGTCGTGCCTCGCCTTGCGTATGACGAGGATGCGGCAACTTGCGATCACGGCACTCCGCGTAGACGACGCCACCACATACACCGCGTGCAAACATGGGCCTCATCACCATTCTCTCCTGGTCTTCTACCGCGAAGCGAAAATTCTCATGTTCGTTTAATCAACTGTAGTCATCGTCTAATACCCCTTCATCTATGCCCCGTTGCAGAATAAACGCTACAAAAAAGAGACTACCTCCCCGACCAGCCCCAAAAGGCGCTTCTCTCTCTTTTAGATGCGACTGCATCTCATTCACTCGCCTTGTCCCTCCATACGGCGTTGTTGCTGTACGTCCACACCCCTCCCGCATTCTCCTCGCCGCGCGAGCTGCGCTCTCCGCCGCTCACCCCCTCTCCTCTCCGATAGCGAACTCTCTCGCGAGGGGCATTGGATTGGATTCCATTCGATTGGCTTGGATTGGCTTGGATTGGATTGGATTGGATTTGGCTTGGATTGGATTAAAGTGGATTGTGTTTGATTGTGTTGCGTCATAGCCGCGCCACGTTGCGTCATAGCCGCGGCAGGGGTTCACGGCACGTTTCACGCGATGGGAGAATCAACCTAACGGAAACAATAACGGAACCCCCTATCTATGGCATCTACACAGGGGTTCCCGTGAGGGGAGGTGGGAGATTTTTTGTACACCATCTCCACATTTCCGTGCCGGACAAGGACTAATTCCTAACGCGGCATTGATAGCAGAAGGCTCCAAACGTGCTGGAGCAGTGTGGCGCTGAAAAAATTCCCCGCATTTCCCCGAGGGGAAGAATGTGAAAGTGCGAATGCACGAGTTGAATTTGCGCGGTTAGGTAATGTTCGCGAAAGAGACATCACACACACACACAACTACAAAGAAAGAAAGATGCATTTATTCACACACACCTATTTGTGTTGTCGTTGTACTTGATTGCTAGAGCGGATCTCAGCTTTGAAATTTCGTGTAAGTACTCCCTTAAGCGGGTGCATTAGCCCTTCTCACGCCCGATTCCTGGCCAATCCCCCACGTTGGTATGTGCCATGTCAGCGGCCAGGCAGCGCGCGCCCATCTCCCCCCGTTGCCAAGGAAGACGAGGAGATTCCTGGCCAATCCCCCACGTGGGTATGCTATGCGGACATCGCCGGTGGACGCAGGTTCAGGGTCGCTTAAGAAGTGCATTCGCACTTAAAAGCAAACATCGCCAGAATTCGGCTGACAAACTTGTTCGACTTATGCGTATTCGAGTTCTTCATCACCCTTCACTACGGCACCTCCGCCGCCAGTACCCTCCACCACATCCCCAACTCACCCTAGACGCAGCTCACTGCTTGCACACCCTCCAGACCCATACCTTCCCCCACCGCACTCAGCTAATTCCCACCCACCCACACCTTTTTGACTCCCCAACATGCCTTGCGTGCGGGGCCCTCGAGATGCACCATTATTCTTTTTGCGAGTGCCCAGCAGACCTCTTTCCCCCTTTCCTTCCCCCTCCCTCTGGGAGCAGGCGCTGCGCGACCCGGAGACATCGAGTCAAGACTTGGTGACCACCCAGGCCCTGGCGGTCGCAGCGGCCCTCTGGACCGCTCCCTCCCCCCCCCTTACCGGATCCCTGAGTACCCATAACGTTGTTTTTCTCCCTCTCTCTCTCGCCGTGCTCAGCGCATGCACTCACGTGGTTCCGTATCGGCGTCCCTGCGGTATTCTCTCTGCAACAAGACACGAGTTTGGGCAAGCCAGGAATGTCACCCGCCACCCGCCCCGTTGGAGTCAACACTGACGCATGTCATGGGGTCGTCGTTTAACTACTCCCGCATCGGCATAGACGTCAACAAGGCACCTACCCTTTATAAAAGCCGGGAATCATCGACAACAGTTCAGTTGGCATGGGAACGTCACTAGAATGCGGCTAGCGAATTCGCTCAACTTCTACAAATTTTGGTTAGTTACTCATCTTCAAAACACTCAGATGACTTTTTTTGGTTGTATTCCCATGCCCACATGCTGCTCATAGAAAATGTGCACGGGTGGAGGGGCGTGATAAAGTGTTGGCGGGATATGTTGAACTAAATTCAGGCCCTCCTAAAACACCCAGCAACTCGCAGACCTTTACAAAAACGGACATTGTTTTGGCAAGTGGGACGCTCAAGTACAGCGCGCCTGCTGAACGTTATGACCGCTTGTTGTCACCCTAGTTTGCAAGCGAGCCGGCCTGGCAGCGTGCCGAAAATTCAGATGTCCCTGAAGTTCGCAACGGGTCTCGCTATAGTGTGGAGACGGTTCGATTTGAGTGGGTTACCAAGGGCCGTGCAACAACTATCGCCGTGCTTTACTTTGTGCATGGTCAAAATAAATACTATCGTGACCATCATGAACAGCCGCAGTCTAGTATTCTTAGGATCAATTTTTCCTGTTTTCTTTCACAGCATTCCTCCAACACTTCTCTAGTACTGGGAATCCCTAAAGACAAGTGACTAACAATATACTTATAAGGAAATTTCCACAGGTGTAAGATAGTTACGGAAGTGAACATCTTCATTTGGCACAAAAACGCGGAGGATCCTCCCAGATGTGGCCATGTGCAAGTAGGAGACGAACCGATGGCAAAGCAGCCAGTCCCTGGGGAACTCGGTTGGGTTGTCTTAACCACCACCTGCCTGGTCGCCCTTGGCGGTGGTATTCCCATTACTCAGCAAATGCCCGCCTTGTACTAAATCTTGCCGTCGGCGCCTGAGGACTGACTCCAGCAAACACCTGTGGAGGCCGACCCGAAGGCTCACCCAGACACATTGCCCATGTCGCTCGTGGCTCACATAAAGCCGTTCGTGGCTCACATCAAGCCGCACAAGAAGCTGTGCGGCTTGACGTGAGCCACGAGCGGATCTTCTTGAGTCCGGTGCACAAGTTTGATCGTGGATTGTGCCGAAGACGGGACCCCGTGGAGTGGCGAGGACGAAGCAAAGTGGCTGCTGCTCGAGCGTGAGCCGTCCCTGTCGCTGAATCTTCCATGCTGCCCACTCGATCCACTGCAGCAGCTGCGGCTGACGTCTGAAGAACCGCGACCGCAGCTGCCGCCACCGTAGCTTGGCAATGCTATACAGAGAAAGTAGGCGCTAAGCAGTGACAGCGGGCTAGACGTGTTATGGATGTTGATCCGCTGGTCGGGCTCGTCCCCGATGCCTGCCATGAGGCACTCCTCTTCGTTGGGAAGGGGAAAGGGTGAAGTGTTGGAGCACTGCGGCCTATTGTGGCTCGTCCGGGAAATCTCCACCGGTTGCTTCTCGTTGGAGAAAACCTCTAGTGTAGAACTGCCTCGCCAACACTCTGCAGAAAGCTGCTCGCTCTGGAAGTCTTCCAGAGTCATGTCGAACAGGTCCAGCCAGAAGAACCAGCTGTCGCGCGTCAAGTGCTCAGTCGTGGTGGTGGTGGACTCGATACGCGAGTCGTCGCCGTACATCGCCACCCAGAAACCGCATTCACGCGGTGAACAAGACCGCAGTGCTACGCGCAGAAATACCCTTACAAATTGAGAGGCATCCATCTCAGCGTATGGCGTGAGGTTTCTGCTGCAGGTCCCGGTGCTGTGGCAGGTCTCTAAAGGTCGACACGAGCTCCATGTCCTCGAAGGCCACAGTGTGTTATGAGGCCACGATGGGTTAAAAAGATGTATGAACAGTATTTACACTATTTACAAGAGAAACGGCTGGGCCGGCTGTAGCCTACAGAACAAATACGCAAGCTTCGTCTTCTTCCATCAGAACCCTTCATTCTCTTCAACTTGTGCCAAGGCCGGCATAAACACATTACCGGTCCCTTGACTTTTCGGATGCCCCATTGCAATATCTTTCGTGTCTCTCATGGGCGATTTTTAATAGTAGAGCGGTTTAGGCGCTTTGTTGCGCAGTCCTTACTCTGAAATAATACCAAGAAAATGCCGACCGCACCTGAGCGTGCGTCTTGTGATGTTTGTTGCAACACAGCAGGGATCCACGTCGGGAATTGGCTTGGAATCGCGCGCAAGGAGGGCTAATTCCCTCTCGACACAAAACTGTAAATTATAACTTACAGCACTTGAATGAAAAAAAGAGCATGTAATCACAAGCGCGAATTGCTTCCGCCGTCAGAACACCGAAATGCAAGCGCCATATGTCGCCTTCTCCTGACCTGACATGCCATACTAATAATGCCGACACTTCGGTAGTCGGTACCGATGCCAAGCGGATCTTTAAATTGCGGCCGGCTCGGCCTGCTCAGCTGTGTTGATATGACGGCGGTAGAACTCTCTCCGATGCTGTGACGCTCATACGGAGATCCCCGGAGGAACAAGTAGTGCAGACCTTAAAATTCTAATAAATTCCGTTTCTGGTTGCGAGTGGTTACTCTCGCTTTGACTTTTAGTTTTTCTTCTCTGTTATGTATGTAACCAAAACTCTTTCCAACCCGTCTAAATTATATTTTCTAAGCACCTCGGAATTAAATAAGAATTCTATTTTCACTGTCTTCTGTTGATTGGCCGATCTCCTGATTGGGTATGTGCCATACCTAAAGGCGCAACAACAGTAACAAAAAAACAACAACTACTACAAATGCGCGTGAGCACTCGACGAAGACTTTGCCACAGCGCGGAACATGACGCATACGAAGACTGAAGTTGGCACTGTACAAATAAAGTACTTATATACGTGACTTTGCGTATGATTCGATTTTCTGCTGATGAGCCCCATATATATACACAGGGTAAATGGTTCTCAGTGGCTATAAGCCGCTAGTCCAGTTTAGCTTATATAGTGAGACGAAAACAGCTGTACTGTGACATCACGGTTGGACCGTTATGCAAGCTGGCTTAGTTTTATTACCCAGGTGATCCTGCAGTTGTCAGGAGTCCGCATTCCTAGTTTTACCCACAATAACTTCTTTCTGTCAATGCTGGCTAAGATATATTTCACCCGAGTTAGTTCGCTAACGCAAGACACCTGTTTTTTTATTGTGCGTAACTCCTACCATCTCTCTCTCCATGGCTCGTTGAGATGAGATAAATTTTGTTCCGAGGTGTTTAGTGCGAGCACCCCAAGGGCGCAGTGAGTGTCAGCGTGTAGTTTTATAGGCGGAGATAGTCCACTGTGTAACACTTCATAGGTCTTGAACGTAAGCCGGCAATAATTTCATACCTGATACGTTATCCGTGATTTACATGAGCACCGCCAACTTGTCCGAGATAGCTTCAGTCATCCTTTCTTCCAATACCTGATACCTGGCTTTAAAGTGAAGTCGCTCTTGGTATCGTACAGTATTTCGTATTTAGTATATCTGTATTTTATACCTTACTACAAATCTTTGCGAGTCCACTTTATAAAGAAACATTCGCTCGCCTCTTTTCAAATCAGGTGATAGTGCAATGGGACGATGTCGCACAAAAATCTCAAGTGAGCCAGACATCCATCAATCCCCCTTCTAGACAGGATGCTACTTCTGAGTGGGGGTGTCTCCTTGTCCGACGCCTTTCCCACTGTTTTGAGGATGAATTATCGCGCCCTTACATTTCAGGAAAATATTCGCCAAGAGCCACAAAGCAGCTCTCTCCTATTTCTCATTCGGGATGTTTTTTCCCAGTTTGAGGGGGTATGATTGGAAAAAAAAGGCCCATCTCCCCGCGAGGGGGACTCGAGTAAATGCGTCGCATAGGGGTTGGGTGTATTGCGTTAACGTTTAGTGTTTGGGGAGTTGGTGGTAGTGAATGCGTTGTATCAGCAGCTTCTTGACGTAGTTTGAATGAGTCAAGGATATAAGGCGCGTTCGTAGCCTTTGATTCTGTGTCGGTTTTGTGGCGCAGTGGGAAGAGCACCATGTACATCGCGTTCCGCCCACAGGTAGTGAATGGGTTGTATCAGCAGCTTCTTGACGTAGTTTGAAGAAGTCAAGGATAGAAGTCGCGTTCGTAGCCTTTCATTCTGCGTCGGCTTTGTGGCGCAGTGGGTAGAGCACCATGTACCTTGCGTTCCGGCCGCAGGATCATGGGATCGAAACCAGGCGCCGGTATGTATTATTTTTTATATAGGGTAGGGGGAGGGTTGCGGACCTGTTGTTGAGAGCGGGGAGGGTAGCGTGATGCGGGAGAGGAGGAGTGAGGGAGAGGGCGCACCTGCGCGCTGATCTGTTGCGGACGGACGGCGGACGCTACATGTGAGTTAAAGAAATGCTGTGCATTTAAAAAGACCGCCAAAATAGTCAGGTTGGAATTAAGAGGGAAGAACAAATCAAACTGGACGACCACCTATCTCCTACCCTCAAACGCCCCCTCTTCCTGGCACTGACCAGAAAACGCGAGTTCAAGTGGCAGTTTGTGCGATCTAACTTCTATCTCCTGTCTGGACCACCCATGTATATACCCTTCTCCTTCTGGCGAGGGATGCATCTCCAAAACATTAACCAGCCGTTACGGGACCTCCATTCCTTACGCTCGTAACATAGCATCACCCCTTCCCCACCTGTCTGTCCACGATGACCACTGTTGGGCGATTTCCTAAAAGTCGCGTCTCAACGCCCTAGTACTGATATACTGGACTTGAAACCAGCACTCATAATTTTTATTCTGTTGGCCTTTGTTTGCGATGCAATTTCACCTGTCGTCCATGCGAATCCCAGAGAGACTGCAAGCACACACTCGGGAAACTAGCTCCTGTCCACAAGTACTAAATCACAATCCAGTATTCTTGCACACAACCGCTTCTGCTGACGAACCCAAACAAGCCGCCCGGCTTCTTTGTAGAAGGTACAAACAGACACCCATCTTACTCGTGCGACTATACCGCCACGGCCACAGTTGCTGTAAAAAAAAAATCTCGTGCGGCCTGTGGCTCCCTTGCCCTTGTCATACATGACTTCAATCTCTTTCTCCTCAATCACACCATCTCACATAAAGAAACGAGCCCAGAATTACTAGAAATACTGCCCTACATCTCTAGTGGACACAATTGACGTCTGGTGGGGCTTCGACAAAGAAAACCTTCGGCTACAGAAATTGTGAGAACAGCGCCAAAACCGGATCTCCCCCTCAATAATTGGGATGTTCTCCGAAAGTTCGTAACCTTCCACCGTCTGGATCTTCATCGAACACTGGATTGATGAACTCGATGAGACTGCGCCGGCAACACTGAAAAGGTTGAAGTTCTCCCCCTCGATCTCTGGAGAAACAGGACAGCGGAATTTTGAGCATTTCGGACGACATAACCCTCTGCACAAACTTCAAATAGCGGATTTGAAGTCTCTCAACACACATTTTATACCGCGAGGTCACCCTGGTGGCCAGGGCAATGGCCTCCTCCCCCTGAATTTACGTTCGGGATTTGATAGCCGTGTTGAAACGGGTTAAATCGCCCTTTTGATTAGTTAAAGCAAAGGTAATGGCGTCGTGATTGTCGTAATTGGCATCATCCACATTGATCGCATCCTGGAATATTTGGAATGGTTTCCATGTGGACTTTCCTCGCGCATCTGTGCTCCGCGCTGTACACAGGTGCGTGTTTCTCAGCAGCAGCGGGGCATAAAATCGCGTCCTGACCTCGGTTGGAATTAACAAGCGACGACGTAGGTCATGACAACTCGCGGTTTTGTCAGACGAGGTCTTGCCCACAGGAAGGCATATCGCATATTCAGTGGTAAACTGCACTCCCGCATAACTTCTGGGTGTTTTCTTCATTCTTGAGGAAACCGGGTCCCTCGAACTTTTACTCAGTTGTAGGTCAAATATGCAGCACATCATCAATATAGACATCTCCATGGCACCATGGATGCAGCCGAATTGCGATGTAAAGCCAACGGAAGTGGCGAAGGCTCAAACCAGTATCAAATGCACTGCAAGAACTTTCTCGGGCGTGTCCAATGCAAACATTAGAGAGGCTGATCAGGTTCCGGGGCAAGAAGCATATCCCAAATTTATTGCGCTTAAAATGTGGACAAGAATTGTATACGTGACAGTTTGTGCATCGCGTAATTCGCGGTAATTGGAGCTATAAAAATGTCCGCTTCTTGCTCGAAGCTTGGTAGCATGCTCCCCAAAGCCCCCTGCCTCCCGCACTCCTTCGAATAGAGTGCCACACATCACGGGCACATTTCAACTCAGCCTCCGCACAGCAGTGTATCACACGCATGCTCTTCGAGGTCGCAGGGGCCAGCAGTGTTTTCTTTCACTTTATTTCTACCCATTTTTCAATCCCAGAGATGAACAGCACGATCAAACGGAAAACCATCCACGCCACGTATAATCGCACTAGCCGATTGGGCGCCGCATTTCAGTCAGCAAAAAATGTTTCATCTAAAAGTGACGTGGACTGAAAGTGTCGCATAATCGCTGCAGTATACAGTCTGTTTTCGTCCCGCGAAGGAGCAGCTCGCAAACTTGCGCACGGTGTGTTCTTCCCAGTGCCTGTGGCCAGAGGCACGAAGCTAGTTGGCCGAGGGCTCGGTGTCCGGCTGAGTCGCCGCGCGCAAGAAGGATGCTCGCTCGTAGTACTTGTCGTAGATGCGCCGGATGGTGAGTATCTCGTCGACGAGCGCCTGCGTCACCATCTGCACGAAGGCCAGCAGGATGACGAAGACGAGGCAGACGCCCGTGATGATGGTGACGTTCTCGCGGACGAAGCGGTGCGCCGCGTCCAGGCAGTTGCCCGTGTACACCTGGAACCAGGCGTCGTAGTCGGTCATGTTCAGCACGTTGCTGCCGCATGACAGGCTCACCACCTGCGCCAAGGGAGTAGAAGGGCCCATGAAAAAAATTCCCCCGCATTTCCCCGAGGGGGAGAATGTGAAAGTGCGAATGCACGGTTATCGGCCCGCTTGCGGCGCTTGCGCTCGGCCCCCGCAGCCCACCGCCTCGCCGCCTTCTCTTCCATCTCTTCCATCGGGTTTGTAGTATCACGTGTACACCACGCAGTTATCAAGCCGCTATAACGCCGCTGAGTCGCCAACGCACGCCGCTGACGACGTAGTTTGAATGCGTTAAAGATATAAGGCGCGTCTAAACACTGATATCAGCGTCGCGTCCGTGGCTTGGTCGGTAGAGCGTCTCGCTGCGGCCGCAAAGTCCTCGGATAGAAACCTGGCGCCGTATGCTGTTTCTTTTTTAAATATAGAGGAGCACTGCGGACGCCGCCGCCGCCGCCGCCGCCGGCGGTGGATGGTTTGGGGTCGCTTATAAAGTGCATTCACACTTAAAAGGCATACAACGTTTTAACGGCTCTGCTAAAATCTGGAATAAACTTCCAAGGAGTTTTCACATGGTCGGAGCCTGGAGCCTTGCCGTTATCATCCAGAGTGACCAGTGTTAGTATGGAACGCATGTCATCTATTTCGACGACGTCATGAAACACAGTATCAGCCCACAATCAGCGTGCCAATCTTTTGGTGAGCTGGTAAGCCCTCCCCGCGACGCTGCAGGGCATAGGCAATGGCATCTGCTTTGACCATCGCTTTCTGCCACGAAACAACGCATGCATATCTAGATAGGTGTAATACCAGTTGGAGTATAGTCGAATGACAATCGAGGGAACGCAAGTTACCGTAACCAGCCAGCAAAGGGCATATGGTTATTTCGCTAGTTGCGTGCAGCATTATAAATGCTACAAACAGTCAACCGCCCAAAACCCGAACTTAGCGGAGCTGGCACCGTACTCTTCGGCGATGCCTGCCTCTCCGTCTTAACCAGTAGTTTGAAAAGGAACATGGCCGGTTGTGGACCCGCACGAGAGATTCAATGTGCCTTCTTCTTGAGAGGAATCTCCTACCCCGTACACCATAACTTACAAATAGTCCATAACGTTATATGGAAATCTACATGGGGCCTCTCGTACACACCATTGAACAAATTATTGCGTTCAAGGGCGCAGTGTTATGTCCTGCGTAAGCACCTGTTTCAAAGGGCGATCCAGTTTTGTCTCTTTAGACAAATTACAAAGGCCTGTAATGACTCGCATTTAATCATTCCAGATCGCAGATGCGTCGTGCATCGAATGGGAGATACCGTCACACCCGGTTATAGCGAACGGCAATACGCGCTCCGATTAGTTGGATATATCCAATAGTTCGATATAGCCGAACCCGCCTATAATGAGTATTGTTACCAGTTCGTAATCCGCGGGAACCGCCCCTCCTTCCCACCTCCGCCATCCCCGCATGCAGAAACGAACGCAGTAAAATAGCCAGTAAAACCCAAAAACAATTCCCTAATTGCAAGTAATAAACCTACTTTCAGCGTTAACTCTCTACTTCGCAAAAATGAGGTCATTTTTGTTTTCACTTTTGTTTTGCGGCGTCAACTAACACAGCATTCTCTACACGAAACATTGTTTGCACCAGTTCGGCCCCGTGTCCTTCAATATCGAAGAAGTATTGGCGGAGCACAATGACTGCCGAAAGTGCTTCATTAAGCGTCGCACGGCTTTCACTCGCTACATACTACCCCTCTTCGGTATTTTTCAGCAGGACCAGCTGCCATGACATCGGCGACAGTGTCAGCGTCCGAGGGGCTGACAGTGACCGAAACGTTGTCGTCGACACCCAGAAAATCCTCTAGGAACAGTTCTTTCGGCACAGCATCGGGAACGCTGGCGAGCCCTTCCCACACACTAAACTTTTTTACACCTTTTTTGGCCGAAAAGGGTGTAAAAACCTTGTCCCATGGCTAACACCTTTAAAAGGTGTTTTCGCAAAAAAAGGGTGTACGGACGAAAAAAAGGGTGTAAGAACAAAAAAAAGGTGTTGAGGATGCTCAACACCCTTAAAGGGTGGTGAGGACGCTCAACACCCTTAAAGGGTGGTGAGGACGCTCAACACCCTAAATAAAGGGTGTTGAGCATCCTCACACCGTTATTTAAAGGTGATGGCATGCGCAGTACCATGGTGTTGCGCATGTCATCTCCATAGCCTTGGAGGCTTGCGACCTATCACCAAGGTGTCCTAATGCAATTCATGGCGACAGGTGTATGTCTGGAGGCTCTGTAACTAAATGAAATGCAACAATTTATGACTAATGCCACAATTTTAAGTTATATATACAGTGATCCCTCGTGGCATCAAACTCGGATATCTTGAAATATCGGTTAACTTGACATGACACGCAAAAAAAACGTAGTAGTCTGAACCAAAAAAGAAGAAATAATAGAACTTCACAATTTCATGCACGCGACGATCACAACATTGGTGCACTAGAGGGACCACTGAAAACCGTTATCAGTGTGCTCACTACACATTAGCATTCAAGTGATACAACTAGACAGAACTGGACCCCCACTACAATTGCAATCATGTTTTCTGGTGGTAGCTTCCAAAAACAATATCCCATGTGATGTGCACCCGTAGAGAACTTGTATTGGTATTTGTCGTCACAACTTTTATAAAAGGCAGACAATCACATTTATAAGTTCTATTGACCATAAATTGCAAAATTTCTTTTGTGTCAAAAATCATGAGACTCAAGCCGAATGAAACCACGTTTTCCGAACAAACTTTTACAATCGACAGTAAATGTTGCAACACAAAAAAAGAAACAAGAATGTTTGCAAAATTTTGTGCATGAATCCTGAGACTAAAACTAATTCACAACCATAAACATATATGATTGAGGTGTCTATTAATAAACATTTTGGCAACTTCCCTTAAAACTTTACAGCCAAGCACATACCAAATATTAAGATACAAGCAATTATGAACTTCCTTCCCTCCGAATGCAATGAGGTGGACACAGCAGTCTGAACTATAAAGAACATTTATCTTTGACCCATCCTATAGCCGGTATTCATTGAAAAGTTTAGCTGTCAATTTCTTCGTTTGGCAACACTGAAATAGCCACGAACATGGCTGATCGCGCGGCTCGTGCCACTGCGGCCGCACGCCGAAGAAAAATATAACACCGACGTGCGTCGCCTGCTCCGTTTCAACCGATTCTCAACAGTGGTGTCATCAAAGTTGTTATTAAAAGCACTCGCGTTGGAGTCAAGGCATTACTTTGTGTTCGGCGGGCTAGAGCTTGGAATGTCCAAACCATATCATGCGCTTAGCACGGACAAGTACCGCCAGAATCCAAGCACACCCTTTAGGGTGCTTGGATTCTTTCGCCGCAGGAGCACCCTTTTCTGCCCAAAATATCATAGGTAGGAGCTTTTCCTGCAAAAGCACCCACCTAAAGGGGTACACAAAGGGTGCATCATCCTCGGTTCACAAATGGCGCTGCAGGTGTGCAGCCACATATGGCACAGTATGACACACAATTACGGTATGAAACATTCGTGCTTTCCAAGCTCCGTTCTATGAGACATTCCATTAAAGCTCAATGTCAGCTGATAATTTACTTGAACTTTTTGACCCACCGATTTTTGAAACATCCATTTATAAAGTCTAATATTACAGCCAAATCGCAGTACAGAAGTTGTATCATTAGAGGATGTTGATTATTCGAAACGGTGTTAAAAATTCAATTTTATGTTCATTTTGCTAAACTGCAGCGCACATCCTTCGAGCTTCACTGCACAGCATAAACGTGTTATGCAGTGAAAGCAAGTAGGCGTGCAACAGATCAACTGCACAAAAGTTCTTCGAACCTTAAAACCCTTGGCTTCTCAGCATTTCATCAAACTTCCAATCACGGTAGCTACTCGCAATGTTTAGTGCCTTATTCTTGAGCTGAGCAGAAAAGCTCAATATTAAGGCAGACCAAATACAATATGTATACTTCCCTACGTACTGTGGCTTTATTCTACCCATAAAAGTTGGGTCGCCACTGCCACTTATTTTATTTTACATTATTCTTTTTGCTTCATGAAAAATGACCCCACATAGCAATACCAAGAACTGTAAACATCACAGAACAATGCATATGAGTTCCCTGGTTGAAATGTGATGACATTGTTGTTATAGCAGTATTTTATCATGAGTCTAGCTTGTGCATGGTGCCTTGCATTATGTCCCTGCTGGTGGATGTGGGGTCATTTTTCGATGTTGCAAATGAAAAGCCAACAGCCAGTGCCCATTAGTTTCGTCTAGTATTACGAGGTGCGTCATGGGAACCATCAAACCCGTCTATAGCCCTTTTTAGAGTTGACTAGAAATAAAATCAGCAATATTATCGATAAAACGTTTAGCATCTTTTTTATTAGCAGCTTTAGTGTTGCTACTTTCCATATTTAGGTTTTTTCTGCTTTTCTTAATGACATTTTTGTTTCGCTGAGAAGGTGCATAACCAATGAAAGCTTTTCTGTAAACCTTTGGTAGCTATGTAATTGTTAGAAAATATTTTACTAAATAAGGCAGCTTAAACTTAGAATACTTGCATTTAGAAACATTAAAATCAATTTAAATTGATCATACATTTCTGGCTGTTTTTACACAAAGCTGCACATGGGATATTAAGTGCACCGCGAGGAGGGCTCTGGATTAGCTTTGGCAACTTTGGGATATTTATTGTGGACTTAAATCTCCACACATGGGCATTTTCACTTTCTGCCTCCACCAGGAAAATAGCCACCAATTTAGAGAGCTATTCTTACTAGTATTTGATGTACATTTTATAATAATCTCAAGTATTATAGCCACAAAATTATTCTCTACAACAGCACCCAGCAGGTGCTGTTATAGAGAGATTGTGCACTACACCAGACAATGTACTACACTGTCGAGAGCTTTGACATCTACAAAGCAAGCTAATACTGGTAAAATGTTTCATACCATAATTACTGCGTGTTCAAAGCTCACGTGTGAAGTACAGATACTGGTGCTTCAGCAAGAACCGAGGATGAGCACCCTTCCTGGTTCTGAAAAAAAATAAACATGGAAAAATGCTTTAAGCAGGATTAAGAAACAGGGTTGAAAGAAAGTGAGCAAGCAATTCTTTCAAAATATGCAAAGCAATGCAAACAAATATTTATTTCAACTTCATGTCTACAAAAGACAATCTCATTAAGGCTGGTAATGGGGTCTTGGGTAAAAAAAGAGCAGAGAGCACTTATATAAATGCTACAGGGAACCTTCAAGCCAAAAATTGCTTGAGCATTTAAACTAATCACTGTTCAACAAATTCATGAAAATTGAATGGATGAAAAACCAGCGGTAAACACAGGACACAGTTAAAAGAGAACAACGGGACAAGCTTATCCTGTCGTTCTCTTCCGTACCCTGTGTTTTCCGCTGGTTTTTCATCCATTCAAACATGTACCAACTAGCACAGTCCGATGCCTTGGTATCATAAAAAGACGAATTGTCACTCCTTACAGACAGTTGAAAAAAAAGAAAGTATAAAGCAGGTGACAAAATTAAAATGACAGCAGATTGGTTAACTTTTAATTTTAAGTGATAATATAAAAAATAATGGCATGAATGAAAGTGAGCAGCAACCACAGGACCATGATGCTAGGCCAACATTCCACTTTGAAGCAAAATATCCGCTTTCAACGCTACATAGGCCAAACATGCAATGCGGCAACCCTTTAGGCCCACAAAACCTTCCATAATCTTTAAAAAAGCTACAGTTTAGTTGAGAAAAACTGACCACAACAAATTGGAATTGACAACTAGATACAGTTGTCACACCCAAGCAAGCCGGCGAAAGATGAACAGATATCTAGCTGTCCTACCCCCTATTTGTGCCCTAGCCTCTGATCCGCTGCAGCAAACAAAAAAATTGTTTATATGTAGAACTATTGCTCTTGGTCAAACATAGACAGTTCTAATGAAGGAGCCAAGTAGGTTCCGAAACGTTGGGAACGCTTCGGATAAAGTCCTTGGTTAGAGTATTATATTTGTTTCCATCAAACACACAAAGAAAATGCATGGTAAAGCGCTAACATTAACTTTGTCTACTGCGGTTCCTTCATGGTGACATCACTACAGGAACCAAAAATACAATACAGTGCATTAAAGGGGCCATTCGGACAACATAGAAGTTCGCTTCGTTCGAAATATTTCCTGTTTTATAGTGCCCCACCGCTTCATTCACTGAGAAATTAATTTAGGTTAAAAGTCTGATTCTCCCACCATATCGTGTGTTTTTGGGATGTCAGCAATGAAGCCATAAGTGCATGTAATCAAACAAACTACTGCGTCACTCAGGTCTGCAGCCTTGCTAGCCATCAGTCCTCCCAGGTGGAGCTACCATACTCATCCACAAACCGTTGTTTGCCATTGCTTTGTTTTTGACCGCGTCTGCACCTGGCTTGTTTTCGTTACTGTAGAAAGTAATGGTTTTGTGAAACATGAGGTATCCTCGACAAACAGGGTCACGTAAGACAACATCGCCTATGCCAATCGGCCAGGGCCGTGCAAGCCAACTCCAAAGCGGCGGAGTGCTGTGCAGCTAAAACAAGCATAGTGCACGCCGTACCAACAGCAGTGCGCATCGGTACTTGTATGTGTGCGCGTATTTTCGTAACTTTCATTGTTTACTGCCCCATTTTTACTGCTGTAAAATGAATATGCATTACATTTAAGCGCAAATAGCTCGTTCGGCATGCTTATAAGGCCTGCCCAATTTGCGTTTGCTTTTGCCGGCCTCAGCCAATCGCACAGCTGGGGACATATGACATCATAGGTACTGCTGTGGGAAATGAGCTAGTGGGTCGCATGGCCATTCCCTTTTTCCTAATTATATAGCTTATTCGAGTGAAGTGCGCGTTAAAAATGGTGTCAGTATGATTCTAACGAGGCAATCTGTCGAATGAACCGAACTTGTGGGTTGTCTGCATGGCCGCTCTAAGCAAAGGCAAGGCAGCCAATTTTTCTGTTTAGACTGCCTTCATGCACACAGTAGTGCTCTATTACTGCCAGAAACTCATTACGGGACTCCTGACATATTTACAGTTGCAATAAAAATCAGAAATAGAACAAATAATCATTGAACACTCCACAATGTCCAAAAACAAAGGAATAATGTGCGAGTGAGCTACCTAAAACACTGCGACAGAAGATCATATACATCAAGGCAACTAATAAAAACCATGGCTAGTGCATAGCCACTATACAGCTCATTTGTTAAGGGCTTATGTGCGTCCCCACAAGTTGGCTGTGTAAACCCACTGACACCTAACAGAGTCCAAGGTTCGACGAAAACACGTCAGGGGAGGGTGATTCATTGATGAAATACAAGCAGGCACTCACCTGGTCAAAAACAAATAAATAAAGATGCCTTGGGGCCCCTACTGGCCCCTTGTTCACAATGAAGAGGGGGTGAAAGGTCGCGACTATCTATAGGTTCGGTGGCGCAGATTGCACATGTATATCTCGGGGAGATTACCCCGCTACCGGTTAATCGTGTTTTTAGTTGGTTGAATATGCTCTGATCCTAAAAGTAGTCGTGTCGACAGGCGCTTCTCTGATGCGATTATGCTTGCGGAATCCTAATCGATGCGGTGGTCAGTAGCCAGGTGATGATCCGCCAAGGCAATTCAACTTGCATTGCCTTTTTTGACATCGTTCTGGTGCTATTGAATTCTTTTAAAAATTTCCAGTTTCACCTATGTACGATTAGGAACGAAAAAGAGACGCCGACCAGTCCAAACAAAACGTACTGACGTTTAGGCTTCCAGCACGGAAGCCTTGTTCACAATAAATGCATCACCAGAAGTGGGTCGTTTAAGTGGGCTTAAATAATCGCTGCAAAGAGAGTGCGTAGATCGGGTTTAGATTTCCGTCGTTACGTTTGACTGTGTTAGATGTGGTCTGAATGATTAGTGATTCCAGATGTAGCCGTGATGCTGTCACTTTTTCTGTAGCGACGATTCTTGCATTGTCCCAATCAATCTTGTGGTCATTCACGACGGCGTGTTCGGCTAAAGCATTGTTGCGGACGCTTTTATTCTTTACGTCACGTGCGTACTGCTGCAGACGATTCTTATAATTTCCTGATTCCCCGATATACACGCCACTGCAGTCTGCACAAGGTATCTCGTATACCACACCGGAGAAGCGCTCCTTGGGCAAGCGGTCCTCGACTCTCACGAGCTCATGGCGCATCTTTTTGGCTGGAACGTGGGCCACCTGCACGTCATATTCCCGTAGGATACGTGCCAAACATTCACTTGTTCCTGGAAGGTAGGGCACAGGAGCTCGCTTCATCGCGGCAGGAGGCACGTCCATTGTCCCCGTCGGGTCAGTTGGCGTTCCGTTGCGTTTTTAAAGTGCCTAGGGTAACCGCAGCTAGCCAGGTCGTCCCGTACCTTTGCCGTGTCCACCGCCGCATCCTCGGGCTTCGAGCACAATCTTTTCACACGCTGCAGTAGCGTGCTAACAACAGCCGTCTTGCGGGAAGCGGGGTGCACGGAGTTGAAGTTCAGGTAGCGGCCTGTGTGCGTTTCCTTACGGTACACGCTGAAACATAGCCTCTGGCCCTGCCGAGACACGAGGACGTCCAGGAAGGGAAGTTTGCCATCGGCCCCCTCTTCTGACGTGAACTGAATGGCACGTTCCATACTGTTGAGGTGGGCCAGCAAGCTGTTCGCCGCGTCTTTCTGAACGACGCCAAAACAATCGTCGACATAACGCAAGAACACTTTTGGTTGAGGGGCAAAGAAGGCTAGCGCGCGTGCTTCCAGCGCTTCCATAGTCAGGTTCGCCGCCGTGACCGAAATAGCGGCACCCATTGGAGTCTCCTGCCTTTGCTTGTAAAAATGGCTTATAAAGACGAAGTACGTATTGTTGAGGCAAAAATCTAGAAGCCTGCGTAGTTCTGGCACATCCATCGGTGATCTCTTGGGCAACGTCTGATCAGCCTCGAGAGCAGCGGTGCATAGGTTGACAGCCAGGTCAATCGTAATGCTCGTGAAAAGGGACTTCACGTCTAAGGACACCATCAAGTCGTCTTTCTCCATCACGGTGTTGCAAGTCTTCTCGACAAAATCGAAAGAATTACGAATGTGAGTGGTCCCTTTACCGACGAGCGGAGCCAGAACTTGGTGCAGGGCCACCTGTCGAAGTTCCTGCACCAAGTTCTGGCTCCGCTCGTCGGTAAAGGGACCACTCACATTCGTAATTCTTTCGATTTTGTCGAGAAGACTCGCAACACCGTGATCGAGAAAGACGACTTGATGGTGTCCTTCGACGTGAAGTCCCTTTTCACGAGCATTCCGATTGACCTGGCTGTCAACCTATGCACCGCTGCTCTCGAGGCTGATCAGACGTTGCCCAAGAGATCACCGATGGATGAGCCAGAACTACGCAGGCTTCTAGATTTTTGCCTGAACAATACGTACTTCGTCTTTATAGGCCATTTTTACAAGCAATGGCAGGAAACTCCAATGGGTGCCGCTATTTCGGTCACGGCGGCAAACCCGACCATGGAAGCGCTGGAAGCACGCGCGCTAGCCTCCTTTGTCCCTCAACCAAAAGTGTTCTTGCGTTATGTCGACGATCGTTTCGGCGTCGTTCAGAAAGACGCGGCGAACAGCTTGCTGGCCCACCTCAACAGTATGGAACGTGCCATTCAGTTCACGTCAGAAGGGGGGGCCGATGGCAAACTTCCCTTCCTGGACGTCCTCGAGTCTCGGCAGGGCCAGAGGCTACGTTTCAGCGTGTACCGCAAGGAAACGCACACAGACTGCTACCTGAACTTCAACTCCGTGCACCCCGCTTCCCGCAAGACGGCTGTTGTTAGCACGCTACTGCAGCGTGCGAAAAGATCGTGCTCAAAGCCCGAGGATGCGGCGGTGGACACGGCAAAGGTACAGGACAACCTGGCTAGCTGCGGTTACCCGAGGCACTTTATAAACGCAACAGAACGCCAACTGACCCGACGGGGACAACTGGACGTGCCTCCTGCCCCGATGAAGCGAGCTCCTGTGCATTACCTTCCAGGAACAAGTGAATGTTTGGCACGTATCCTACGGGAATATGACGTGCAGGTGGCCCACGTTCCAGCCCAAAAGATGCGCCATGAGCTCGTGAGAGTCGAGGACCGCTTGCCCAAGGAGCGCTTCTCCGGTGTGGTATACGAGATACCTTGTGCAGACTGCAGTGGCGTGTATATCGGGGAATCAGGAAATTATAAGAATCATCTGCAGCAGCACGCACGTGAAGTAAAGAATAAAAGCGTCCGCAACAATGCTTTAGCCAAACACGCCGTCGTGAATGACCACAAGATTGATTGGGACAATGCAAGAATCGTCGCTACAGAAAAAGTGACCATCACGGCTACATCTGGAATAACTAATCATTCAGACCACATCTAACACAGTCAATTGTAACGACGGAAATCTAAACCCGATCTACTCACGCTCTTTGCAGCGATTATAGAAGCCCACTTAAACGACCCACTTCTGGTGATGCATTTATTGTGAACAAGGCTTCGGTGCTGGAAGCCCAAACGTCAGTACGTTTTGTTTGGACTGGTCGGCGTCTCTTTTTCGTTCCTAATGTACCCTCCCGGCCAGACGGGATTCCATCATGCTCTCGATTTCACCTATGTAGGATGCGTCGCAATCCTTGCATGGAATTTTGTAGGCAACACCGGGGAATCTTGATTTTTCTAAAGGGTCCTTCACGCGTACCAGCTTCTGATTAAGCCTGTTCGTTGGCACGTGTGCAATTTTAACGCCATATGTGCCAAACACCCTTGCAAGAGCTTCACTGATGCCTTGCGTGTAGAGGACGGCAGCGCGGTTTTGCCTGTATTTTTCAGGAACCCTTTCGGGGGAGGCAACTGAAGCCCGCAATTGTTGCGTCCTCACAAGCTTTGAAGGGTAGCCATTGCTGCGAAGGTCCTTCCTTACCACGGCTAGCTCTTGCTTGCGCAGACCAGGCTCAGAGCAGATTCGTGATGCGCGTGAGAAGAGTGCAGTGGCGACGGAGCATTTTTGGCCTATAGGATGCGCAGAGTTGAACCCCAGGTATCTACTCGTGTGGGTCGGCTTTCGATACACACTGGTTGTAAATCCTTGGGCCGACCGTCTCACAAGTACGTCGAGGAAGGCGATCTGTCCATTATTTTCCTGTTGCATGGTGAACTGGATGCTTGGAACACAAGAGTTTAGATGCTCAAATAAATGCATTACGTCTCGGCGGTGGATCACACAAAAACAGTCGTCTACGTAGCAGACAAACATCTTGGGGCCGCCTTTTACGAGTATAGCGCAGAATTTTCTAGAGCCTCTAGGGCAATATTCGCACAGACTACTGAAACGGAAGCTCCCATCCCTGTTCGAAACCGCTGGTCCGTTGAAAACAAAACATGTGCGTTCTGCAGGCCAAATTCCAGGAGACAATACAAGTCTTGCGTCTCAATTGGCGAATGTGAAGGCAGAGATGCATCGTTCTCGAGTAGATCCTTGCAACTCCGGACCGCGTAATTTTGCCTGGAATTTGGCCTGCAGAACACGTTTTGTTTTCAACGTATAATGTTACAAGCAGCGGTTTGGAACAGCGATGGGAGCTTCCGTTTCAGCAGCCTGTGCAAATATTGCCTCAGAGGCTCTAAAAAATTCTGCGCTATGCTCGTACAAGACGGCCCCAAGATTTTTGTCAGCTACGTAGACTGCTTTTGTGTGATCCACCGCCGAGACGTAATGCCTTTAATTGAGCATCTAAACTCTTGTGTTCCAAGTATCCAGTTCACCATGGCAAAGGAAAATAATGGACAGATCGCCTTCCTCGACGTACTTGTGAGACGGTCGACCAAAGGATTTACAACCAGTGTGTATCGAAAGCCGACCCACACGGGTAGATACCTGGGGTTCGACTCTGCGCATCCTATAGGCCAAAAACGCTCCGTCGCCACTGCACTCTTCTCACGCGCATCACGAATCTGCTCTGAGCCTGGTCTGCGCAAGCAAGAGCTAGCCGTGGTAAGGAAGGACCTTCGCAGTAACGGCTACCCTTCAAAGCTTGTGAGGACGCAACAATTGCGGGCTTCAGTTGCCTCCTCCGAAAGGGTTCCTGAAGAAGACAGGCAAAAACGCGCTGCCGTCCCCTACACGCAAGGCATCAGTGAAGCTCTTGCAAGGGTGTTTGGCACATATGGCGTTAAAACTGCACACGTGCCAACGAACAGGCTTAAGCAGAAGCTGGTACGCATGAAGGACCCTTTAGAAAAATCAAGATTCCTCGGAGTTGCCTACAAAATTCCATGCAAGGATAGCGATGCATCCTACATAGTTCACTGGGAATTTTTAAAAGAAGAATTCAATAGCACCAGAATGATGTCAAAAAGGGCAATGTAAGCTGAAATGCCTTGGCGGATCATCACCTGGCTACTGACCACGTCATCGATTGGGATTCCGCAAGCATAATCGCATCAGAGAAGCGCCTGTCGACACAACTACTTTTAGAATCAGTGCATAATCAACCAACTAAAAACACGATTAACCGGTCGCGGGGTAATCTCCCCGAGATACACATGCGCACTCTGCGCCACCGAACCTATAAATAATCGAGACCTTTCACCCCCCTTTCATTGTGATCAAGGGACCAGTAGGGGCCCCAAAACGTCTTTATTTGTTTATTTGTTTTTGACCAGGCGAGTGCCTGCTTGTATTTCATCAACACCGAACTAACCCGCCTGAATCACCACTTCATAGACATTGAGCAATTCTTTGAATTGGTTTATTATAGCAAGCTGTCTTGTTTATTTCCTTTTTTTTGGCATTTCCTGTCTCATTTGAAATTGGGAGACCAGATAGCTTTTACTACGGGTCATGCACTGGTGACAACAAATATTTGATTTCACTTTAAACAATTTTGAGTTCTGTTTTATTGCTCACCAGCCAATGACCTGAAATATAAGAGGCTCTTAAAACATGTGCTGGCATTTCTTTCCTGCACTGTAGTACAACTAATCATGAGTTTTATCATATTTTGTTCACAAATTGTAATATTTAGAAAGTATTCAGCTGAATGAAAACGTTATTTCAGAAGCATGCGCAATCAACAAGGCCTCAATGACTCTCACCACGTGGTTCACTTGTTTCCGTCACAAATAACCTGATTGCAGCCACATTCCACCCAAGACGAAGGTAACATACCCTCTGGGATGATGAATATTTAAAATGCCTTACGAGTAAGTGCTCAGCACATGAAATTGTGGCATTAAAACAGAAGATCCGTCTGCGGCATCCTTCACTTGGGGCAGCGCTTGATCACAAACTTCGAGAAGCTGAAAAATGCTCCATGCGCCGCTCCAGCCAGCAGAAACAATGCAGGACGCAAGTTGGTAGGTGGACCGTTGGCATCCTGCGATTGTGAACATTTTTATTTAGTAGATGCTCTTTTTTTTGTACCGTTGTTCATTTTTCCTTTAACAAGCAGCTGAACTCCTGCAGGTTCTACGAATCATACAAGCATAATAAAATGCAGCAATGCAGAACAATTGGCAGGATTACCTCAATTTTTCTTTTC
Organism: Haemaphysalis longicornis; assembly: GCF_048455015.1. NCBI lineage: Eukaryota > Metazoa > Arthropoda > Arachnida > Ixodida > Ixodidae > Haemaphysalis > Haemaphysalis longicornis. The sequence goes on from NW_027526422.1 coordinate 194,898,142, forward strand.
TAGGAATGAAAACAATGTAGGTAATCTATACACAACTACAATCAAACCTTTCAATTTTTACCTACTTCACTCCTAACAAGCCCGCATACAGGTTAGACATGTGAGAAAGCTGCTAAATTTATGCCCACAAACTTAATCAGGCATCAGAAATCGGCAGGGAACGACGTGTTACCTTTAAATGGCACTTTTTTTTGTTCAAAACACGTAAATGGGCGAGAAAGGCCCATAACTATGATTTCGTACCCTTATCTGGAATGGTTTTCAGGCAATGCTTACATCTCACTTCAGTACCTTCAGGTGGTGGAGATCTTTGAAAACTCATTGCGGGCAAGTGGGTTGTGTTCCAGCTCTCGTATCTTGCCAGCATATGCTGGATTCCAGCATTCCCAATTCAACGTGACGACTTGAATGTGGTGGATGCAAGAAAAAATAAGCACACGCCACGGGCGTCGCCGGGGGGGGGTCCAGGTGCTCAGGTGCTCCCCCCCCCCCTTCATAATGTTTTATGCCAAGGCTGGGGTGCGGTTTAGGCAGCCTGAAAAACCGCCTGAAGTCACCTGCAGTTTTAAGGACATTCTTGCTCACATAAAGCTGAAAACAAGGGCTATGTCAACGTCTGATCCCTGCGCCCGCTCCAGATGCTGTACCTGTCAATATATACAGCCCGGCTGCATTTCGCGCCGGATACACCGACAAGCACCGGGAACCTGCCGCGAGCCGATCAAAACAGCCCTACTGTTTCAATGGCGGAACAGCACGGCCGGGGAATGGCAGAACAGCAGGAAAAGCCTCATATAGGCTTACATGTGGTCGGGAGCGTGTCATTCCTTGTCTTTACACTGGTACAAAGTATAATCACATGACAGAGCATGTCGCTGTATTTTGTTCAGTCAACTATCAATCCTTGATATGTTTATTTTTCTACCGACATCGCATTTCATTGACTATTGCAGATCCATAATTTCTGCTGCATAAAAAGCATTGCTCTGCCCATGTTGTATTTCCTCCACATCAACAAAACTACACAATTCTCCTTATTGCGGAGCTTTATTTTTTTGGCACTATTCCACTGTTTCCTTGACCTCCCTCTTGGTTAGAATCAGCTTTCTGTATTTGCTTAACCGGAATTTTACTGAAGCCATGTCTGTTTCGATTTAACAGATAGAAATATAATGAAAATTAAGAAACGTGCAACAAGCTCAACATTCAACAGCAGTGCAATAAGGTGTTCTGCTTAGCGCAAGTTTACTACTCACGTTACTTGCACAAAAAATAACAAAAGGCGATTACTTAAGGACGAAGACGCACGTTTGCTAGCTTCACCGCCATAATATACGAATGCGCCACATGTACAGTCCACTGCGATTCGATGGTTGTCGCGGGAAAGCTACTCTTTCAAACGAAGCAGAAAGAACACCAGCTTTAGCAAATATTCCATGCAAGTTTCGTTATCGTCGGCGTAATAAAGAGCAACCAAGTCCAAGTCTGCGCTTGATAACAACGAATGTACGGCTTGAAACCCAAAGGGTGGCAAGTCAGTCGTGCGGGCCATTGTTGTATCATGGAACAGCCAACAAGGGAGCGAAGAGTGCGAAATCTCGATTTTCATGGTTCCGAAACGAAACCGTGGGCTGGTGGCACGCTTGGCCGCTCGATGCTGGCGCGATAACCTTCAAATCGTGCTCGACTGTACTTCATAGCTGACAAGAAAACTTAATAGTCCCTTTTCTAAAGGAAAATCTAAAACACGAGAATCTTGATAGCAAACATTCAGTGTTGGCCTCCACTTCCTCCCGACGAACTTCGGGGACCGCGCGCCACTCACGAGCGCACTCATGATCACGCTCACGAGCGTGGGTCCGCCTAACCACCTGCTCTGCGGACGAATGATTCGCCCGTGGTCTGCCTATAGACCAGCGAACGGGAATTTAGGTGATCATAATTATCATCACCATCTAAGCTCCTTAAAGGAGCCATGAAGAGAAAACACAAGTTTGGTTCATTCAAAAGATTGTCTCGTTAGAATCATACTGACACCACTTCTAACGTAAACTTCGCTCAAATAAGCTACATAATTAGGAAAAACGGGAATGGTCATGCGACCCACCAGCTCATTTCCCGCAACAGAACCTATGATGTCACATGAGCTAAGCTCTGCGATTGGCGGAGGCTGGCAGAAGCAGACGCCAATTAGGTAGAGCTTATAAACTAGACGAATGAGCGATTTGCGCTTAAATTTAGGGCACATTCTTTACAAAGCAATAAGAATGATGGGACAAACAGTGGAAGTTACGAAAGCACATGTAAACATAGAAGTACTGATGTGTTCTGCTGTTCGTACTGCGCACAGCATGCTTGGTTTAGCTGCACAGCACTGCGGGGCTTGGGGTTGTCTCAGACGACACTGGCCGATTGACGCAAGCAACGGTGTCTTACGTGACCCCATTTGTCGAGCGAGCACTGTTTCAGGGAACGAATATTTTCTCCCAGAACAAAAACAAGCCAGATTTAAATGCGGGCAAAAACAAACCAAACGCTTGCCACGGTATGGTGGCGCCATCTAGGTTACAGAACGTAAAAAAACGCGGGAACAAACCAACACCGCTGTACAGGGTGGAGACAACCTTTGAACGGTCCCGTGCCGCCGCAATTGGGCCAACGGGCTCAACGCGTTATTTTTTTCGTTTCCCACGAGACCTAGCAACGCGAAACAGACAATATGATTCAAACTTCTTCAGTAAACCGCGTTGCGGCGATAATTTTAGCGCGGTTTTGACACAATGACTTGCTTCGGCGGCGAGCGAGCAACCAAAAATGGCGCCGCCAGCGTATACGTGTCTCTGCCCTGTACGGCGGATGCGTGAATGAAGGTACTCTAGGCTGCAGAGCGCTTGGTTCCTGTGATGTCATTTGGGACCACGAAAACGCACAATTGAGCGGGAAAATCAAAATTGTAACCTAAATTGTTTAATTTCTCAGTGAATAAAGCACCGTTTGTATCCGGACAAGCGCTGGGGGCACTATAAAACACGAAATCTTTCGAATAAAACCAACTTGCATTTTCTCTTCATGGCTCCTTTAAGGTGGGCTTTACAGTTAGCGTTGAGCATACACAAATCGCATGTTAAAGTCAGTTATTTCAAGCTTCGTTTGCAAAACAACGCGCAAGATGCCTTGCCTACATATTTCCCCGTCCCATCTTTTGGTCGACCACGGTTCCCCCCCCCCCCCCCCCCCGAAAAAAAATTCCTTGCTACGCGCCTGGCAAACGCCCAATCAGGAGTACGTTCAGCATGCACGTCGGTTGTTTAAAAAAAGGGTGTAATGTATTGCTCAGAAGACTCAATGCTTGCACGCATCTTGGAGCAGCAACGGCCTTGGCAGATGTGTTTGAGTGGTTTTTCCTCTCTCATAACATCCACACTGCTTTCAGGAAAAGCCCCAGGCCTAGCAATTAGCATGTTCCAGTTAAGAATGCTGCTGCTGATACTTTACACTTTCAAATCTTTTTCTTTGTGGAAGGATGTTTCTTTATTGGCGGTACAGCACTAGCGTGCGTAAATCGCAGCCTTCAGAACCCCAATCAGGCCTGTTTAAATGGTACAGGCAGTTACATAACTATTTGAAAAAGTGGACTGCAAGGACTGTCAATTCACATGATAAACATCCAAAAAATAGCTGGAAACAGAACTGGTAAGGCTTTATCGAAGACTAAACTACAAAGGTAATAACATTTTTGTGTCACCACCTAAGGAATATGGCTTCACCGTAAACATGACTAACACCAGGAAGTTCGTATACATGGTGATTAACTGCTACGCCCACATTATGATTTTGGGTGAAACTTTTGAGTTTTCCGAAATTAACAATAAAGGTTGCCATTGAGCGCCTACATGTTAGGTTATGCATGAAACACCAATAATTGTTAAGGGGGAGAGAACTTGTACATTCAAGTGATCGAACCTTATTCAAGTATGATAGCCCACTGTGCTACCAAAACTGTGTTTGAAAACTTACGTTCTTGCAGCCAAACACTGTTGACAATGCTTGTGGCTCTTGTCCGGTTGAATGGAGGGACGTGATGCGCTCAGACCGTCCAGAGGTCTAAAACGGGATGACACATGATTACCACACATGCAAGAATGGAAATGATTAGGTGCACGAATGTTACGTCTCGGGCAACACAACATTCAGCCAAAATCACTGCCCGCGTACCGCCGCACCGTACACATGGTGAGGTGGCTCGCCGCAAACGCAACGAAGCTTGCGAGGCGCGCACATTCGCTCGCAAACGATTCTCCCTCGCAATTCCCAACACGGCACAAACGACTGCGGTGATCAACGAAGCCGAAAACGCTGCGCAGCACAGTTTAGAAGAGTAGCCGCCCGTGTTCTGATAAACTACGCGTAAGACGTGGTTCGCAGTGGTGAACTCTGAAGCTGTTCAATATAGTGCTCCGGAATGGGAAACGTTACTGAGTTACTGAGCGCCACGGCGTTACTGAGCGCCAGTGCGTTTAGCGCTCAATGCAAGCACCACAATCTTTCGCACATCGCCTTTCTAGAGACGAGCCCTCTAGGTTCAACCTCGCCAGTTCAGTTAAACAATTCACACACGCGTGCTCCTGTTAACGAATCCTTAAAGCGGCGATGACAGCTACAAACGACATCCAGTGACAAGAAAGGCGGCAAATGTGACGACAGCTTACCGAGAGGAGCCGACGCAGAAGAGCGAGCGACGTTCAGAGGCAAGCGCCAAGCAAAATTAGCCGTCTTCAGGTGGCAAAGTTGTTCTCAAATACTTCATCGCGAAGTCGAACACGACAGACACAACCGAAGACGACGAGGTGCCCAATTAATCATAATAACTGCGCTTGTTTAACCGCACACCACAGTAAACACGTAAACAATCCGATGAAAGACGGGTCACGGGGTATCTGTTCCGGAATCCGGCCACGCCGCCGCGCGCCGTACTTAAGATATCGGCCGTTGGCAGGGAGTTGCGTAAACAAATTAAAACGACAACAATAAATAATTACCTCTTTTACTGAATATAACATAATCTTTAGGTTTATTATTTACTGTGTGTATTATAATAAAGAAGCTTAGATATTTAAAGTTTACAAACACAAAACGCGAACTGAAGCTTATGGCGCTCGATTTGAACGTTAAAAAAAGCAGCAGATAGTAAGATAACACTGCGCAATGAAATTTGGCAGTGTTCTAGTGTAAGTAATCGTATTATTATTTGGCGTCTGTTTATTTAGCGCCCGATTTCATGCCCCTACCTCCCCAACTTTTGTTTTCTTTTGATATCTGCCTTGTTCTCCAACGTTGTTTCTGCAGGAGAAACTAGGTGGTCTGTTTATTGCATTTGTACACAATATTTACGGTCGCTAACAATAAGAATGGAATAAAATTGTGATTGCTAGTACGTTATAACTCCACTGAGTGACGAGAATGACTGTAGTCAGAGAGGGCTATGATTGTGCTGGTGGGGCAGGAGAGGAACAGGGAACGACGGAATGATGATACAGATGTCACAGTTCAAGGCTGTGCTGTGCTCCGTGCAAGGCTGTAGGAAACAAAAAGTGGGAGGGGGAGTGTTATTCTGTCGATGTCGTAATAAGCAAGGGCTGATATTTTTCCTGTTTCAACGTCGGTGCTGCCGCTGCTTTTTATTGAATTTGGCAGCTTTTTTTTTTTGCTTTTGAACATTTTTGACGAGGTTGGGTGGATGGTACAATGGGATGTCTTTTTGAAATTATATTGCATGCATGACCTCAATCAATGATGATCTGAACACCTTTTCCCCACCCTTTCAACACCCTTAAAAAAAAGGGGCGTTGAGGTTGGTCAACACCCTTTTTTTCACGCAAAAAGGGTGGAAAGCTACATAAAAGGGTGTTGAGATTCAAGAAAAAGGGCGTAAGGGCCTCCCAACACCCTTTTTTCAATTATTTTACGCCCTTTTTGGCCAAAAGGGTGTAAAAAAGTTTAGTGTGCACAGTTCACCAATGCTGCCGTCTTGGTCCGTACTCCCTGACTCGGCGGATTCCGCCGTGAGTCCCGTGCGTCGGAAACAGTAACGGGAAGTGTTGGGCGTCACATCGCTCCGTGCGAGGCGCAACGTCTTTGTCGCGGCTCTTGCTCCATGGTCGCGGCCAACCCACATCTCAATCGCTGCTCCGAGACCATGCATTTCGGCGGCCCTTCTAGGCATGCCGAGTTCGATATATCACATGTGAACTTCGTTATAAGGAATATGTTTCGCAGGTATTTCCGTAACAGGTATGTTTTTGTTCGATATATAGCATAATTCGCTATATCCGGGTTCGTTATTTCTGGGTTTGACTGTACGCTAACCTCTGAACCTTATGCCACTTTTTAAAAATGTACACACACCAGACTTTCCTATCTTGCCTGCTGAGCTCATTGGGGCTGCCCTGCCCACCTTTCAGTCCTCACGATTTCCTTTGCGTAAATTCACAGCAGGTCCTACCATTTAACAAGTGCTTAACGTTTTAATTTCAGGTTCTCTTTAAATCTATGTTTAACAACTCGTTTCCCTCAATAGACCTACGCAGGCATCAAAGATGGGAATATATTCGTTCCCTGCTATGACAATAGTTGTTCTTAACACGTCCTCTACGACTCGCCACAAGTTAGTTATATACGCATGAACTCTCTGCATGCATTCAGATATGTCTATGATTTATTGATTGATTTTAGGGTTTAATGCGCCGACGCAACGCACGCGATGAGGTGTGCCGTGGTGGAGGGCTGCGAATTAATTTCGACCAACTGGTGGTCTTTAACGTGCGCCAAAATGTCGTACACACGGGCGTTTTTGCTTTTCGCCTCCACCAGAAAAGCGGCCGCCGCGGCCGGGAATCGAACCCGCGACCTTGTACTCAGCAGCCCAACACCTAAAAAGAGACAAACACGCCTGCTAGGCTACTGCATATTAAACCACAGCTCTGTGATGGCGCTAGCTGTTGGCGATTGACATGGTGATGATGATAGCTACTGCACTCGGGGAATACCCAGAGAAACCACGGTTTCTGTATCGCGTGAGAGTTACGGTGCTGTTGCTTTTAATCAAATTCGTAAAACTGGTGTTCCTCACTTATATCGGGGAAAATGAATTACGTGCGTTACTTTCAATTATGCGCTACATTGAAATTCGTCGTTCTGAAATATTTTTACTTTGAAAATATAAGCAACCTGGCGGGGATTCCGAAAATATTCGTAAATTAGAGAAATTCGCCAAACTGGGTGTCGTAGTAACGGGATTTCGTAGTAACGAGTAACGTAGTAACGAGTTCGTAGTAACGAAATAGTTGCGGTCTACGAAAACGGGGCAAAGAGATGGCAGGGAGCTCAAATGTAGAACCTGAGTCTAGGCCATCAGATGCAGCAGCTCCTCCCCTTGGCCTTTAAATCAGCCCGCGCTCATCTTGAGGTAACGAGCTGGTCATATCTGTCTCCCATGCTTCGATAAAGTGGAATATGTCATGTTGGAGTTTTCTCCTGGCCATACCCTCGGACATGGCTAGGCTGCCGCCAAGAGGGCGCATGTTTCCCTTATTTTAGCAGAGTTCTAAGTTGATGTCTGATGTTCACGAACTTAACGCACATGGATTTTCCGATAACTGTGTTGGTTTCATCAACAGAGTTTTTTATTCTTCGGCATTAAGACCTCGTTGTAGCTAGGGGAAAGAATGTGTTCCTAGATATAGGATGAAGGTTCGTTCTTCACGTTTTTCGAATAGGCCAGTGTGGTAGTCGTGGTCACAAGGAGCACGGTATGTGAGTATGTGTGCCGCTTGCTAATGCGTCGTTCGCTTACAGACAATTGGATCCGGCTGACCAGTTGACGTTGTTAACTGTCTGCTTTATGAATGGGAATGTCTCACCGATGCGCTTGGTATTCTGCCTCCAGAAAACTGTATAATCTTCTCTGCGAGTCTGTAATGATGTTATGCTTTTATTTGATACTTCCACAATTCGGATTGCCAGAAATATCGCTCCAAATTCCCTTTCTTTGTTCATGTATGCTTGAGGGTAATGCAGTCACAAAGATTGTCAAAGTAGGCAATTACGACAATTTGGCCTGGTGATTTCGTACATGCAGGAGTCGGTGTATACTGTCGTGTCATGATATTGAAACACTCACCGAATGAACTTGAGCCTGCCATATCGTCCATTCTTGTGTAGTGTTCTATCCATATGTTTCGCACAGGAGAGTTTTTATGCGGGGTCAGTGGATCGGTGCCATGTCTATCATGGCGTGCAGTGGTTTCCTTTCAAAGGGGTGGGAGTGCCTGTGTTTTATTCTCAATTCAAGGTGCCCCTTTCTTTTCAAAGGAGGTACGATGGCCCCTCCTGATTTTGTTTTTAGATCCGCTCTATGGGTGCCAGGAGAGACCATTGTTTCTCCAATTTCTTGAAATGCGTCGGTAAAACACAAGTTGGGGACCTATTTATTCATGCCATTATCACCAACACCCTATTTAGGACGACTTCAGCGTGAAGGCCTCTCTCATTGACCTTCAGCTGCCGTTGTCCTGCGCTTCCCGAGTCTATTATTTGCTCCGAATACTGTTGTTTCACCCTTCCATCGAGTAAATTGCCGTCCCCATCTTGTAGACCCGTCTATGCATGTTTATTCTGTTGCTGTGGTCGTTTCACCCCTTGTTAGTTCGTCTCGTGGTCAATATTGTGTGGCTGAGAACTGCCTAATATGCCGTCCTAATTATGGTGTTCTTTTGACTTGATTTGGTGCGGGTAAACCTGTGATACGGCAGGCTCTGCAATATTCTGGTCATGATCAGTGGTTGCATGAGTCTTGTCGTTTCTTTTCTCTTTTTTTGCTCTTTCTTGTTTTGACGTGTTTCTTGTGGGCAATAATTGGTTAAAGTTGTTCTGTTTTTGGTGATTGTGCATTGGAAACTACCCGCTAGTCTAGAACCCCGCAGAGCATTTTTACGTGGCTGTTCGCTGGGACTGGGAGGATATTGGTACCTATTTTAGGGCGCTTTTTAACTTGACCGGGTGGCGCCATTTGTCGTTTACCAAACGAGCTTTCAGCGGAGACATAACCGTGGGATTATTGAAAAGTATTTTGAAAACTTCTGTGATTTGACGCTATATATAGGGATTTATTTCCTTTGGGTTCGTAGTGCGGGCGTTGGCTTTGTATTTTGACTGAGTTGAAGTGGGCTTTAGATTCGGACTTTGGCACTTCCTATTTTGATCTTTAGGAGGATGGATTGTAGACTTTCAGTTGAGTCCGTTCTAGCTTCGCTTTTTGACCATGTCCCTCTGTAGAACGTGACAGACCTACGTTAAAGCAACTGAAGACCACCAGCTCCGTTATTTCCGCAGTTGTCGCATCTCAATTGCGAAGGTGGCTGAATTAAGTTTAATTTTGTAACGAGAGCTACAATGGCGTATTCTCACCGTTTAAGTGTGGCAGGTGGCCGCACCGCCAGCTGAGCGGTGTCCTGGCAACCGCCGCAGCTGACAGCGCCTCTCGCCGAGCCATCTGGCAAGGCGTCAAAGAAGGAGCCGGTGAAACCGAGTTGCAAGAACAGAGTAGGAACCGGCGTTGCCTGTTATTTATAGGAGGGTGGCTTGGTGGGATTCATCGTTAGATATGGAAAGTGAGTCGGTGGGAGTGAAAGAAGCCAGGCTTTGTCATTGGAACGAAAGTCAGAGGACGGAGCGAGCCGAGGAGACGGAGGAAGAACGAGGCGCACGTCTGGAGAAGCATCGTAAGTACGAAGCGGCCAGGCGAGCGGATTAGAACGAGGATGGTTCGTCGTCTATATCGGCATTTCGTGCCATGGCCGCGGATCAACGACGCAAGAAAACCAGGAAGAGGCAACGAGCCGCAGGGACAGAATAAGAACGTGCTCAGCGTATCGAACAGTCCCTTAACGAGAGCTAACAACCAAACCTACACTCAGATGTGCGAAGCTGAACGATAAAGATGTAACCATACCGAAAACCAAGCTAAACAATAACACTAACCGTGCCTATCGCTGCGCACACCCAGGCTTAACTGAGTTCAGCCACAGCCACTTTTTCCCACATAGAATCCACACTACAGACGGCCGTCGACGACATCGAAGAAAGCCTGAAAGGCATGGGAGTACGTTGCTCCCCAAGCAAGTCTAGGCTCCTTGTCTACCAACCGACCAACCGATCAAATCGCACAGAATCAAGCAGCGATGGGAGCATTAAAAGATTAAGATCCGAACCAGGGATGGTAACGCAATGCCGACGGTCAGCAAGATCCGAGCCCTGAAGATTAAGATCGAAGCGCTCGGCAGGAATGGAGAAACCGTCACCCGGATCATGGAAAAGGCGGCGAACACGGTAAGATTGTTCAAGCGCGCTACCAACAAGAAGGGAGGCATGAAGGAGAAGAACCTCACCAGACTCATACACTCCTTCGTACTCTGTCACATAGCGTATGTGGCAGCCTTCCACAAGTGGATAAAAAGAGACAAGAACAAGCTAGACACCCTAATCAGGAGGGCCTACAAGACAGCCCTCGGACTACCCGAAACTACCAACATGAAGCGTCTCCTCCAGCTGGGCATACACAACACGCTCGAAGAGATCGCCGAAGCGCAAGGAACCACTCAGCTGGAATGACCGTCGTGGACCAAAGGCGGCAGAAAGATTCTGTGCAAACTAGGCATCGGCTATCACGAATAGCTGGGACCAAAATTCCCCGTCCCCGACCACATACGGTGGAACGTCCGGGTCGACCCCTTACCGGGGAACATGCACCCGCAATTCAACGAAGGCATAAGATGCGCTAGAGCCAAGGCACTAACGGACCTGCACGCGGAAGACCACGGAGCCAGATACGTAGACGCAGCCGAATAGGCCTGCCGCAACGGCTTTGCGATCGCGGTGGTTGACTGCGAAGGCAACATGCGGGCGTCCGCCAGCACTTCCAGCAAGGAAGTTGAGGAAGCAGGAGAAATAGCCATCGCCCTGGCCATCGTAGACCGGGGATGCCACACGATCCTCAGCGATTCCCTGACAGGAGGTGAGGAACTTCGCCAAAGGAAGAATTCCCGCAACCGCGGTAGGCATCATGTTCTGATAGGCAGACCGCGACTAGAGGATTCGTATCAAGTGGTTCCCGGCGCACGCATGTGCAGCGTCCGAGAAGAATGCGAACCGCAGCGGAACGGCACACGCCCGAGCACGAGGAATAACCGACCACACCGAAGGCGATGGCCACCCGGTGTGGTTTAGCGTTAAAGACAGGATGACCAGCTATAACGAGTTGACCAATGCCTTTCGGGTGGGCCGTAGACTTTTTCCACCGTCATGCAAAGGGCTGAGCAGGTCACAGGCCATCCTGTTCAGGCAATTGCAAGCAAGAATGCTTCCGAGCCCAGCGCTACAGCACAAAATGTATCCAGAATGACACCCCGACGACAAGTGCAGGGCGTGCCACCGGAAGACGGAAACATTCGAGAACATGCGATGGGACTGCTCAAAACATCCAACCGAAGTTAGCTAAGGATTAGGCGCTGGCTAGGCAGAGACCTCGCCAGCCGGCAACGGCGAGGATCCTCGCAGAGCACCCGCCAAGAAGACGGCGTAGGCGATGTCCTAAGCGCGCTTCAGCGCTTTACTGCAGGATTAATAAATGTTTCTCCAATCCAATGTCTCCTATCTGCGTGGGCGGTGTATACCATACATATAATTGTCTTCGGTAATGCATTTTTACCTGGTTGGTAGTTTTCGTATGTGTTGCTTTTTTATATTTCCCAGTCTGCTGATGTCCACAGCAGGGCGAAGGTTGCCCGAAGAGTTCTAGCTGCTCCCGTTTCTCGTCATCCGTATCCATCCCTCGCCTAAAAACGTTTCAACTCCACCCTGTAGTCTTCACGGCCATTTTAAGGGCAGAGCACTTCAGTGCCCGCCTTGTCGCCGTATCTCGTTCACTGTCACGCTGTCTAGCCACCACCTCAATCTTGTGGAGTAGCGACGTAGCAGACCCAAAGAGAGCCCCACAACGAAGCGGCGGAAAGGACCCGAACAGAGGCTTCGGAAAACAAGCGGTTTATACAGCCATAACCGCTCGAAACTCCTGAACCGCAGACGCTTGTCATACATCTCCCGGTCGTTTAGCACAAAGAGAACTGCAGGTACATTTGAGGCAAAACCTGTGTATATAACCTGCCGCCCCCGCATTCATTTAGTTAGAACCCCCGTTGTGATAGTGTTACTACAGTGAAGTATAATTCTGGTTCACTGTAGATTTTGCGACAGAAAGCGAAAGAAGTGGCCGCAAAAATGACGCGTTCCAAACATCGCAGCAACGCGCCGACCCGTGCGAGATCTCGCTCGCACTCTCCCAGTTACAGGGTGTACCAGCACTGCGAAGGTGGGAAATTTGAATTGCATTGAACAAGCCTCCGTTCAATTAATCAAGGGAGGATTGAGACGAGGAGGCGAAGAGCGTTATGGGTGGTACCCGTGAGAGGATAACGGCTCCAGAGCCCATTATGGCGAATCACTGCTCTGGAGTTTCCACCGCTTTCACGTTGAGCGGAACGGCTCTAATTTTATTATTCCCGCCCAGCTCATTCCGTCACTCGAGTAGTGCTGTAGATGCGTATACTTCCCCATCCACTGCGCTCGCTTTTTGTTCTCGAGTTCTGTACCTATATTTGCGTTTCTGCTGTTGCCCAAGCTGATCAATGTTTTCTTTCAGGGAACTTTATGAGGCCTCTTGTTTCTGCCACAGTAGTTAGCACCCCGATCTCGCATTGATGGAGTGTCTAGTGTTTAGATGACAGCGGCGTCTATTTTCAAGGGTCTTCAGGTGTAGACGAAAACCAAAAGAAAAAAACGCCATGTGTCCAGATTTCGGCTCAGATCAGAGGTTCACACAGGCTATTAAACTATACGTCGATTCTCTTGCGCCCTCTCTTATTGCCGAGTATTACCTGCGGTGAGTGGACCTCTCCGTGACCGGAGAAATTTACTGTTCGTGACTTGAAGGCGCTTTTCGAACGTGCACCGTCTCAAACTCTTCTACTAGTTTCTTCCCTGTTTACAAGGGCGCATAAACTTTAACAGGACGCCATTCAGGCAAGGAAGCACGGTGGACACGTGAACTCAGACAACCCGCCCGACGTAGTGATATCTTGTTTGCATCTCCTGACTATATGACGAGAAACATGATTAATGTTCACCTGATCGGAGCTGTTCCGCTTACAGCAAGAGAAAGGCACCGAACAGCGTTCGCTGCTCGGGTTCGTGCGGGAACAGTTGAAGTACATGTTGGCGTTCCAGTCGCGGAAGCTGAGCCTGGAAATGCCACAGCATCGCATTCCCACCTGCATGGTTTTGAAAAGCGAGGCCATGATTGCACGGGAGTCTCGAGGTAACTTTAGTTCACACCGACTTTTTCACCATGCTGCAATTTTAAGACAACTAATTTTAAGTCGGTGCACTTATTTTTTGATCATAAAACGCTGGTGATAACGAATAATTCAACGCTGCTAAAAATGTTTACCGATTAAATTACACATCCCGTGCTCTGTATGCAGTGCCTTTTCCAAGAATTGGTGGTTATACATTTACACGAAACCATTTCCAGTTCTGTCCGCATTGCTTCGGTTACGTTTTTACAACAGTATAAAAAATTTAACGAAGGTGATTACTTTCTTTTAAAATACACCAAGTTCCCTTAAGCTGCAAACACTTGAAAAGAAGGCTCACGATTCCTATCAAGATATCCGCATCTATCGCAGTCGAAAACAATCAATATTAGTCGCTACTTCGTTCACACGATTTAGCAATTATGCTGCAAATAACCTTTTATTATGCTTTAAAGCAACGAAAGTTTGCTTTAAAGCAATACCGCTAACTTGACTTAAATGTGCGACGGCGATGATGATCATATACCTCTTAGTAACTCGATTCATTGGGCGGTTTGTAATTTACTACGCGTAAAATAGTTTGCTTATTACACAGGAATTTGCTTTAAAAGAACTTTCCCTCCTCCTTAATAGTGTGGTGGCTCATTAAAAGTCGTCATTACGTGCTTGGCACGGCAGAAAGAAAACATGGGATACCTGAGCATTTCCAATTCATTTCTTCTACCAGATATTTGTGGTCAAGTTTCAACTGGGAGACGGACAGCCTAATAGAACTGCGAATGTACAAGTGACAAAACCATCTCGCTGAGTTCTTGTCATTTCTCGTATAGTTTCTCAGCCCACAGACAGCCACAAGTCATGGGCGCTTACATAGTAGCCCTGTTACACTGATGTCGTGATGTCTTTGTACTTTTGCTGTTTTTAACACACGGAACGAATATTGCCGCGAACCATGTATGGGCTTTCTTATTTATTGTTTGTTTTTGTTGTTTGTTCGGACTGTCTTTTATTTTAGCATCGGGATGATGCACTCTTATAGAGGGGGTAATGCCGCGAACCATGTATGGGATTGCTTATTTATTGTTTGTTTTTGCTGCCGGGCCACGCCCGGCTGTGTTATCTGCGTTACAAGCAAAGCGCGTCTTCCATTCTTTATTTTTATGCCGCACGGGCTATCACATTCAGATAAGCAAACTGTTTCAGCCTAATGTCGCTAGCCCAGAATAATCGTCTGTGATCTACAATGTTCTGGATGTGAATCGACGGGTCCAGAATCACTCGCGCCGAAAGATAAAAAGCCTACAGAGCAGACGCCTCGGCATTCGATTCTGGGACGCTCGCCGACGCAAGTCACTTTGTTGACCGCTGCTTCGCCGCCTCTGTATTCTTTTGAGTTGTTAGGGGAGCACAAGTTCGCTCCAATAAACTTGTTTCTCCTTCAAGACAACTGCATCGTCCTTGGCTTCGTGACTATATGGACAGTCGAGTTGCTGACGTCACCAGAGGAAATCGAGTAGCGAACTCGGTGCAGGCCTACGAGGCAGCCATCGCACGAACAGAGAAAGAAAAAAGACAGCAATGTTGGTTTTATAGCTGCGAAAGGATAAAACGCCTAGTATACAGATATTCCTCATTATACAAATTTTTGATGTTTGCATTAATCTTGACGTATCGGTTATTAGCCATACCTACTGATACCCGAAGCAAAGGTGCACGCTGCGCTAATTTCCCCTTTTAGGCCCCATGCCACAGTCAGAATTTTTTAGGCATTGGTATTGAGGTATCAGGTACACTCGCTTCTTGCTGAAACGCAAGGAGTAGTAAAAATGTCTGCGCATTGTAGAGAGTTCTACTACAAGCTTGTTGGCATGCATTCTGCTTTGGCTGCAAAAAATCTTCCTGCTCTTTGACCCACACGAAACGTAAAATAGTTTCTGCTATGGAGCCCAGGGGAAACATTGCATTGCTTACGTCGTATACACAGTAAAGAACCGACGAAGTCCCCAACAACAACGACTCATCTCTTTGTTTTGTGATAAATTCCTCTTTCATGACAGCCTCTGTTTCAAGAGTGAAGAAAGTAGGACAACTAACTAGCGATTCTGTGAGTCATGCGCTAAAGAACAGGCTAAACGAGAGTTTGTGGTGACGAACGCGGTGTCAATGCTGGCGTACTTTTGACGTATAATCCGCTGAAAAACAAGAGCTCAATTTTGGGCGTAATGCGATTATTTCAAAGTGAAAAATGAAATGCTGACAAATAGATGGCGGCGTCGTAACGAACAAGGGGCGTGTAGCATTTGATATTTCAAAGTTCCCCCAAAAGGCATCCGCCGTAACCAAGCTCTGAGTATACGCCTCGAGCGCGGCCTGTAGGGGCGCCACTGAAATCCCCCTAGCGGCCTGTTTTGAAAGCAGCCGCGGAAGTCCCGAGTACCGCTCCCGCTGTCGCCGCTGCTTTTGCGGCACGTTCATGACCGAGATATACCGTTTCCGGGCATTTGAAATCCATGGTTATGTGGAGAAGTCACTCTGTTCGCACATTGGGTGTGTTTAGGAGAGTGTAAATGTTTCTGACACGATTGTAGGGTGGTATATTCCGTCTGTATAAGCGCCAGGTGTGTGTCACAGGCCAGTGTCGCGGAACCGGCGCATGATGGAGCCGATTGCAGTTACACTGCCTTGAATTTACTAGCAGTGTCTCCGTAACCACTGGTCCCTCAGATGTTTATGCTATGGCAATACACTACGCTGTAAATCAGTTTTATGCGCTTACATAATCAGCGGAGCACTCATACACGCCAGTTACGTTTGCCAATATTATACCTCAGATTTTAATCACCACCATTCACAAGCCAGTCTACGTTAATTTCGGGAATATTTAACAAAAGTACGATGGCCAATGCATAATTATACTTGGGTATCAGCACACGAAAGCGTCGTCATGTCGTAAGGTGAGCGCCGGCAGACCATCTGCTACATATATCCTCTGCGAGCAGGGCGGAGACGGGCTTAGAATACAATCCGCGTCCGCGACTAAATGCTTCTTCGCAATATCGTCATATGGCACATGGACCCTGCAGAATAAAGCAGAAACTGAAATCAGAGGGCCTTATCACATGCCACAGTCTTCCAACGACACGTTTCATCGCTTGTTGAACTGCCTACCCTGTATACTTCCAAAAACGCGTCCGCCGTACGATCAGTTGTTCGTTCAAGTCGAAAAACAAAAGGAAAGTGAACGTGACATTTGTGTGTGTGATTACTAAAACGTTCATTGCTTGATTCCTCTCCTCTCCCCCCCACCGATGTCTCGTGAAATAGCAGTGCATTTCGCGTACAGTTTGTCTGGTGAACCTTACCTGGCTTAAGTTTCGACGAACGGCTTTAGCATATTTTAAGCTGAACTTTTTTTTATTTCCGTTAGAGCCATTATGTAAATTCTTCTCCACTTGCACAGCATTCATTTTTCCGTGGTTTCATTAAGTTGCCTTGGTTCTTGCTATAAGGCATGTGTGGGAAATATTTAACGACGCACAGACCTGGAATATACTTAAAATTTTCGCATGGTTTATACTCTTATAAAAGGCATAAGTTATTGTCCGAAATTTAGTAATCACATCCCCGAAAGATAATTTTCTGCGACGTATATATATTCGAAACAAAGCTGCATTCGTTGTTCACGCTGCAAAATGAAGCCAACCTCTCACTGTGCCAGTATCAGGTCTAAACGAGGCGACAGTAGAATTCATTTGTGCTTGACTTATTTGGACGTGACAGTGGTGATATGCTGCTACCGTCGCCGGCGCCCTGAAGAGCGGCGACGAAGCGCGTAGAAACGCGACCCCGGGCAGCTCTTGCAGGCGATCGCGTACTCTACGAAGACGCAGCTGCTTTTTAAGTGACCTAGGTATACTCTTTGCTTTAAACGTCACCATGAAAAGTTTTTTTAGGGCGCGAAAGGTGAAAAGAACCAAAGCCGTACCAAAACACTCCACGAGCCCCTATCAGCCACGCAGCGCAAATCCCGTCAACGTCGCGGAGAAGCGGCGGCAGATGGCGCAGCGATCGCGAAGCTCGAAGTGCATATGGCCAACCTGGATGCTATCCATGAGACTCTGGAAGTCCGACGAGTCACGGTAGTGGACGATGACATCGATGGAGAAGGTCTCGGCGAGGAGCTTCTTGATCTGCGACGGCAGGAAGAATACGACGAGGCCCGCGATCAGGTTGAGCAGCAGCAGGGCGGTGATGAAGGACGAGTACACGTTCAGCAGGCACGTGTTCTCGCGCAGCGCCCCCACGCAGCCGCAGAAGGTCAGCGACATGGTGACCAGCCCGAACAGCATCACCGTCAGCTCCATCTTGATAAGGAACGTACTGGCGAAAGAAAGAAAACGGAAAGATACAGTAATGGGCGCAGCCTTAATCGCGTCAATATACACAAACAATATTTATGAGATGTCTCCAGCTTTGAGGAACAGTATAAACAAAAATGCACCCATAATACCTTCAATGCGATATAGTTGACCAGCCACGTATGTCTCTACATCCACAAAATGCACCGATAGGGGATCTGCTCAGTTCATTCTGTATAAGCGGACCGGTCCACGTTTGCGCCAGCTAGGAATGCGTGCGGGGTTTTGTTAGAGAAAATTGTAAGTAACCTTACCCACAATTTTAGAAGATTAATACTGAAAAATTTTGGTTAGTCTCCCTATACCACGCTCGGCCAAAAATCAGAAGGAATAACTGATGAACATGAACCACATGTACACTCAAGACCGTTAGAAAGTTCTAAAACTGCTGCCGCATCTGATTCATGTTCACATTTTCTAGCGCAAAGAAAACGTCTGGAATATTTGAGACAAAAAATTGCCGTAGATTAAATTAGACGTGAAAGCTGCGCCTTGCACTACTCGTCAATACGTTTATTAAAAAGCGGTACCGCCGACGTCAGCCACGGCTCCACAACAATACCAAAACAACTTTATTGTTGGTTGATTAATTGTGGGGTCAACGCACCGACGCTTCACGGCCGATGAGGGGCGCCGTAGTGGAGGGAGAAGATTAATTTTGACCACTTGCGGACCTTTAACGTGCGCCGAAATGTCAAACACACGGTTGTTTAGCTTTTAGCCTAGATCAAAAAAGCGGTCGCCGCTGCCCGGAATCGAACCCGCGTCCTCGTGCTCAGCCGTACAACGCCTGCGCTTGCGCCTACCGGCCTTCTGTGTCCGCGTTTGTTTTTTGTGCGCCAAGAGGAACGTTATGGAATACCAACTAACCCGATCGTATGCTCTTCTTTGTGTCCGCACATGATCACCTACAAGAGCTTCGCCATTCGAGTCTGGCGCGCGAGTGCGGATTCCCTGAATTTTGTTTCTTAACGCCAACGGACCAAGCTCAAGCTTAAACAGCCCTGGTTTTAAAAATGGGTCAGGCGTAATACGTCTAGACCTGGTTATCATGAGCGAAAGTCTGTTTGGCAGGGACACAGAGTTTCATGTATATTAGGTTCGTAAATGTGACCGTGCGTTCTCTGCACACTGTGGTGTCTGTGAAGCGAAAGCGGGCGCAGAGACGACGACGCTGAGGGACAAAGCACTGGCGACCACGTTAAACGTTGCCTAGTGACGTGCTACCCCAACGACAGGCACCGAGCAAGCGGAGATGCGACGCCTCTCCGCAGAGGATCAGGTGGCGTGACGTCCCACCAGCCACTTTTGCGCTTCGGTGGCTAAAGGTCATTGTGACCCGATGGATGACCTGCGGAGACATGCCGTTGTAGAGTTATCGCTCTAAAACAATAAAGTTCCCTCGTCCTGAACCTTTTACTCGCCCTGCCGTGACTCACGAGAGGATTCCATGGCAGCTGCCGTTTTGGGGGAAGCTGTTGCGTTTTCTGTCCGTCTCGATCCAACCGATTGCCCCGCAGAGAGGGTGGAGTGCAAACAATGGCAATAAATAACACGTTACGTACTTACGTCTCTCTCTCTCTCTCTCTCTCTCTCTCTCTCGTCTCGCAATCCAACTACCCAACCCCTACGACAACAACTACAACTACCACCGCCAACTACCACAACCTACGCCACGTGACCACCCCCAATGCTCTGCATTTACTCGTGTCGCTCGCGCGGGGGCATGCGACGGAGGATTTTTTCTCTTCTGTCAGCAAGTGAGCCGCAATAAACGTGGCGTCTTCGGCGCCCGGCGTCGACTTTCTGCGTCGGCCTGGAGCCCAGCTCGGCCAAACCGTAACAATAGGCAGAACGCCTACTCTGCAGAAGAACGTTACCTTCATTTAGTTTCTGCGGCACCTCTATACCGGACTCGAGCACTACCAGCGATGTCAAATATTTCGAGTTTTTCCGGACGGGTATACCCTCTGTTTGAAAGTGCCGCGCTACGATTATCCATTGACAAGGGATGATGATTTCGAGTAATGGTTAATAGCGGCACAATTTACGTTACGAGCTCCTACTTCCCTTTAAAATTCTCCGTTACCTCAGCTTTGCTCGTCATACTGGTTGAAACCGCAGAATAAACCATTACTTTTGTTAAATTCTAGGCTAAAGCACATAATGTAAAAGGCGGAAGCTTTAGGTCATTTCTTGTGCACTACAATTGCGTTTGTAATGTAGCGTTTCAAGCTGTGACGATGCTTCTGCACGGAAGTCTATGTTAGTGGGAGAATGAATGCTGCTGTCAAAATCTTGTCAAAGACAAGCGATGGGACACCCGCTGGGGCTGTCTCAAAAGGTTGAGAACCTTGAATCTTCACAGACCTTTCGCTGTTCTGAGTTCGGGCCTCTCATATCTCACAGGATGGGTTTTTACACCTTCTTGCATCTCCACTATGTTTCTAAAAGCGCAGCCGCACCTACGTTCAGAAGAGCAAGCTAGGCAGCGCAAATTTTCGGCGCAGTAAACTTTGGTTCACCACCCGCAGTCCACATACATTGACGCCTGCTCTTCTTGCAGCATTACGATTGTCCTACCGGTGTTTGCCCTTACAACACAAGATAAACTATACTAGTAAGCATTTCGAAGGCCCTCAACCTATTAGAATGTTGCACAGCGGCAACAGACCAAAATCCGCGCACTAAGATGCCGAGGCTGCATACCTGTAGAAGCTGTAAGAGGGTGCTGCGGGCGTGGCATTTCCTCCTCCTGCCCAGGTGTCCAGGTAGGCGTAGGTGCCCACGAGAAGGATGACGAGGCCCACGACCCAGATGAGCAGGTTCATCACCAGGAGGGGGTAGCGCACGTACGGGTGCACGTCCAGCATCACCGTCGGCTCTGAAGTCACCCCGCCTGCTTCGGTGGTCCCCATCGTCGCCTTCCGGCCTGACGGTACACCCGCTACGCAGGGCAAATATTTCTTTTCGGCGAAGCAGTCTTAATACACCTCCTGCATTTTTTCTCTGGGGCACCGTCATAAAAGAAAATGATTGAAGGTTCGTTATTGTATGTAATGAGTCAGGGGTCAACTTGCGAGTTGAATAACGACCCCGAATCGATAAAGCAAAGCTTTCTACCTCTACCAGCCAACGGTTCTTGCGTGGTGTGCGGGACAAGAAGTTTTCAATGCGGCTGCGTAGCGAAGGGCCGTTTTCACTCACGGGGCACAGTGTAAATGGCGCGGCTAATTTACCCAGCGTTCCCCGCGCGCTCACGCCGGTGGGCGCATCGGCACCACCCGGCTTTGTCGTTTGCTTTAGCGACGGTTATTTTGGGCTTGTTCAGGCACAGCTTCGCTTACATTGCTTGCTTCCTTCGCACGGTTTGATTAATGGTTTGACAGCACCCCCTCGGTAACCCGTACACGATGCAATTAAGTGGCGAAATGGCAAAGATACGCTTAAGATTGCTTTGCAGGGCACGAAAACAAAATCTACAGACCACATACAGACATCTGGCTGCTAAACAAGCACTACAGTTTCCTACCTGCTTGCGACGAATGGGACTTCGTCTTCTCAATTAGTGAATACCCATTCGGTTGTGTTTTAATAGGTATTACAAAAGGTCACAGGAGCAACTGGATCTCCAAAATAGCGATTATAAGAGCTCCCCCATCTTTTTGGCAATTCTCAAACTCTCTGAACTAACTACTTTAAATCAGTATAAATGGGAACCACTAAGCTCACATGCCGAATTCTTTTGGTGTCCACGCTTCTGTCGCGCGGTGATGTAGCCCCAGGCAAGCACACCAGAATGGCTCGGTTCCGTTGTATCACCCTTCTGATAGGGAGGCGAAGCTAAAGTTTGCCGGCCGAGGGCAGCGCTGCACTCTCGCCTCCGCGGGAGTACGCGGTGGCTGCCGCCGCTTCCGTACGTGCTTTTTTCGCTGCACGCGTGCTGCATTTTTCGCGCTAGGAAGAGGGCTGGGTAAAATTTCTTTTGACTTATGAAACCATACGCGTCAGCACGTCTCGAGCAATTTGTTAGCAAGTAGTTACTGCAAGTAGTTACTGAGGAAGTAGTTACTCCAGCAAGTAGTTACTGAGTTCATTTTTGTCGACGTTTGTCTTGTCGTCTGGTACAGACCTGCCGCTCGACCGGCAGACTGCCCCGACGATTTTAAGGTAGGAAACGCGTTCTTCGGCGGTCGCCGGCTGCTGTTCTTTCGTCTGCAAGGCGACAACTGTTCAGCTTGTCACAGAGTACTTTTCTCTTGTTTGTTACTCCCTTCGCGTGCTCGCACTTCGGACATCCGGATTTTCTGGACTTTTTAGAACACTAATGTAAACTGAAAGCACACAGATACAAACAAAAATGTGCCAACTTATTTAACCTTTCGAACCGCACTGATCCATGCTTACCGTCTATCCTTTTGGTGCGCTTTCGCGGGGAATATGCAGAATTTAACGAATGGATACTCTTCTTTCGCCTTGTTACTGTCGTGGCAGCTGCCCATGCAACAATAATGGGGGGTTTGCTTCGCTTTCAGTTTCATCTTTGCGTTTCGGGGGAGTGAGGAGTGTTCCCGCCGCCCTTTGTACGTGCTGGCTTAAGTGGCTCATACAGCCGGCGGTCGCTTTGTTCGCATTCGTGAGTAGGGGGCTGGATGCCTCAGGCGGTGCGGGAGACAGCGTCCACCCCGAGCTGCACGTACACTTGCCAGACGCGGAGGAGTGGGCCGGGGGGCGTCTGCTTAGGGCGTTGAAAAACCGTTCACCCGGCTTAGTCGTTTCGCGATGACTGAGGTGGTTAGACCAGCCAAGGGTAGCCCACAAGAGCACTCTTTATCCCGTGAAACTGCGGGGCGTTTGGCAGTCCGACTGGCGCGTAGCAGACGACGCGTCTCTAGCAGACGACAAGACAAGCACCGGCAAAAATGGCCCCAGTAGCAACTCTACGTGTAAACGTCATGAATGGGCCTAGGACCAGCTAGAAAGTCACGAGTCGGTAATGCGTGCGCAAGTAGGGATAGCTTTATGCGTGGAAAATGAGAGCAGAAGGTAAGAGAGTAGCGGAAACACAGAGCGGAAACGAGACTACAGGAAAGAGCGTTAAATGCGGTAGCAGGCTAACGAAAACTGTTCGCTAAAGAGAGTAAGGGAGGAAACGTCCTACATGGTCAGGATGCGCAGCAGTCCAACGAGGTCTCCTCACGAAGTGCGTGGGATCGGCCGATGCACCACGGCGCGGCTTGCTCGCTGAGGAGTCGCACGTCACGTCGGGTCCGGACACGGGACAGCGGCCGGACGTCAGGGGCCCTGCACTGTGGTTGACGGCTCGATGGCCCAGCGGCGGTTGTGAGCCGGTGTTTCCCGGAACCGCGCTCTCTGGCCCAGCGTGTCACCAGATCCAGGCACGGGCCAGCAGACAGACTTCGGTAACAGGCCCAGCGGCCGACGGCTCTTCGGCGACAGCAGCGGTTGAGACCCTGGCTTCTAGCTCCAAGCGATCACAGGGCCGCGCTCACTCGCCCAGCGCGTCAAATACGTCCGATGAACCCTTGCTGATTCGTTGTTGTTGTTGTTGTTGTTGTTCCTTTCTGATTGTGGCGCGTACCCACTTGGGGGATTGGCCAGGATCGGGCGATATATTGGGGCTAATGTGCCCAATTTAGGAGACTAAATTTTGGAGAAAAAGAAAAGAAAAAATAAATAAAAATTGTTGATCATAATAATTGCACAACAAATACAGGAATTTGTAGAATGAAAGTGTGCACTATGCAGGAATTTGCAAGAGAAGACTATGCGGGATTTTGCAATAGGCTCTTATTTCGTCTGTGTACTAGAAGAGCGGCTAACAGGGTAGGCGCCTAGTCTCTGAGACGTAGGTGTGGACGGCCGTAACCAAATTCCTGTGGGGAGACCCAAGCGAAATGGCACCGAATGACAGTAAGACCGGCATTGAAAGGGTAAGTCCAAGGTGGTGAATTGGCTCCACCAGGTATTTTCTTCTCATTGAAGAGAAGCCGCGGCAATGTAAGAAAAAATGCTCTAGGGTTTCGGGTTCATCACAAAGAGCACAATGACGAGAGGAGGTGAGCCCAGCGCGGTGCATGTAGAAGTTGAGCTGCGGAACTCTACAACGTAAGCTAGTTAAAGTAACCTCGCATTGGCGAGATTCGCAACATCGGGAGTCCCACGCATATGCCAAATGGGCGTAATCATCGAGGGAGGTGATGGCATCCTCCTGCCTCCTCGCCAGATGTTGATGCCGTCGGATCCGTGCTCCGGCCAATATAGAGGGAAATGGACAGATGTCGAACGGAGGGCCGTCTAGTGCTGACCTCGCTAAAGAGTCTGCTTCTTCATTCAGATATAAACCCTTATGCCCAGGCACCCATATCAAGCGGATTTCTCTTAAGTGGGAAGGAACTAAATAACCAAATGTGCGAAGAAGAGCAGAATTTTTGGGGGATATCAAAGAGGAGCAAACAGATAATGAATCAGACACAATTACGACATTTAATATCTGGGGAGGTAGTTTTTTTAATGCTATGACTATTGCCATAAACTCAGCATAGAATATTGGGGTGAAGTCCGGTAGGCGAATCGAAAACGACCAGTTGAGTTGTGGACTGAAAATCCCCACACCCGCTCTCTCCTCAAGTTGGGACGCATCAGTCGCTACAACCACGTATGTATCCAAGCTAGACAGATAGTCGTTCAACAAACCGGTTAGTAGACGTGTAGGTAGCCTTTTCGCATTGTTAGGAAAAATGTTATTAAAGGTTAGGGGAACAGGGAGAGCTTCCCAGGACATCTGCATAACGGACGGAATGTTAATATTAAGAGGTGAAAGTAAAGTCTGGGCATACACACATTGAGGGCGGTATTGGTGGGGCCACCACGAGTTAAAAAATAAAGCCGGTCGAGCCACCATCAGCGACAAATCTCTGCTGAGGGGCGATTCGAAAATCCTAAGCATCGTCAGAGCAGTTAAAAGCTTAAACCGAGATTCTAGTGCAGGCAGCCGGGACTCTAAGTACAGGATGTTATTAGCTGTGTATTTCGGAAGGCCGAGACACAATCTCAGGGCACGTCGCTCTAGCAGTATAAGCGGATTGAGTTTGTACATTGGAGATCCTGAAAAGAGAGCACAGCCAAATTCTAAGATAGGGCGCATGTACCCGCGGTAAATGAATATTAAGGTGTCTCTTCTCATCCCAAAATTCCGGTTGCTAATTCTTCGCAACAGGCCAAGTGCCCGTTCCCCCTTCGTCGAAATGTGCTTTATATGATGCCGCCAATCAAGCTTACTCTCATAAATAATACCCAAGTATTTTAGAGTTGTCACTTGCGGAATAAAATCCTCCCGGTATCTAAGGCAGAGGGTAACAGGCACTGATACGGGGAATACCAGGACCGCGCACTTGGCAACGTTCATCGATAAATTCAGATTTGACAGCCACCTTTCGAGAGAATCCAAATAATTTTGTGACGCCTGATAAAGCTCATGTATGTCCCGTGCTGCTGCGAAAAAGGCTATATCATCCGCATAAACGTAACTGCAGACTTCATTGCTGGTAGGAATGGATCTCATCAGTATGTTAAACAAAACCGGAGAAAGCACTGACCCTTGTGGAACGCCCCTTGTCTGATGTAGTGTGGAAGTCTTCAAACCATTTTTCGAGCAAAAGAATTTGCGGCCAGATAGAAACTGCTGAATCCATGAAATAATGTAATTGGGTATCCCGCATTCTTTAAGTTTCGCCATAAGGACGCTGTATTCTACACTGTCGTATGCTTTCGCAATGTCCAGTGTGACAAGCGTGCAGATTAGTTTGTTTCTACGGGCAAACTGGATACGACTCTCCAGGTCCACATGGGCGGACCAAATGGAGCAGCCTGGACGGAAGCCAATCTGATGTGCAC